>NC_092689.1:42103763-42418763 GCF_964275005.1 Diadema setosum
AGTGCACTGGTCAGCCACATCATGCCTTCTTTGAGATGGGCAGAGTCTTTACAGGCAAAGTTACTCTTAACACATGTGGATCATATGGATTCAGCGAAGGCAGAAATATTGGCAGAACATGTCAGTGAAGCTGGGGGAAATCAGACAATCCATTCAAAGGTTGTGCATTTGCAAAGCTGTGGTCAAATCCAAGTGTCATCATCGCTGAATAAAAAGGTTTACAATAACTTGTGATGTCACAGTGGAATGATATGGAGAGAATATAAAGAATATTCAACAACATTTCATTTTGTATGAAATGGATACACAATCCCTTGATTTGTTACCAACATAATGTTATGTCAAAGGGTGGTACACTGTACTACACCCTTGCCTTCAGCAGGCAAATCAAGCACACTTTTATTTTATGGAACTTCTTTTTTCCGCACTCCTGTGACATCATAAACCGTAGCCTTCTTTATCCAGCAATGACGGCACATGGATTCAATCAACATTTTTTAATAATTCATAACATATGAATGTATTGTTTGATTTTCCGTAATTTCACTGATGTATTCCACTGATATTTCTGCATTAACCAAATTCATGTATACAGAATATTACACTTGGGTTAGGCATAATTTACCATTTGGAGGTGAAACAAAAACCCAGCATTAGTGCCTTAAAATAGTTCTAAAATGTGATTTAGGGATAGAAACAATCACTGTAGAAATTTGAATCAGTACAATTGATTTTGAGTACATTGTATTGTTAAATATACAAAATGCTAACAATAGTTATAATAAAAATGTTTCCAGACTAAACCATCTACAGTTATGGGCTATTGAGAAAAATACAGATACAATGTATAGACTATCTCCTTATATTCTATGCTTTATCGCTAAAATTCTATATGATAGGATGTTTTTTGGTACACAACAGACCTACACATGTGCATTAAATGTCATATCTTGAAAATTTCTTTAATTATTGTTCCCAAAGGTAAACAGGACTTTTAATTCCCCTTTGAACAAGCTTTAAGACTTGTTAAACATATAAAAGCCTGAATCTAAGTTTTCTACACTTTTTCTCCTCTTTCATGACCCTCTTTATTTTTCTTTCAATTTTTTTTCTTTTTTCAAGTAAACAGTAGTATCTGTGTGCAGAAACCTAAATACACAAAAAGGACTTTTCTCTCTGTACATCCACAGCAGGGCTGAATGAAATCATCACAACATAAGACATCAGAAAAAGTATGTTTTAAGACACTCAATGCATTTATTAGCCTGCATAGTTGAAACCAGAAAAATGAATAAGGCAAATAAAGTCAAACTCTCTTTTTCTCTTCTTGTCAAGATACAATGTATTCAGATGAGCTACAGAAATCCACAAGAACAGTAATAGCAAACGCTACACAGACCAATGCACACAGGTAAAGAAGAAAAGATGATTTCCATAGTACATGATTGTAAGATCACACAATCTTTCTAATCAAAATCTGTACTGATGCGCAGCTCAGTACCATATTTCAAATTTTCTGTAGTATTGCACTTTAAATTCTTTCTCAAAAGAAAAAAAAAAACAGCAAAAATTATCACCACAGACAAACTACCATTGATATAACCAAGATTTACAGAGGTACCCAAGATTATAACATAAAGGCTGTCCAATAAGAATTCAAGAAGGAAAATTGTCCTCTTACCCCAAGCACAAGGTAAATACTTGACCTCTAGCAACTGGGTAAATTGTGACTGGTGATAATATGCGAAATAGTACAGTACCCAGTCTGACACAAGAACTAGGAATATCCTTTAACAAATCATGAGAACTGATATTTCGTACTAACACACAATAACTGGAATGAGTACTAACACTGGGCATACTGTGGACTAGTACTTAATGGTATCAGCAGTGCTTATCTCAAAAACTAACTTTGCTTTTACAGTGGATGGCAGGAACATGTGTTTATATCTTACAACATGATAGTGCAATGTATACAGGGAAACCCTGCTAAAAGGAGCATGCCAGGACTAGCAATTTTACCTCATTATAACCGTCACGTCCTTGTAAACATTATAAAGCACAGACGACAGTCAAGGAAAATCGGGACCGCTGAATTCATCTTGTAAAAAGTGATACCTCATTATTTACGGAGCTTGTTATAATGAGGTTTCTAGAATGACTTTTATTTTTTTTTTCTTTGATACTCAAATGGAACATCAAATAAATTCTCTGCAAAGTGGCACACACAATCTTTGTACTGTCATGGATGAAGTGTAATGTGAATAATATACAGGCAGTAATCTTCTTGACATTCCTTGACCTTCTTTTTATGGTAGATACAGTTATCAATAATTAATTTTCAGCCATCAAAAAAAATCTCCAGAGTAGTACTATAATGTAGCACAAAAGTCAGTCAAGCCCTACAAGCAAACAGTTATATCCTAGAAGCGAACAACTGTTGCACAGCATACTGGGAGTTAACATTTTGAATTGGCGCATACAGAGTCAGAGACGATCAGTGATGTTGGATTTGTGTGTTGTGATATTCAAAAGATTTACGACAAAGTTGTTAAAATGCTCATGTTGTTTGGAAGGTGTTATTTACGAGTGTCTGTTTAGTGACGGTCAAAACACAAATTGCTGTACAAAATCAAGACAAATGTCAACAGCAAATTACAATTTGCATTTATAATATTGCCCTAAGTTTGCAAGAGTTAGTAAGTTGTACTAAATAGATCTACACCCTTATGGGACAAATGATACATGTTGAAAAGAGAAAGCTGACTGAAGGAGATGACACGTGAAGCTGGTTCCTTGCTGCAAAGGCGATGTCAATTACGCAGCAGAATTTCATTACTGGGGCACTGGCTAATTGCAGCCAGTGACTTTGTATGCGCAGTGTTCAACAGTATCAAATCGGTTCACATTTGGCAAAATCTTGAGAGACTCTCACACTTTGTGTGCACAACATGGTAACCGGATAGGAGAATGATTTTTATGGGCAGCCCAAGGCTTCATGGCAGACTCTTCATGTCATTCATGTGTCCCTCACTACTGAAACACTCATGACAAGTGAAGGTGAATTCTACAGGGTAGAGATATGGGGGAACCTCGTCACTAAAAGGTGATTGGGACCAATGAAATATCCCTTGTTATATCGGTGATAAAAACAAAAGAATATAAAAGGAATTGGACCTGCAAAGTTACCTTGCTTTATCATGAGTCTCGGTATATATCAATCCGACCTTGTTATAACGAGGTCCCAAAATACACGTTTACAACCCACCTCTTGTACTGGTTTGGACAGGACAGGATCCAGATCACCTGATTCAGTGATAATATGAGTATAATATTGACGTAAGCTGCCTAGTACTTGTGTAATCGAGAGAAAGAGGTACAGACACAGGTGGCACACACAGCCACATTACATTTCCAATGTTGTATTGTGATGAACGGGACAAGTATACTGGAAACCAAGTACTGGTGTGGTAAAGCAAATAAAGATCCAACCACAGGTTTGTTCGGAACTACACATTCATATGATGACCATGAGACATAATGTTACAATATATCTACAAAATGTTTTATTTGCTGTAATCAAGTGTTGCCTGCAAACTTGCTTCACATTACATGTAGCTTTATACGTGGTGGTGTATGTGTGTAAGTTACAATTGAGTATTATGCTAGTACAATCTGACAAGAATAACATGAATGGTTATATGGGCAACGCATGGCTATTTTAACATAAATTCAAACTTAATCACTTGATACGAAATCAATACATGATCACACATTGTGTATTTTATGAATTGGAGAAAAAAATGCTGCAATACATAGCAGCTTCGATAAGACTAAATACCATCAATTGCTCATGTTGGGAACAGCTGACAGGGTGTCCAATCAAGAGGGTGTAAAACAAGGTCTGTTCATAACAGAGTTTGCAATATTTGGGGCTACACTGTCCTGTTTACCACAACCACTCATGAAGAGTAGATTAGCAGTCTTTTTTTTTTTTTTGGGGGGGGGGGGAGATATCAATAAATTACCATACATCATCAAAACCCTGGACTAAAGCATATAATTTCTTTCTTTCTTGGTTTTTTGCTCTGTTACAAATTCCAGCAAATTTCTGCAAATTCTATGTGCTATAGCATTTCCTCATCTGCAGACACACAAGTAATTAAACGGATAAGTCTGTGACTCTGCGTTATATCAAACACTGGACAATTAAAAAAAAAGCCAAACATGCGTGTATATCTACTAGGGTTGTGCTACGAAACTCTTTAAACCCATTGCCTGTTTCTTCCTCCCACCTACCATGAATTATAACCTTTTGTGGTATCAGTTAAATGAAAACATTTCAGGGTAATGAGGTAAATATGAGATCTCCATTTGTTGTTTCACAAGACACAAAGATGACGCAGATTAAATCTTGGGTAGTTTGGGTGCACTGACAAGAGGATTGGTCTGCTCCAAAAGCTTGCGTCCTTCCGTTTTGTAGTCGTAGCCGCAGTTGTGGGCTTCGGCGTAGCGGTGGCTGGCGCAGAAGTTATGACCACACCTAATGTCAAGAAACACACATCAACATTGACAGATTTTAGGAGGATCACGGGATGCATAGCATATCCCTAAAATAATACACTCTATAATGGAATGTTTCATTACTTATTGCACAGGGAAGTTGATATCCACAACATACTATAGACACGTTCAGTTTAGGGCATTTTTTTTTTTTTTTTAAAATGTTACTATCCATTTCAACCATAAATCAACAAGGAGCTTTAGTGTGCTTAATTATAATTGATTTAAGCACAGACATAGCAATGCCCCCAACTCATTGCACAACCAATTGAATCATCTTTTCTTCTTATTTTGGAAGCCCCCAGTTAGGATCGACAAAAGTCATAGTGTTTAAAAACCGAAGAGGTATATACGTGTGTACTTGAACTCCCCCCTGCCACATCGGTTGTACAGAAACAAGATGCCATGTCAATGTTGAATACAGCACATCATGGCACTGGAAAGAGTGCATGTGTACAATGAAGAGGACAAATTAGTTGCATCTCATACACTACAAATGACAGGGAATACTTCTCAAGCATATTTCTGCAACTCCCTGAAGTGCCTTATACCTGCCAATAATGTATCTCTGAAATCATACAGCTCATGACATATTCATGTTTCTTTGACAGCAGGATTCCTCTCTCTATAAATGACTGCATAGTTTGAGTCCCCTCGACACTCAAAAGTTGGTCCATTCTGGTACATCACACTTCATGTAGGACTACTTTTATTGCCGACTGTCTCCTACTGGATCCCCATTTCTTAATGGTTATTCAAACACACCGTTCATTCTTATTCAGCATTCTCAAAAAACTTTGTTAACACACTCCCCCAACCTTCCCCCTCCCCCCCCCCCCAAAAAAAAAAAGAAAGAAAGAAAAAAAAAAGCAGGATAACCTTTCATGAAAAACAAATGATGTCTCTGGCATATTTCAGGAATGGAGTCACAAAAACAGGACTGGAGTGTCAAAATGTTTATGACTTTTCAAACTTGCACATTGGTGAAATGGCACCTGAGATGGTGGGACCATGGATCTGCTAACACCACAGCTTCTTACCTGCACTGGTAGCTGGTGGCAAGACCAGTCTTCTTGTTACACAGAAAGCAGCGTTTACTTGTCTTCTTCTTGCTGGAGCTGAGGGAGGGCTTTGGCACAGGGGGCAAACGATGGGCTGGGGATGACACTACCAAGAGATGAAGACAGCAAAGAGTTAACATACTCCACCCAAAACCCACAGCTTCAAATATGTATGTATAACAAAAACCAAATCAAAAAATAGCATGAAAACATGTGGAATTAAATACGGATGACCTAGTCAGAAACATACCAAACCAGTCCCTCAAATTACAATATTCTCACTTTGAAAATAAACATTAGACTACAGAGCGAAACTTGTAGATTTTAAAGTGATACTAATCTCATTGAATTTATCTGATATACTTCTGCTTGCAGTAACTTTCAATTCATTTGTGTTACACACATTTGGTAATATTTCCAATTTAAACAATTGAACTACAAGGTCTTGCTTCAGCACTTTAACTCCAGATATGAGTAAGTTTGCCTCATCTTGTGGAAATTTTTCACGTAAATTCAGGAGTTCCTATTCAACAGTACCTACAAAGCCTATGGCACATCACATAAAAATGAACTTTGAAGGCTAGCAAGACATAAACATGCCTTGTACTGTGTACTGTTGATTTTGTAACTATAGCACACTATCACTGCAAGGAAACAAGTTATGTCATTGGAATTTTTGCCTCTATTCATTTGCAAGAACAATACATCATATAATTAGTATACTCACATAATCGACCTTCTTTGTTACCAGATAACCGACCTCGTATACTGTGAGCAGACTGCAGAGACACAATCAACAAACAAGAAAAGCAGGGAATCAATTCTAGTTGGAAAGCAAAAAAAAAAAAAACCAAAACAAAACAACCAAAAAAACAAAAAAGACCCCCCCCCCCAAAAAAAAAAAAAAAAAAAAAAAAAAATGAAAACCCCCCTGAAGTATAGTACAATAGCCTGAAATCACATATCATGCGATATTGTGAATAAGCCTCCTGGTAATGGCTTTATACTGCTAATAAATCTCCCGCACTTATACTTCTGCACATGTGAACTTCATAATATGAAGTTCATACAAATGAATCACACTTCATAAAAATTAATGCTTAATCTTTATAAGAGGCAGTATATGTCTCATCATATTCTGAATAATTGGCTAAATATCCATTTCAACCTGCCCAACTAAGTCATGTGTACATGATGTGGTTTACATTGCTTCATATTGATTTGCTTTGAAGGTTACAATAAGTTCTTACAATGAGAGCTTTCCTGGCATCAGGAGTCCTCATGCGGTCCTCATTGATAGAACTACTTAGTCCACTGCTTGAGTTCAGTGCATGAGATAATGCTATGCCACCTGACGTGACACGCGAATGTCCACTTCGCTTGGCATTATGGGAAGACTCCCGTGGCCCCGACCTGATGATGTTGTTTATCTTTCCCTCCTTGTTGGCCTGATTTACAAGTTCTGTCACCATGCGTGCATCGGCCGTCTTCAGGTTCATGCGCTCTTTCGAGCGGCCGGGGTCTGCTGACGAAGCAATCTGGGGCTCGGCAAGCTTTGAGGAAGTCTTTGGCCGGAATTCCTGGATGAAGGAACTCTGGGTGGCGGGAGGGTGGGGGTAAGCATTAGTCCTACTCCTGAAGGAGTGATGCACCTTGGTGCTGGTTAAATTGTCAAGAGTTCGCTGGGATGAGGGAGGCACTGGGCTGTGCCTCTTATCCTGGCTACTGCTGATCCGCAGGGAGCGGCTCCTGCTTCTGCTTCCAACGTCTGCAGACATTGCGAGGGAACTCCCCGTAGCACCAATGCGTGACAAGTCTGCTGCCCTCGCCTGGGGGACAATCTCCGCCTTTGTCCTCGACCTCACACCCAGGCCTGCGGCAGGGGCCTCGATACGAGTCCTAGCACCTAATAGCTTCTCTTCAGAGCCAGCACTGGTCAGAAGCGTGGTTCCCACAGGAGGTAGTGGGCTACTCTTGTTGAGGGACTGGCTTCCCTTCTTAGCAGAGATCATTCTTTTCTGGGCCGAGCTCTTGGGTCTCCCACTCGGCGGTCTTGGTACCTTTGTTTTCTGTGAAGTAATACACACAAACAGAGTGACGTTTAGTTATGGGATGTGCACTTGTTCCTCTGATTATATGAAGTGGTCTTTTGGAATTAAAACTGTTACAATCAACTTTCCTAATTGCTCAAATGAATTCACACTGTACTGCATCGCAAGTGCTAATCAATACTATGGGTCCTCACGAGCTCAGAACAATTATGTACAGTATTAGAACATACATTGAAATAGCTATTTCTAAAATATTGTTACTTTCGCAAATTCTGCCTAGTTATCATATGCCCACATCTCCAGTGATAGCTCACATCTATGTATATCTCACAGGGAATCACCTCAAACTCAGTAAAATTCAGTAAAGGTCTAAAAGATGTCTCACCTTCTTTCCAATAGACAAGTTCTCCATCTTCGCTCTCAGCAGCTTCATCTTGCCCATTGTGACATCATTTTCCTGGCTCTGGTCCTGCGTGGGAGCATTCTCATCATCTTCCTCCTCCTCACAGACATTGTAAACAGAGGCACCACTGTGGGGGCAAAGCGACAGTAAAGAAATGAAAAATGCAAAAACTATCACATCATATTTTCATCCAGCCAATGGTCAACATGGAAAATCAAGAGGTTAAAAAAAAAAAAAAACTGTGTGGACAAAGCAACAGAAAAAACCCCACAAAAAACCCACAGCATCATATTTCCACCCAGCCATTGGTCCACATGTACATTTATATGTGGGTAAAAACTGTGCAGATAAAGCAACAGTAAAGAAGACAGAAAATATCATAATGTTCATCATGTTCCATCTAGCCAATGGTCTGACCATACTAGTGCTTTAACATACTGTAGAAGAATAATATATGTTGTACTATGTACAGTACTCACACACATTTTTACATGGTAACAGGTCACATAATGTATTAATTCATAAAATTATCAATGTTGAATGTTCTAAAATAATGGAGAAGTGAATGAATCTTCTCTTCTTCACCCCTACAGTACCTACACAGGGGTCGCACTTAACTTTTTTTTAACTAGCCAGGCGGACTACTTAGAATCAATTTTGATACTGAAGCGATTTTTTGGCTAGCCAGACGGACTAGTGACTTCAGAATTTTATGATTTTTAGCTAGTCCGACATGATTTTGGGTGGCCAATGGCCAGCGGACCATCGCCAATTTCGAACCCTGCTACAATGTAAAGTATTAACAGACATCAGCCTCCCCTAAATGAAATTAAAAAGTAAGTCCCTTAGATAAGGGACTTAGCCGGAAACTGCACAGAATGAAAGCAAAAAAAAAAAAAAAAAAAAAAAAAAAAAAAAAAAAAAAGACAAGAGAGAAAACTAACTCTAGAGAGGATAACGAAGACAAAACGATGTAACTGAGAATTTGCTGCTTCTATAGCATGACTCATGCCTGTACAGCACATATGCTCATATCAGACAAGAAGCCAGAGTGGTATCAGGGAAAAACATTGAAAGCAAGGCTAAGTTTCCTTCCCTGTGGTTTTGATCTTTGTCATACTGGAAGTCTGAACTGAGCAACTCAACCTTTTCAACAGCTGGCCGCTTGATGGCTTGTACTTCCAAGGTGGAAAAACAGACAGATTAGGATTGTCTGACTGAAAAAAAAAGTATACCAGGTACTATGATCCAACAGCAGAACTGCAAACTTGCATGTAAGTAATGTTTGTAAAAAAACAAAAATTAAAAAAAAAATGTATATGTACATCATTATCAGCAAAGTACATGTAGTACCACTTGACACAAAAAAAAAAAGAAAAAAGAAAAAAATTGTCTTGTGATATCGATATGGTGCATTAATATCTGATGTATGATAATGGCATTAGAAAACTTCTTATTGCTTACATCATAGTCAGGGGTACATGTACAATGTACAATGTATCAAAACCAGCTCACTGTAAGACACAGGACATTTAGATACATGTAGCAAGAGAAATGTAATCTCTCTTAAATTCAATATGAGGTTTTTTGTTTTGTTTGTTTGTTTGTTTTTTCTTTGTTTCATCAAATGCCATAAATGATTCAAGTGTATGTACCCAAAGTGTAAGCTTACTTTAACTCATATCAAACTGTAAAAAATTAATGCTAAAAAAAAAAAAAAAAAAAAAAAAAATCCAGCTACTCTGCAGACAAGGACTTTCATACAGCAAAGCATGTAAAAGAGGCATAAACTCTGCAGCAAATTTGTATTACCCCTACAGAAAATTACACATTATCCAGAAGTGAAACACATCTACTGGCAAATGTATGTATGTCAGTCAGTCAGTTCCACCTGTCACTGTGGACACTCTATGAGAAATTTGACACCCACTGTCACATAGGTAGGTCATCGATTTCTCTCACCACCCTCCCTGCATCTCTGCCCGCAGGTCATCGAGAAGAGATGCCCATCCACGGCAAATAATAAAAGACTGCTTGCAATCAATCAAGCAATAGAAGAAACTACAGAGACCCCCCGTTTCGATAGTATGCCATCAAGGAAAATACCAACCATTTGGAAATTATGGGATACTGGGGAAAAATGAAATAACCTGCGTGTGAAAATAAATACTATAAAACTCTAGCAGATGTTTTATATAGAGCATACAAACACTGGCGTTTTGGTTGGGAACAACATTATCCCACACTACCTGCTGGAGACATTTGTTATGGCAAGGTTTACATGGGCCTATTGTGTCTGCTGGACGCCTCCTTGGTTACCGCTCTCAATTGATGCCTGGATTAGGGCTGCCATTGTGAAAGGTCTCCCCCTCAACAATGGCAACGCTCACCATTAAGTGATAAACAAATGGGTACCGCCTTTTGGATAGGGGGGACTAAATCAATACTCGAAGGCCATATGAGCACGCATACCAGAGGTGCAGTTATGACTATGGCCAAGACTATTTTTGTCTCAGATTTTTTTCTCCTTTACATCTGTCACATGGTTTCATGCATCTGTCTTGTGAAAGCCAATAGTTGCACACTACATATTTATTGTATGTCTGCATACTTTGCATGGATACAACTGCAGAAGGTGTGCTTATAAATGGGAATTGATGGCAAATTTGGCCCTGAAGTACCTGACTTATCGATAGCATTCTAATCCCATCCAATACCGAGTTGGTACTGGGCAGGTATTCACACATGAACATACACATTAATCCAACTGTCTAAAACCATCAAGTCCCTGCAGAAATTATCATCTCTTCCTCATTAAATTTGGAACTCCAATTTTCTTGAGCATCTCGAAAGTAAATTGTATTGAGCATTGACTAACTAGTTGATTGAACTGCTCAAATTCACTAAATCTGTACAAATAATAATAATAAAATTAAAAAAGATGTTACAAAACCAATATGAGTAAATGACATTTCAGATGACCATGGGATACCATCACAGGCTCTGGCTGTGGTACTAGGTGTTTGTCTAGCACACCATACAAATTGTACCTTCAGTTTTTAATAGAGTCATAGTGCCTAACTCGTGAGAAAGCATGTACAGAATCCATCAAACAGTTTGTATTGTAATGAAACTATTAAAACTACTGAAAGTGTTTTTTTTTTCTGTCAAAGTTTAATTATTAGAAAATATCACCAAACAGAAACCTAAAGCCCTATCATAATACCAAGAGGATGAACAGACAGTTTCAATGTACAACTAGAAATGGGCCTAGAAATTTTAGAATTGCTCACAAAACACATTCACAACCAATTCCCCATCATATGCACCTGATCATTTCCTTTGTCTTTTATCAGATTCTTCCTTGTTAGCTGATATTTCCATCCTATCCTTTTGGTTTTTAAACATCTTCTTCCTTCGTAGCTTTAATCTTGTAGCTGACTTTGAATTCATCTGAATGTTGCATATGTTGTATAGGATATCCTGCCGATGAGGGCATAGATTCTCCTTTGTGACTACTATCACATTAACTATCTAATTTGGGTTGCTTTGATTTGCTCATCCCCCCCGCAAGCTATTCCCCTAAAGCAATATGCATTGAATGACATGTGTAACAATGGGGACATAACACAACCTGCACAAAAAAAAAGAAAAAAAAAGAAACATCTGACAAATGTCATGTGTACTCAACCCTCTTTCTGTTGAAAACTGACCTCCCATGCCCCCTCCCCCCCCCCCCCCCCCAGATCTCGGCCACTGACCACACAATCGCAATGAAAATCGGCACAAACATTGCCTGTGATGTAATCTAAAAAAGTTACGAGTTGATTTTTCAAAAAATTATCATTTATGCTACTATATGCATAATGTTTGCATGAAATCAGACTATTTGCTATAAATCACCGACACATTTTTCTTTGTGCAAATATTTTTTCTAGTGTCCTTAGCAAATGTATTTGAAACAAACTGCGCCATCAAAAAAATGTGTTAAGTATTTTATTGTTTTAAAAATTTTCTTATGTATCTCTGTTTTTTGGCTTTTAGTTTTTTACTGTTTTTTCATTGTAGGCGACATTGTTCTGAGCATGAAAATGTTTTTAATTGATTTCAATCAATAGAACCAAAAATAATAATGCTTTTATGAAATTTGACTGAAAGCACAATTTGCAACGAAATTGTACAACAATTCATGATTTTTGAGCAAGTTGAGGTCTGACATGCATATTTACGCATAACTCCGGAACCATGTGCCTAGGCATCGCAAATTTAGTGTCAAAAGATGTGGGAGACTTGAAAGAAAAGAGTCGCGAAACACCGCGGCGACAACTTTTTGCGATGGTGAACAAAATAGCAATGCATTTCCCGCAGAGCAGAGCTACATGTATGTACACCCACCTTAAAGACTCTGACAATGGGGTTAAAGTTCCGTCCCCTCGGTCCACAACCCGGAAGAAATTGAGTTGATCTCCTTCGCGGAAGACAAGGAGGGTAACCTGACGGTTGCCAGGCAGCTTTTCCCAAATCTCCTCCTTATTGGCCTCCATGTACTCTGCCATCTCTCGGATGGCTGGGTCCTCCATGGGAACTAGTGACAAGGGTAAAAGAAGAATCAAAGACTCTTTGAAAGTCACCACTACCACTGCATGTGAAAAAAAAAAAACACTTTAAAAATATATCACACATAGCAACTCATTGACAAATTGCCCTACACTGATGTAAATTTACGTTGATGTAGGGCAATTAGTCAATCAGTTGCAATAATAAAAACTTCAAGCAAGAATTTCATTAATTTGAACATCACACATAGATATCTTTGTTTTACAACTGTACGTGCCATATGTCCCTTCTTTTCTATTCAAATGTCCCTTAGTATACACATGCATGTATTAAAGTACACTGGTCGGGCATTTCTGAGATTCAAATCTCACCAAAATTGACAGTTGTCCCTCATCCCCACCACAAGCCCTGACTGCTTTTCAAAGTTAATACCATACACTTACCCCTCAACAAGTTGGCCTCGAAGTTTAGTGCTGACCTGAACTACTTGTAACTGCACCTGTTCATATTGTTCCTTAAGCTTCATATTTAACTTGTCTAGGTCATTACAGTGACATTCACACATGCTTATAACAAATCAAATGTTTAGAGAGATTGGGCAAAGATAAAGAGGATATGTACTTACATGTGCAGATCATGTACTCTGTCTACATGATTCATATCTACATGATTAATGATCCTGAGCTTTAGATTTGATGGAAATGCTTTATAAATTAGAACTGAATTAAGACAAACATTAAAGGCATTATTTACTATTTGCAGATGAAACAAAAACCCAACTTTAGTGCTTCAAAATAGTTCCAACATGTGAGTTAGAGATAGAAACAAGCAATGTAATCAGAATAATCAATGAATAAGTACTGTTGAATATACAAAAACTAAAAAAGTGAAAAATAGTTATAATAAAATCGTTTCTACAGTTACCGTTTTAGTGAGAAAAAAAAGAGACATCTCCATATATTTTCGGTTTTATTACGAAAATGCTATATGGTAGGATGTTTTGTGATACAACCGACCTACAAATATGCATCAAATATGATAACTCGAAAATTTTTAAAATCACTGCTCCCAAAGGTAAACTATGCCTTTGATTTACATTCTTTGTAGTTTTGGTTCATTCTTTGACACAGAAATATCATTGGAGATCACTGATCCCAGCTAAAGCAAGCCCATGAAAGTGCAGAAAGACTGCCCACTTGAGACAAACTACTACATTGTATATACATGCTGTACTTTCTCTTTACGGTAAACTCACTTCTGCGTGTGTTAATTGGGCCTCCCCTCATGGCTAGGACCAGCTTGAGTGATGCTGATGGTGGAATTCTGCAAGACAAAGATATATAATCAAGAAATAAGCAACCACTCTTGAACTGTTCATGAACATTTTTAAATCACGAGAATTAAGAACTAAAATGTGCTTAGCAGGGTGTCACTCGAATGTGCTTTCCACTCACTCCCCCCAAAGGACAGATTACCGGAATCCTTTGTACATTTTGACGCAACTGTACAGTGCACTCCTGTTAAAACAACAGTTATTACAAAAATTCCAGTTACAACGGAGTAAAAATTCAGGCTGCAACATTATCCACTGTATGTATTTTTATTGTTAATTTGTTTGGTTATGAGGAAATATTGATACAACGAAAGAAAACTAACGGTCCCAAGGACTTTGTTGTTACAAGAGTCCACTGTTCATTGTACATGCTGTCCATGTCCTTTACATGATACCGTGTCACCATTAATACATATTCATGCATACTCAGATACATGCAGAGTACAGAGTATATTATGTAAAAACACAAGTATATCATTTGAATACGCACAAATATTGTTTGGTATAAAACCACCCATAAAACTTAATGATGCTGGCTACTGTTTTGCCTATATACAGTGTACATGTACACATCTGTACGTATGTTGGGAGTATTGATAAGCAAAAATGTGAAACATTTTGATTTACCGGTACACCAGTAATAGTGCATAACAGTGCTTAGAGTTGTATTAAACTGACTGCCAAATGAGCACTGAGTAGGCAAGTCCCGGTGCACACTCTACAGTGTACTTTGTAAACACTACTAATGTTCATACACCTGTACATACTGGTACACATTGTACCTTGTGTACGCATAACTCTGAACTACCATAAAAATGTAACCCACTGTAAAATGAGGAATGTTTGCGTGCATTTTAATTTCCTGAATTTTGTGAGAGCCAAGATTTACAAAATTAAAATGGTCTTGCCTGCACTAGATACAAGTACATGCATTGAATGCCTGTGGCAATTTGTGAAAATTTCATGCAGCAAATATATTGCGTTTTACAGTAACCCTACAACAAATCTCCATCTCAGTCCCTCTGCACTTTATACTTTGAAGCTACAATGTAAAACTAAGAAATTGATACTACAGTAAGTTGAGCCACAGTTATAGAATTGTGCTTACTCTGTCATTGAATGTGAAATTTCCCCCTCTTTCAGTAAGTGTTCCCAAAATACCTCCACTTTGAAAATTAACTATTGTTAGGCTATGTGCACAGATTCATGTGTATGTCACAATGTGGATGTTCATTTCACTTGAAACCACTGAAAAAACTCTGCTGCACAACACTGTATTGTATGTAGGGGACATTGAAGACGACACATTTGCCTGTGTGGACGTGTCATACATTGTATGTCATTCCTGGGTCAAAAAAGTCTTACCCATAATCTTGGAGACAGTAATCATCTTCAAGCTCAACAGACCGCCATATGAGATGTTGTTGGGAAATAGGTATACCTGCAAATGAAAAAAAAAAAATAAATAAATAAATAAAAATAAAGAAATAAACACAAATCAATACAAATGTAATTTCTGCACATGCTCATCCCTGTTTATATTCTGTCAAGCTGGCGATATGCTTTAGTCCTGGTGATCTTTATTCCTTGAAAAAAAAAAATGCTTGAATGATACTATGGTAATCTTTTTTCTCTAGATGTCCTGTTGGGAAATTTAAACCTTTGCACATACTGTAATCATCACAAAGCAAATATCAACTTTCAATATTGTCTCATACAATTAGATCTGTAATGTCAGGTTTTATCATGATATCTACACATTGGTCTCAATGTAACATTTTTCATGTATAATGCTGGCACTGTACGATGATGTACAATGTAGATCAATACATGTGTACACATAATACAGCTGTATAATCACTTTACTACATGTAGTACACAATGATTATATGTGGGACAGCACAACTCACAAAACTATGGTAAGAACTACACAATAAATGAAGGACACATACATGTATGAATGTGACCAGTATCTACATATGATCATCTTAGTAAAATGTTTGGCTGTTTAAAATGAAATTCAGAATTTCCATTTACAGTACATTGCACTGCACGGAGGAACAATTGGTACTGGATAATGTGGAAGAAAAGGAAAAGAAAAACAACAAGATTATGAATCATGAAAACTTGAAATATAATGACACTGCATATCCAATATGTATTTTCAAAGTACATTGTGTCAAGAATGCACACTGTACATTGTAGAGCCGAGCCCAGCCTAAATTGCAGGGCCGAGCCCCGCAATTTTGTCCGTTTACACTGCTGGGCTCGGCCGCGCTTTTAATTCAAACCTTTCAATATTTTGTCGTAGTGGCGCTCTGCTTGTAAACAAATGCAATTTGGTATAGTCTGGTTTTCAGACCCTTTGCCAACTGGATTCCGTTCGTCGCCGTTCGGGCAAAACAGGCCTTTGCCGAAGGAAAAATCCTTTGCAGGACAAAACCACCTTAAACTATACTAGTTTTTGACGTTGAGGGGATTAATATCGTGAATAGCAAAATAGTACGGGCAGAGGGTCTGGAAGTGAGACTAAAATTGGCCGTCCATTTTGCCCAGTTTGCGTTTACACCAAGAAGAGGCCGGGCTTGGACGCGGCCAAGATCATCTCCAAAGCGTGGCCAAATGCGCGGCCAATTTTGGACCCGCATTTGGCCTTTTGCGCATTTAAACTGAAATGAAGGCGGGCTTGGCCGCGGCCAAGCTGCGGCCTCACCTCGCACTGTAAACGGGGTATATGGAATTAAATAATAAATATTTCTCACTGTGACTTCTACAGTGACTTCAACAGTGAAATGTAATGAGTACTGCATATGGTGTACCCCGGGGTACCATGTTGTGTAGCGCCACCTCATGTCCACTCGTGGACAGCCGCAGAGAAATGCATGCACTGTGTGTACATGTACATAGCCATTCCCATGCCACTGCATGTTACACTATGCATGCATGGCACACTGTGCTAGCAATAGTGTGTGCTTCAGTGCAGTGCAGTGCAGTGCAGTGCATTGCAGTGCAGTGGCTAGCGCGTGCTAGCTTTGGCACCTAAATAATTTCCACTTTTTGGCAACCCAGGGTACAACCTTTTTAAAAAAATAAATAATTCAACAAAATGACTGATTTTTATTTGGTACCCCAGGATACCATTTATGTCATCATATCCAATCTGTAATTCAAAGTACATGTACAGTTCGACCTCGATTATCCGGCCTCCTTTTATCCGGAAATCTCTATTATCCAGACGCGTTCACGCAGTGAAGGACGTTTTTTTTTATCCAAAAATTGAGAAAAAAACAGTGACTTTAACATCTTTTCATGGATCTATTTCACTAATTTCATAAGATGTGAATGATAGGTTTCTCATGTATCTAATGAGTTTCACATAAAGATATACTTTATTTTTGTGAAGAAGGGACTACAATTTTGCGCAGGCTAGCATAGATTACACCACCGTCGCGGGGTACACTACATGTACCTGCCTAGCTGCCAGTGCACTGGGATGGCAGCTTGGACGGCAGCTATTACATTAACATTGTGTAGAGTCTCCCATATCCGGCCAATTCGCTTATCCGGATGAGCGCCGGTCCCGACATGGCCGGATAATCGAGGTCGAACTGTACACTGTATATTGTGCCAAGAATGCACACTGTACATTGTACAGCCTGTATAATTATGTACTATGTAAATTTTGTACCTCCGTGTCTTAACTATGGAATTAAAATACAGTATTCATCGCATAATCGGGCATCTGATAATCGGGAACCTCGCTTAAATGACATACGCTTCCCAGAAACATTTCCAATGCACGTTATTTTCACTGGATAATCGGGCGGGGACCTCTGATAAACGGGACAATTTTTCTTCAAGCGATCTTTGATTTTGTTGATATTTTACACAAAAAATCTACCAAAATACCACAACAATATTTCAGAGATTCCCTATCAGTTGTCGTTTACATCAAACTTACAAAGCAAGCTTCGGACTGGTGTGTTTTGACCTCCGTCCATCCAGTACACGTACATTTCAGCTCGCTGCCCGCCTTCGCTTTTCTGTACATGTGTATGGCGAGCTAGATCGCTACATATTGACAACACATGTACAGTGCAGTGATCGCGGCAAGTAAACAATCAAGCCGTGATGATTGAATGATTGAAGGACTTTTCATTGACGTTCCCACATCAGTTCGGGGTAATCATTTCCCATGGTTGTGGATATGTATTTATACGGAACGCCCTACGTGTTCAAGAATTCTACGAATGTTTAAGAAAGTGCTAGCTTTTAATCCACATATTTTGTGTTCGGAGAGAGGTGACAGAAGAAGAACCCGGTTGCGATTACTCTACATCATTACGAGAATGCAGGGAGAGCTAGAGGGTCTCGCCGAGGGGTAGCGTGGTTGTGTATTCATGTACATGTACAGTACGTCAGTATGCGTGTGTGTGTGTGTGTGTGTGTGTGCACTACATGTACATGTCGTATGCCGTTAGCGTATGGTGAGTGCTCATCGCGAAATTGGGCACCCCGCTTAAAGGGGCCGTGTTTGCTACTCCCAACCTGTCCCGATTATGCGATGAATACTGTAATAAACATTTTTCACTGTGACTTCTACATTGTAGATTGGTCACTGGTACGTTACACACAGAATTTCATGGGTGCCGTAAGAGTGTCCGATATTTAAAGATAATATAAAGTTTTGGTACCTCAAATGTTTTGGTACCTCAAAAGTTTCCCTGAATTTCCTTGTCTTAGTTTGTGTTTCAGGTTAAAGTACCTTTCATATAACTAACACTGTGAGACTTACTCGCCCCACCATGTCTGAGTAATCATGCAATAATGATTTCATACCAGAGCCGCCGCCGTACGGCGGCGAGGTAGTACACGTATTGTACGAAACCATTATTGCATGATAACTGCGACCAGCAGCGTGCAGCCCCATACGCATAGCTAACTGCGACCAGCAGCCCCATACGCATAGCGTAATGGGGCTTCGCATTGTAGCATTCAGGATCGTGACAGATTTTGTATCGCGGGTAAATACATCAACTTAAAATCCAAAAATTTCTTCAATTTGAAGACTTACCAGTTAAGTTGAAGTATTGAAAACAGGCTTCGGGCAACATTTGGTTCTGCCAATAGTCCCTTTCTGTTCGAATTGATGACTGAATGTGACTCGGTCGAGAGGACCTTGGGAGAGCTACATACACTGAATACTACGGCCAGCACATGTGCACACAAACATCTTATCCGTTCATGGATTTGAAATTTGTGCGCATGTGATGTGCATGCGCTGAGTTTTAATTGAGGTTGAGATGATCGTAAAATCGCAGCTGTACAGTGAAGAGCTACCAGAATGGGTCCCGGCATAAGCTCTTAATCATACGTTGAAAGGCTAAAGAAACTGAGGTATTTTCACTTCACTGTCAGCATGAGAGGGGCGACATGATCCAGGTGTACCAAATTCTACATGGTATAGACAGAATATATTTGGAACACTTTTTCGTAAAACCAAAGTACCAATTCACACTGGATCATCAATGAAGCTGTTCAATACCCACTGAAATCTACGCATATTGCAGGCCGCTACAGTTGTGAATGTTAAAATAGTACAGCGTATACGAACAACCGGGAGACTACAGAGTACAGGACTACCTCACTCCCAATCGTCTCCCATATATCACATGATGATGATGATAATTAATCAAAACAAAAAATAACACATTACTGTCATTAGATAGAATTTTTTCTTCTTTTCATCATGGAGAGTGGACATGTGTGTGTGTGTTATTATTGTGTAAACAAAAAAATCACAGAGCGAACTTTAAACCATTCATATATCAGATGTGAGATGGGTGAGAAGCGAAGAGGAGGCCTCATGAGCACTGCAGGGAGGGAGCTTCTCGAGGCAGAGGTCCTCATGAGGGGGAGAGTGCCTTGAGATGGAGCTCCCCTCATGAGCGGATTTTCCCGACTGTATTTTGACTAAACCCACCACTCTATGCTTGGCCCTTGCTTAGCGTGCAGATATTTCACATAACGAAGCAATTGTCGCAGATGGAACCCACCCATATCAGCCCAGGTTGAGCTGAGTAAGATACACATTCATGTAGGTATAGTGCAACTGTAAGTGAGGTGCCCGCACCTCATCAGGGGCCTGAATACCGTCACCCTGCTTAAAATTGTTGATACAAGCACACTGAACAAAAATCTATGCCTGGGACTGTGTTCAGTACGGTTGAAACTTGGAAGGGTTACCACAATCAAGCAAACTGTGGTGAAAAGCGAACAGTTTTTCGCAAAAATTTATATTAGGATTCCATAGGAAGTATCAACAACATGGTCAACCGCACACATCTTTTAGTAGGCCCTACGTGCTTTGTTTTTGTCTATGGGAGCGCGGGTGACAAGTTGCGGGCCCCTTCCTTAGCAGACAACTATTCCGCATCGTTCGTGTTTGATGACGATACTCGATAGCTGCAACTTTCCGATATCGTTCAGTGAACTTGTGCGTGTTCTATTTGAATCTTGCTTGGCTTTCCTGTTTGTGAGTGGGATTTCATCATGTTCATAGTGACATAGAATTTCAGGTCAGTGACGAAATGTGTCATGTGATATAAACATTTAAACATTACTGTCATTAGATTAACTACATAGTAAATTTTACAGTATGAGGTGCGGGTCATTTTCTCAGACCTCTCTATTCTACAACTTGCCGCAGCACCATTTTGGCATTTAGTAACCCCGCGCCCGTCGCGGGGCGCTGTAACATAGTAACGTATTTGTCCGTATGGGGTCGCTGCTGCGGTTACATTTAACTAGTTAGATCTAACTTTACCATTAAATTACTAACTGCCATGAATTATTACAACCTCAGTTCTAAGATAGAACGAACATTTTATATACATTCGTTAACAGTTTAATAGAACTTCTACGCCATAAATAGTCATCGTGGTCATCACTCATCATAGACGGCTTCCATACCAACCTTCCAATCTTTGTATTTTGGCTTTCACTGAAATCACAGTTTCGAACGGCGACACTCGCAGCTCAAACACTGTTCCCGTCAGAGTTTCGATGAAGAGCTCCATGATATCCGCATATTCTGGATAATCAAGGTATTCCATGGTGTCTTCTTTCATGTTGCTTGTCATCAGGTGACCGACTCAAGCAGCAAGAAATTAGTGTTGGTCTACATTCATATCTGGCTTCATTTTGTCAGGGTTCCCGACACCAAACCTCGCAGCGATTTCCGGTCCAACATCACCATTGATCACGTAGCGGAGTTTCCCTCCTCAAGACGAAAAATTTGCGAATTGCGTCTATTCCTTATGCAAAAAGATTATGTAGGCACCTAAATCTAGGCCCTACATGTAAGCACGATGCCCCAAATAAATTTACAAGACGTTTCGATGAAATACTTTTGGGCTCCCCATAAGGGGAAAGGGTGAATTGAAGTCGTTACTGCTCTTGTGAAGTTGTGTTTCTCAGGTTGTTGTCACTTGCACTAAACACTGCATGCCCATAGGATTAACACACGGGTCCCCTGCCTGTCGATGTCGGGAAGTAGAAAACTTCGTACATACGTGTGGGGACACACAATGCAATGCGGGCATCTCACTGTTGAGTGGCCGCCGGTCGAGGTTGCATAGCACGCAAATTGCATACAAATAACAAACACAGCACAGACATTAGGCGAAGGCAGAGCGGCGTTGCACGGGTGCTGACTCCTCGTACACCTTCCGTGTGGTGCCGTGCATCGGGAACGATGGCTGAAGATTTGCTGAAGTTAGAAACTAGTTTTAGCGGACACCGCGCAGTAGTACGCCCTCTCGACACTTAATACACTTCATAGATTACCAGTACTATATTCTCGTTCAAGATTTTTAGTGTATAAGTTCAGTTATACCAATGACGTAGGTCACCAATGGTAACGCGCACTCTCAGCGTGCGCAATAGTACGAGTACATGAGTGTCTTTATGCTTTTTCTCTAAAATATTTTGTTTCCTTTCCCCACAAACCTTTTTTTTTTTTTTTTTTTTTTTTTTTTTTTGGGGGGGGGGTCCCCATTCACAGATAAAAATGAGTTATTGCGACTTTCTATCATGGTGATAACGCATCTGACCGAAAAAAATCTGCAATATCAAGCAGAACATTGTTCGTGTCGTGATATCTTAGCATTTCTTTTATTAATGGAGCATATAATTTCCAAACCCAGTAAAGTCCCAGTTATTTGAAAACTCAATACATGTATTGATTATAAAAGGTCAGTGCCAGTATTCAAACTTGTTAGAATTCGACAAGCCACAGTACATACTGCGTCCATTCCAACTATGAAGTGAATATATTGCATGTGAAATGAAATTAGCAATAAAAGGGCAATCACTTTATGGTCACATATTGTCTTAGGCTATATTGAATGTTTAGTTCCTTGTATTTTTTTTTAGTATTCATTCTATGTTTAATGTAATGCAATTTGTTATCTGTTGTCAAGATGTGTTCATAATGAATGTGGGGCAAAACCAATTTTCCATGATATTTTTTATTCATAATTTGGACAAATTAATAAATGAAATGAAATTAATAAGATAATGCATGTGTGTGGGTGGGGGGGGGGGGGACCTACACTCCGAAGCAGATGCTTGTGGGGGTAGATATAGGTCCCCAGAAAAGAAGTAAAAAACAATCACAAACACACACACACACAACTACAACTACAACAACAACAAAGACCATTATTATCAATTGTTTCTCAAAATAATTTTCTAGTAGAAAAAAAAGTTGATGAGATTCCACATAAAAATGTAAAAGTCTTGTATAGGGGCACAAAATACAAAAAAAAATGGAAATGTATAGCGCCTACGAGTAAACTGCAACAATTTGATTTAGGTTTCAGTTTTTTATCCCGTTTTGTTTATTTTGTATTGATTTCCTCCAGATATCGCAAAGAAGGAACAGTCTCATAGAGACAATAACAATGGTAAATACAACGACAATAAGACAGCGCTTTAAAAAAGAAGAAAACAAATACCAATCTAGGCCTATAGTATATAGGCCTGCATCTGTATCGGACATGGACTTTCGCAAGCCTGTACCTATATTGGTTGGTAAATAGCTATCCGTCAAATCAAATTGCAAAAGCTAGGTTCTAATATCCTTATAGGCCCTATATATGATACTGCTGATTGTATTCATTGGGGTAGTTCCTTTACTAATGATAATAGATATTGGCCCTAATGATGATGATGATAATAATAATAATAATAATAATGATGATGATGATAATAATGATAATAGTAATAATAATTGTTATTGTTATCAATTGTCATCATAATCATTTTTATTATCATGGTTATCATCGTTTACGGTTGTTGTCTTGTTATTGTTATTGTTGTATATTCTATTCATTATCATCATCATGCACTCTTTGATTGGTGTAAAGGATTTTCTATTAAAAAAAATGTTTACAGATATGAATATTGACTTTGTCACTGTGAACTTGGTACCTCATTAGATACTTAGTGTACTATAGATAGCATTAACAAACTGCCTCAGTCACAAGGGTTATCGTTGTTGTTATTATCATATTTATCACCAATATCGCAATCTCTCGGAATATTCTCAGCGCTCTGCAGTTGTTACTTTGTTAAGATTTAACACATGAATATCTCTTTTTGTTGCACCACTTTCACGTGAATCACTTTCTGTGAGACTCAACTTCTTCGCAAATGGAATTCTATATCATGTGTCTGTTGAGTCGTTTAGGGGCCAAAAAAAGCAGATCAATCTTGTATCCCCGTCACGTATAGTTTAGGGCATGAACCCAGGGCCACATGACTATGAGCTTTTGTCCAGGGCGCATCACTTTGCGGATGGATATTCCCATATTACACAATCCCCTTTCTGTGTTTAACAGTCATTTCGACCATAGAATTTTCGGCCTCAAATTTTCGGATACCACATTTCAGTGATTCACTCTTCTTCTTCTTCTTCTTTTTCTTCTTCTTCTTCGTTCTTCCTTCTTCTCTTCTTCTTTTTCTTCTTCTTCTTCGTTCTTCCTTCTTCTTCTTCTTCTTTTTCTTCTTCTTCTTCTTCTTCTTCCTCTTCTTCTCATTCTTCTTCTTCTTCTTCTTCTTCTTCTCCTTCTGTTAAGTCTGCCTCCTTCAATTGGCGGAAGATTCTTGCAGACTGTGTTATTTACACTATAATACAGTTTATTCACAGATATTTACAGGCACTTTATATAACAAATTTGAAGAAAATGACTAGCCACTATGATCAACCGCTAAGGGCTTATACACTTGTAAAATTTTGCTTAGCCCCGGACCAACGGTGGGGCTATAAGGGGGGGCCTTAGCCCCACCGTTGGTACGGGACTATCCTTAGCCCACTTTCTGTTTGCACTCGTTTTTGCCAAAGTGGGCTAGCCCCACCGATGGTACGGTACTATCTGGCCCTGCAAAATAGCAGGGGTTAGCACCGCAATTGCGGTGCCAAGCAAGTGAGTGTAAACAGAACGAAAAAATAATCCTGGGCTAAGCGACGGAGACGAAGTCCGACCACAGAACTCTTGAGTCCGACCCTCAATGACCAATCAGAAACGAGGTAATCAAGTGCTGCCGGTGCGTGCGTGTACGTGTACAGTACACAGCGTAATTATGAATATTCATGTGGTTTGGAAAATCCGGGGCTAAGAAACTAATACGAGTGTAAAAAGGTCAGTTTTCTCCTTAGCCCCGGACAAGAGATAGTACGGGACTAATTGGCGAGTGTAAAAAGCTGAAAAAATTGGTACGGGACTAACGATAGTCCTGGGTCAGAGAAAGCCCGGGGTTAAAGAAACACAAGTGTAAAAAGCCCTTAAGTCGGTTACGGAATGATCCCACAGAAACGCGCTGAAACAATTTCCGACGACAGGGAATTCCAGCTCCCTTTACAGTTCTTGGAAAGAACAAATGGCGATGCGATTTAGTTCTCGAGTATGGTACCTGATAGGAATATGATTGTGTGGCTCTCGTCAACTGAGTAACCTGTTTAACATTTTCACACCTCATGTCACTCTCGTGCTTCAATTCCCCTACACATACTGTCTAAATCATTTTATACAGTGTATAAATATCGAAAGCGACTGCCGCTATTCATGAAGTAATTATTATGAGTACTATACGGAAATACACTGTCAGTGTCAGATACTGTATATTGTTTCTTCGCAGAACTGATAACCAAACAGATAACAGAACTGAGGGGCTTGTGCCGAAAGGGTGGGTTGGGTGGTGGCGCGTCGCGTTAATGGGAACACCACCCTTCGTCCAAAGCCCCCCCCCCCCCGGTTTGCCGAAGGGTGCGTGGGAGCGTTGGGTCGCGTCGCGTTGACTGGAACCCCACCCTTCGTCCAAAGCCCCCCCCCCCCCCCCGTTTTGCCGAAAGGGTGCGTTGGTACTTTTCTCATGTAATATTAAAAGACGAGTTTTTATATCTAACCTTCAACAACCATTTCAAAGAGGTTATCGTCCGGATCGGTTACACTCTATTACCACTTGGTCTACAGCCAGTTGGTATAATAGACTGTTTAATATCAGCTGGTCTAATAACCAGTTGGTCTAGTCATCATTCGTCCAATTACTGTTTGGTCTACAGCCAGTTGGTCTAATAGACTGTTTAATATCAGTTGGTCTAATAACCAGTTGGTCTAGTCATCATTTCGTCCAATTACTGTTTGGTCTAATTATTTGGTTTAATAGCTCTTTGGTCTACAGTCAATTCGTCTAATAATAGCCATTTGGTCTATTTTTGGTCTATTATGAGTTGGTCTAATCCATTTCGTCTAATCATCAATGGTCTAAATAAAACCAATTTGTCCAATATAAATTTGGTGTACACATCTATAAAAAGGCCCCCCCCCCCAAAAAAAAAAAAAAATAGCCCAGTTGGTCATATAGACGAAACGATGATTGGACCAAATGGTACCTGATTAGACCAGGAGGCTGGCTATTAGACCAAATGACATAAGATCAATGGTTATTAGACTAAATGGGTGTAGACTAAATGATGATAGACAGAGGCTAGACCAACTGGCAAAGGACCAAAATTAATGAGTGTACACCAAATTTATATTGGACAAATTTGGTTTTATTTAGACCATTTGATGATTAGACGAAATGGAATTAGACCAACTCATAATAGACCAAATCGGTATTTGATGATATAAATTGGTGTTAGACCAAAATAGACCAAATGGCTATTATTAGACGAATTGACTGTAGACCAATAGTAATAAACCAAATAACAATTAGACCAAGCAGTAATTGGACGAAATGATGACTAGACCAACTGGTTATTAGACCAACTGATATTAAACAGTCTATTAGACCAACTGGCTGTAGACCAAGTGGTAATAGAGTGTAAACCGATCCGGACGATAGCCTCTTTGAAATGGTTGTTTGAAGGTTGAATATAAATTCAAAACTCGTCTTTTAATATTTATACATGAGAAAAAGTACCAACGCACCCTTTCGGCAAAACGGGGGGGGGGGGGGGGGGGCTTGGACGAGGGTGGGGTTCCAGTCAACGCGACGCGACCCAACGCTCCCAACGCACCCTTTCGGCAAAACCGGGGGCTTTGGACGAAGGGTGGTGTTCCCATTAACGCGACGCGCCACCACCCAACCCACCCTTTCGGCACAAGCCGAACTGAGGTGGTCCTCCTCCCACACGATGGAGCTTTTGCATTTTTTAGAACCGAAATTCAGCGATCTGGTGTACACTTTTAGGGGATCATTTCGAAAATTTTAATAAAAAAAGGAGATAAAATGAATATTCAAAGACATTGCAAATTAATGTGCATAAAAGGGCTGAGCTGTCACCTCTTTTTCGCGTGTGTGTTTATCGTGTATAATTTTCATAGAGCTGGAACAAAGGGGTGTGAAGCTTCTGCATTTATTTTTCTGAACTGATATTTAACGATCTGATGCACATTTTTAGGGAAATAAATGAAAAATGTTCAATCCATTAAATAAGAAAAATGCTGACTGTCTGTATGAGTGTGAAAAGGCTAAATATATTTCCACTTTTGCGTCATTTCACTTTAGTGAAGCAGGCCTATAATATACTATAAGTCTTTTGAGATGGTCAGAAGGGGGATCGAGGGTGTGGGAGGCGGGGGGGGGGGGGGTTGATGGTGTGGGAGGGGGTTATCTCCCTCCCACAATAGGGAGATTTTTCATTTTTAGGGTGCCAGCTTGCGATTTTAAAGGGTGTGTACAGTTCTGGTCGAGGTGAGGATTTAGCTTTTAACGTTTTGCGAGATATTCAGAAACCACTCTATGAGATGTCAAAGAGCATGCAGTTCTAAGGGGTATCAAAAGTTATTCGATGAAAATCGGTTTTGAAATGGCTGAGATATCCAAAAACAATGTGAAACAAAGAGATCCTAATAAAGTTGTGGCATGTCGCCTTTTATTATTAGCACTTTTTTGGATATCTCAGCCATTTGAAAACCAATTTTCATCAAATAAACGTTGAATCCTTCTTAAAATTACATGCTCTTTCATATTTCATAAGCGGCTTTTCATTATCTCACTTAGGAATGTTCAAAACATGAATCCCCACCTCAACCAGTACTGTACAGTCCTTTAAGCATACTTGCATGCTCTATTCTTTTTTAATAAATAATCTTTTTTTTTTTTTTGGGGGGGGGGGGGGGGGACTGCAGCCCATCCGCGCCCCAAGCACGCCGGAACACTTTTTTTTTTTTTTGGGGGGGGGGGGGGGGGGCAAAATCTCGATATTCACGTGACGGTGTGAGATCCTCGGCGAGTGAGCGAAGCGAGCGAGAGGGGGGGGGGGGTAGGGACTTTTTGTGGGGAGGGGGACGGTAGGGACTTTTTGTAAAAATGGAGTACAAAAGTCGCGTTTATAGAGCATTTAAAGCAAATTTCTAGGAAATTAAACAGTGGATAGAATCATTGCGAAGGACTATGATTATACGGGGGTACGGTGTGAGATCCTCGGTGAGGGAGCGAAGCGACCGAGCAGGGAGGGTGTGGAGGGGGATACCCTTCCCACGCATAGGGACTTTTTGTAATCCAGAACAGAGCATAAAAGTCGCGTTTATAGAGCATTTAAATGAAATTTCTAGGGAATTAAACGTGATAAAAAAAAATCACTGCGAAGGACTCGTGATAAAAAAAAATCACTGCGAAGGACTCTGATCATAACTTATGCAAACTATACAATTTAACTATAAGTATGGACAGAGCGAGAGAGCCACTCTCACTTTGCCATTCGTCTGAAATGTATTCATTAAAAGCAAAACAAAATTGCATATAGTTCGAGCAATGAAAATTATTCTTGTATTACAAGAAAGCATAGAAGAAAAGGAAAAATGTGTGGTTTACTAAAGGTATGTTCCACGGGGCACACTAGAGGACGCGAGGCTACCATCTATACACTAAATCTACTCATGAGTAGATATGGCCAGGTGCTGTTCGTTATTCCGAAGGTTCGTTATTCCGAAGTTCGTTAATCCGAAACACACAAATTCCCTATACCTATACGAACCTTCGGAATAACGAATCTTCGGAATAACGAACCTTCGGAATAACGAACCTTCGGACTATCGAAGAGCCTTCGAAATAACGAACCTTCGGAATAACGAGCTGTAACCGTAAATATTAGTCTATAGATATAATAATGTATATTGTTAGTGTATTATAAAGGGGCGAAAATTTTGCATTGTCAGTTATGAAATTGACAACTTGATTGCATACAAAAAATTGCATACAACATGAACGGATCTCCCTTTCAACCTTTCATCAAGTAAGATCATGATTTATTTCAATATTTCACTCAAAGTGTGCCAGAGATCGTTGGATTTCAATTCGAAAATGCAAAATCTCTCGTGCTTGGGAGGGGATACCCCCCCCCCCCCCTCCAACCCTCCCCCTCTGTGCTCCTTTCCTTCGCCTTAGTACACTTTTTTACATTTACAAAAAAATTCTGAATAATTCTAAGTGCACAAGACTTATCACTCACATTCCGAAAACTCAAAGTTCCTCATGCACAAGGGGAATATTCCCTTTTAATCAACCCTTTCCTCCCTCAGTTCCCCCGGATCAACTGTTTTTTTTTTTTTTTTTTATAATTTCCTAAATATTCCATCAAATATGCGTATACGAGATATCTCAATTTCAACTTTAAAAAGGCAAAAGCTCAATCGTATACGAGAAGGGTGGGGATCACTCGTCCACGCCTTCTCCCTGCAATGCCCCCCCCCCCCCGCATACAAGTAGATTGTGGCTACACTTTGAACATAAACAGTTTTCCAAATATGCAACAGAATGTGCACACCAAAACGTTTAACTGCAATCAGAAAAAATATTATACAAAATCTCCTTCACAGACCTGCTACACCTCTCTTCTGATTGACAAATACAGATATTCCCCCCCAAAAAAAAAAAAAGAAGTGTGCGCCAGATTGTTGAATTTCAGTTCTAAAACTGGAAAAAAGCTCCCTTGATGGGAGAGTATCTTGTCACCCTTCCATTGCTTGGTACCCACTATAGACTTAGTACACTTTGGGGAATGACAAATTCTGAATTTTCCACAAAAAGTGTGCTCCAGATCACTTTATTTCAATGCTAAAAACGCAAAAGATCAGTCAAGCTTTACCTCACAAGACTTTGTACATACACAGAGATGATGCACATTCACAATAAGAGCTAAATTCCTTGATTTTAACACTTCCTTGAAGAAGTATTGCACCAAAAGTTTGCACCAGATCGCTGAATTTCAGATCTGAAATGCAAAATCACCTTCGTGTTGGAGGAGAAATGACCCTTATCTACACCCTCGTGTGCATGCTTTTTCTGTTTGATTGCTGAACAGACAGCGTTCATGATATTCATCGTAAGAATTAATACAAGAACTAAATAATACCATTTACCTAAACAAATTGTTCAATGATAATCTACATCAAAATGCACTCAACAGAGAAAGAAAGTAAACACTTTTCGACGTCATATTTTCCATAGAAGATTTTAATGAAAGTCAATGTATTATATACCATATTAAAGGTAATTTAAATGGCTATTAAGCTAATAGGTTAATTGAAAAGAAACCCTTACGCTTGAGTGAGCATATTCGTTTTTGTCCTCCAAGGCACAAAATTAAAAATTGCAAAAATTTCAAATGCCCTTCACGATAACATTGACAGCAAAAGACCAGTTTAACACAATGAGAGACATGAATGAAATAGGAAAAATAAGTTTTTGTTCTCTTTATCTCTCGTAATAATCTCCAAGAAAAACAAAGTGGGAAACTAAACGGGTAAATATGAATTTTCTGTCACGTCAAACGTCATATGATATAGGGAATTACAAGCATTAATGAGCAGAATCTCTTCATTTATTTCTTTTAATCCAGTGATTTAAGAATCCATGTGACAATTTCAAGAACCAAACATTATTTACAATTTCCTAATTTAAAAACAAAGCTCAAATTTCTCCCATTTTTGTTAATTATTACTTCTTTTTTTATTTTATTTGAATTTAGATCTGATATAAGATGCTTTATTTTCCTCCATTATTTTTAGCCTTCATTGATCTTTTGGGCTTCAAAGATGTCATAGAGATCAAACGTTTATTTTTGCAACTTAATCTATTTTCAATTTGTGTGAAATGTGTTGTTTGTTCTTATCGTTCTATGGAAGAACACGCATACACATGAATGACAACTTGTTCAGTTTTGCAATTTTTACTTTTTTGCCCTGGAAGAGAAAAACAATGGTGTTCACTCATGCGTAAAGTTTGCCTTTTCGATGACCTACCAAGTTGATAGCCAATTAAATTACCTTTAATATGGTATATAATACATTAGCTTTCAGCCAAATATTCTATGAGAAATCTAAACTTCAAAAAAGCGTTTACTTTCTTTTTTTGCTGAGTGTATATTGCTACCTTAAAGAAATGGGACTATTTCCAGTTGATAAAACAAGCAAAAACATGCATCAAATTGCACCATTTGCGACATCAAAATGCAAAAGGTTCTCACCGTGGGAGGGGGAACACCCCTCCCACATCCTCCCCTCGCCCCTCGCTCCTCCGCTCGCTCGGGCTCAGTCGCGTTCATGTTAATCAGTGAATCTTAATACAAGAAGTTCATTTAAATGATACTATTTTATAGGCAAATAATTGTTCAATAATAATCTAAATCAAAATATAGGGTGGGACTGTTTCAAGTCGATATAACACGAAAAAACATGCATCAATTTGCACCATCATGCAACATCAAAATGCAAAAAGTTCTCACCCTGGGAGGGGGACACCCCCTCCCACACCCTCCCCATCCCCTTTCTCGCTCCGCTCGCTCGGGCTCAGTCGCATTCATGGTATTCGGTATAAGAATTAATAGAAGAAGTTTGTTTTACTAATACCATTCTATATAGGCAAATAACAATTCAATAATAATCTACATCAAAATACATCTGTATACAGCTACCTTAAATAGGTGGGATTGTTTCAAGTCGATAAAACACGCAAAAACACGCATCAAATTGCACCATTTAAGATACGAGAATGCAAAAAGTTCTCACCGTGGGAGGGGGATACCCCCTCTAACCCTCCCCCACCCCCCCCCCCCCCCTTCGCTCGCTCCGCTCGCTCGGGCTCAGTCGCGTTCATGATATTCAGTGTAAGAATTAATACAAGAAGCTTATTTTAATGATGCCATTTTATAGCCAAATTTTTCAATAATAATCTACATCAAAATGTACTGCCACCTTGAACAAGTGGGATTGTTTCAAGTCGATAAAACACGCAAAAACATGCACCAAAGATGCACCATTTAAGACACAAAATTGAAATAAGTTCTCACCGTGGGAGGGGGACACCCCCTCCCACCCCCCCCCCCCCCTCGGTCGCTCCACTCGCTCGGGTTCGGTCGCGTTCATGATATTCAGCGTAAGAATTAATACAAGAACTTTATTTAAATGATTCCATTTTATAGCAAAATTGTTTGATAATAATCGACATGAATATAATTGCTATATTAAACAAGTCGGACTGTTTCAAGTCGATAAAACGCGCAAAAACATGCATCAAATTGCACCACTTACAACATCAAAATGCAAAAAGTTCTCACAGTGGGAGACACCCCCTCCCACACCACCCTCCCCCCCCCCCCCCCACTCCTCGCTCGCTCCGCTCGCTCGGGCTCGGTCGCTTCGCTCCCTCACAGACAAACCGCCCCCAAATCCTGGCTACGCCGTTGTCCGGAGTCACATCACTGTGTTGCTTGCACCCATGTCCGTTTCCATGGTAGGTTGAGCACCCAATTTGGTACCCTCTCCATCCTCGTCTCGGCAGCCGGAGGGCTCCGGTTCCCCATCGTCGGACGATAGAGGCTCGTACCTGCCGACATTTTTTGATGAGCTATATACCTCTGCCCGTTTTTCTCCGTCCTACTGTCCGATTTCCTGATCCCATCATGTCCACAAATATTGATCACAAGCAGTATCAATAATCACCTCAACACATTCTCCATGTTTGAAAAGCAAGCACTTGGAGCAATTCCGTGAAAAATCAGATGTAATTTTGATGAATCTTTCTCACAGTAAGAACGGATAACGTCGTGACGTCGTTGTTGTTATCACTGCCAAATGTACCTTAAAGGACAAGAGAATGTAGCAATATTAGTAGAACACAACATCATTGAAAGTTTGATGAAAATCGGACAATCCGTTCAAAAGTTATGAATTTTTGAAGTTTTTGTGCAGTCACCGCTGGATGAGAAGACTACTGCAGTGTATGATGTCACATGCGTACAACAATATAAGGAAAATATAAAGAGAATTTCACAAAATTTCATCTTTTGAAAAAAGTACACATTCCCTTGACTCGTTACTGACATTATGTTATTGGTAATATTATTCCCATTGTCTTTAGAAGGAGACAAGTCAAGCGCTCTTTTATCGTGCGAAAAAAGTGAAAATACGTTGAATTTTCTTTACATTTTCTTTATACTGTTGTACTCATATGACATCACGAGCCTTAGTAGTCTCCTCATCCAGCAGTTCCAACACAAAAATTTTAAAAATTCATAACTTTGCATCGATTGTCCAATTTTCTTCAAACTTTCTCTGATGTGTTCTACTAATATTGCTGCATTCTCTCAATCCTTATGTTAATGAAGGTGAACTTGTCCTTTAAGAGGTTCTTTTGAAAGTCATTTGTTTTGACGTCAGAATCACATGATTTCCCATTCACAATTTTTACCCAAACGCAATGCTCTTAAAGGAATGTTTCTCATGGCAGCCATTTTGCATTTCAACATGGCAGTGTACCTACAGGACAGGAAGCAGTCGTGCCTACGCAATTCTCGCTATCGCCAATGACGTAAAAAGTACCCGGATGTGGTTTTTTCGTCAAGATTTAGTGCACTTGGTAGCAAGGGCACTTCCGGCGCGGGGCATAATTTGCACAACGCTAGCGTGCGCGTACGTGTACCTTACCTATAGCGCAGCGCCGACCACGGATACTAGTACAGTAGGCCGCTGTGTACCGCCCGAGCCAACGAGTGGCCAGGCCTGTCATACTCGTACACTGTAGTCCCCGCCGGTGGCCGGCCTTGCATTAGCATGTTGCACCATAGACAGAAATATCCGTCTGTCTGGAGGACTCTTTTATATTTTGCCATTAACGCTGTCCTCCGTAGACGGAGGGGATCGGTGAAGCAACAGACGCAGTCTCCGCGGAACATTCCCCGACGGATCCCGATATTTCGGTCAACATGCACCACTGCACGCAGCGCATAAGCTAATTACATAACACATACCGGTACGGCGTACTGCTTGATCATGCGATCGATGTGCACATCACAGATCAGACATCTCTGCATACGTTGAAAATATGCTGGAAAATATTCACCCACCTGGATATGCAGTATATCGTCATGGAATGCCCATCTTTTTTTTTTTCATTTGTTCTCTGTCGAAATGTCGCGAACACAATCGGGAACGAACAGTGATCTCGAACTTATCCTGTCTCCGAAGCAATTTCTTCCAAGTAAGTACGTACAATGTACGTAGGCACTATAGGCCTACTACCTAGTGCTACTATAATACTACCACTACTAGTAAGTCGCGCGTACAGGTACTGCGCTGTGGAGTCACCCGCAAACTTCACCCACGCGGCCACGTCACGTCTCGCATGCCAGTAAGGGTCCTATTTCTGCAGATTTTTTCATTTATTGTCGTGCGAACAACACATGGCAGCTTCGCAGCAACAACTATAGTCGTATTAACAGCAATTTCTTAAGAATGGAGAAATTTCAAATCATATTAAAGCTGTAATTCAAGTCGAGAAAACCGGAAGTACACGTAGAATACAGTCGGTTGTGTGTGTAAATAGCATTAGTCACGTATCACGCGCGTACGAACGGAAGTGACTTTGCTACCGGACTATCCCATAATGCACCGTAAATGACGCTTAAATCAACATCCGGGTACTTTCACGTCATTGGCGATAGCGAGAATTTACTGAAGTGATTGACTTTCACAGTGTTCCAGCATGCTTGCCTGGTTTGCAGTAAAGATCTTACTGCACCAAGGTATATGGTCGAAATCCATCTTGAATTTCAAGAGTGGCGGCCAGTGTGAATAATCCATTATTACAGAATGTATAGGCCCTATGTGCGTGTGTGTATTTAAAAGAATGTACACTGTACACCACCATAAACATTCATTATGTCTAAAAGTTGACTGTAACCAGAAATTTTACCTGAAAAACAGCCATTTTGAATGTTAAGATGGCCGCCTCGAAAGTGATCTGCAATTTCAGGGAGGGGAAAAGTGCATCTGAATGTTCAACATCATGAGCCCGGTTTATGCCCGAAATGTGAATTTTCTTTAAACCATTGCTTACAACATGAGATATGGGTCAAAATATACGTTCTGGTATGACGGCCATTTTGAATGTCAAGATAGCCACCTTCAATATCAAAATGAACCATCCTTTCAGAAAAAGGTGTTTCAGAATGTTTGAACGCATATACGCATGCTCTTTGCCCCAAATTAGAACCTTACACAATGTTTACGATATTAGATACAGGCCCAATTACATTTGTTATGGTGGCCATTTTGAATTTCAAGATGGCCGCCAACGAAAATGATCCGTCATTAAAAAAGAGTGTATATATTAGCATGTCTGACATCACAAGCATGCTTTTTGCCTTTTTGACTTTCCATTTTATAATGCTTACAACCATAGATATGGTAAGATTATATTTAGCAATGGTGGCCATTTTGCATTTCAAGATGGCTGCCTAAAAATTGTATCAACACTATTACATTATCAGAAAATGGTGTATCAGAATGTCTGACATTATAAACATGCATTTTGCATCAAATTTGAACCTTCTATGATGCTCACATTATGAGAATTGGGTCAAAATACAGTTTGTTATGGCAGGCATTTTGAAATTCAAAATGGGGGCTGAAGACATGGTCAGAAAAAATGGAACCATTTTTTTTTTCTTTTTTGGATTCAGCACCCACAAATTAACCAAGTTAGCACGAAAATCTCACGGGACCCAATATTTCGACAACAGCAGACTGTACCATGTAGACAGTGTTATTGAACAATTTTGCCTACATAAAGTTGTATCATTAAAACAAACTTCTTGATATTATCACACTGAATATCATGAACGTGACAGAGCCCGAGCGAGCAGATCGAGCGACTGCGGGAGGAGAGGGGGGGGGGGGGGGGGGGGGGTGGGACGGGTGTCCTCCCACGGTGAGAACTTTTTGCATTTTGATGTTTACATGATGCAGTTTGATGCATGTTTTTATCGACTTGAAACAGTCCCACTTGTAAGGTAGCAATACACTTTGATGTCGATTATTATTGAACAATTTGGCTATGCATTTAAATAAACTTCGTGTATTATTCTTACACTTAATTTCATGAACGCGACCGAACCCGAGCAAGCGGAGCGAGCAAGGGCCGGGGGGGGGGGGGGGGGGGGGGAAGAGTGTGGGCTGGAGTGTCCACCCTCCAAGGGTGAGAACTTTTTGCATTTGATGTTGTAATGGTGCAATTTGATGCATGTTTTTGCGTGTTTTATCGACTTGAAACAGTCCCATTTGTTTACGGTATAGCAGTATATTTATGATGTAGATTGTCATTGAACAATTTGCCTTAAATGGTGTCATCTAAATAAACTTCTTGTATTAATTCTTACACTGAATGTCATGAACGCGACCGAGCCCGAGGGAGTGGAGCGAGCGGGGAGGGGGGGCTAGAATTTTTTTGCATTTTTATGTTGTAAATGGTGCCATTTTATGCATGTTTGCGTGTTTTATCGAGTTGAAACAGTCCCACTTGTTTAAGGTAGCATTATATTTTGATGGAGATTACATTGAACAATGATTTGCCTATAAAATGGTATCATTTACATAAACTTATTGTATTAATTCTTACGATTAATATCATGAACGCTGTCTGTTAAGCAATCAAACAGAAAAAGCAAGCACACGAGGGTGTAGATAAAGGCCGTGTCACACCTTTCCGGCCAAGCCTTGCGTTCGACTTGCAAAAAACAATTTTTACTACCCGGAGGTCCCCGTAGATGATCTGCACATGACAGTACCTAGCACGTATCTCAACCGTAGTCGCCCGGAGGTGCGCACGCATATATATATATATATACAGTATATCTTTTTTTTTTTTTTTTTTTTTTTTTTTTTTTACCCGCAACCGTGTTTAGGCCCTGTCACACCTTTCCGGGCAAGCTACTCGGGCTTGTTACGTGTAGGGATTTTCTAGCATACCGGACATTCCTGAGGGCGGAAAAGGATTTGAGCGAGTCAGCGCATGTGTCTTACTTTTTTTTTTATGTGTTTTATTGAATTAAGTGAATTACAGCATTCACAAACAATTCGGAATGTGTGTCTTACTTGCTGGACGCGTTCTATAAATACTTGCGAGTATACTGTGTGACCTTTGTACCAGTCGCGTGGAGACTGACAACTCAGTGAAGGAATTCCTCTGATGGAATGGCTGAAATCCCACAGAATTTCATCATCTTGGCTGCATACGGGACTGCGAAGTACCTGCGTGGGAGTTGCCTGGGAAGTGCTGCCGCTAAGGGCCTCCTACTGGCGTTCTGGGTGGACCTCTCCGGGCATTCCCGCGACTCACCCGGAAAAAGTTTTTGTCATGCTCAAAACTTGGCTGCGGTTAAATCGGACTTGCGTGAGCACCTCCGGGCAACTACAGGCGAGATACGCGCTAGATACTGTCAGTTGCGGACCAACTGCGGAGAGCTCCGGGGAGTAAATTTGTTTCCCCGCAAGTCAAGCCGCAAAACTTCCCCAGATACGGTATGACATTCACAGACAAGGCATGAATGAAAATTGCAGACATTCTTGTTCACCCGCTGAAAATCTTCTACGTACTGGAAACTATACCTCCTCGCCACAAGCCCACGTAGCTTGCCCGGAACGGTGTGACACGGCTTAAAGGACAAGTTCACCTTCATAAACATAAGGATTGAGAGAATGCAGCAATGTTAGTAGAACACATCAGTTAAAGTTTGAGGAAAATTGGACAATCGATGCAAAAGTTATTATTTTTTTAAATTTTTGTGTTTACTAATGCACGTAAAAGATCCCGCTTCATTCATCCATCGCAAAAGAGCAGGGTGTTAACCCGGTGAAGTGGTCCCACCTCACATCCAACTGGACCCCATGGAAGACCAGCTTAACGTAGCTGAATATGGGCTATCCAGCCATCTTCTTAGATGGAAATGAACAAACAAACAAACCGCTGGATGAGGAGACTATTAAGGCTCGTGATATTGCTACATTCTCTCAATCCTTATGTTAATGAAGGTGAACTTGTCCTTTAATAATGTGTCTGATTGACTAAATGCCCCATTTAGACGATTTGGTTGAAGAGTTTACAATATTAGCCCTATATTCTAAAAAATCATGGGATAGTCATTTTAACAGAATAGGCTAATTCCCTGCATATGTTTTTGAAGTCACAGCACTTTTAGGCTGTATAATACACAGGGGAGAATTGGTGCTATCTTCCAGAAACAATGACTTTTGCATTTCTTGCTATGAGCATGATAATGAATTCTGTGGCTACCGTTGGTGTAGGCAGCTCCAAGCATTTAATTGAACATTTTATGCATACCCTCTGGAAATTACTACAATGTAATATACCACATCATATCATATCATATCAAAAATTAGGTTGTGAGAGTTTACGAGGTTTGCTCTCTGGATGTGTTGTATCAATACTCTATACGAGGGTAAAGTGGGAGATTGTTCCAGCTGGAGTCATCCATGCCAAACTTCTGGAAGGCATGGACCGTGTGATTGCACAATGTGCATGATTCCAGGTTTAAATACTTCTTGGTCCATTTGCTCTTTGAGACATCCTCAAATTTTCAACTTCAGCCAGCACCATGAAAGGCATGAAAAGCAGACCTTTATAGTTGTTTTTTTTCGCAACGAACTGCAGAACATAATCCCTCAATAATGTATAAATTGTACTTTTATAATTTCCTTTTTTTCCAGTGATGGAGGAGACATCATGCATCACACTTTTACTTTCAAATTAAAGAAAATGTTTGTTAATTCTTACATCACTGGGGAATTGCATTTCGAAAGCTCCTAACTGATTTCGTTGCTGCTAATGTCTTTGCTTTGTTTAATTTATTTCATAACCGTTATAATATATCACTCGTAGATAGTCCACTTCTCGGTAAGACCAAAGTCTCATGTGCCCTGGCATCGACCGCGTTGCCCCTCTGTCTTTCTCTGTCTTCCTGTCCCCTTCTGGCCTCTGACCTCCTGTTTATTCTTTCCACGCGTATGTAAGAGAGCAGCTTTGTTTCTGTCTGTGTGTGCATTTTTGTGCGTACTCGTTTTATGTTCTGTTTCCCGAGGATTATGTCAAATTGTCTCGTTGCATTATTACTATAATTTTCACGACTCACGAGGGGTCTGCATTCTACAAGCTTGGCTTTTTAGCAGTCCCCTCCATTTCCGACCTTTTCTTTGTTATGATTCAGTCACATTTTGTCCATGTATTTCTTCAACTAGTATGTTTATTGATTCATGTAAACAAATGGCGTATATCTAAACTTCATTTGGAAATGTAAAAGTTACATTGTACTGAATTTGCAAACGATTGACAAATTGCCCTACATCCACGTAAATAAGCACTGAATTGATCAGTGTTTTTTAGTAGTAGCCATGATAAAAAATCATGGGCGTACATACTCGAGCAGGATTCGAACCTACGACCTCCTGATCACCGGACAGGCGTCATCTCCACTAGACCACCGAGCTTTCGCCCGACAGCATGTGTTGGTTCTAATCCTTATCATGCAGCGGGTACTGCTTTGTTATTCAAATTCATGAATTTCTTCCGTCGAGATGTTTTCATTATTTACGTCGATGTAGGGCAATTTGTCAATCGTTTGCAATGAAAACATCTCGACGGAAGAAATTCATGAATTTGAATAACAAAGCAGTACCCGCTGCATGATAAGGATTAGAACCAACACATGCTGTCGGGCGAAAGCTCGGTGGTCTAGTGGAGATGACGCCTGTCCGGTGATCAGGAGGTCGTAGGTTCGAATCCTGCTCGAGTATGTACGCCCATGATTTTTTATCATGGCTACTACTAAAAAACACTGATCAATTCAGTGCTTATTTACGTCGATGTAGGGCAATTTGTCAATCGTTTGCAATGAAAACATCTCGACGGAAGAAATTCATGAATTTGAATAACAAAGCAGTACCCGCTGCATGATAAGGATTAGAACCAACACATGCTGTCGGGCGAAAGCTCGGTGGTCTAGTGGAGATGACGCCTGTCCGGTGATCAGGAGGTCGTAGGTTCGAATCCTGCTCGAGTATGTACGCCCATGATTTTTTATCATGGCTACTACTAAAAAACACTGATCAATTCAGTGCTTATTTACGTCGATGTAGGGCAATTTGTCAATCGTTTGCAATGAAAACATCTCGACGGAAGAAATTCATGAATTTGAATGTACTGAATTTGTTTATATGATATTGTCATATTATATGCTTTGGCCGGAAATGAAATAAAAATGAAATGAAATGAAATGCAATGCAAATGCAGTAAGTAAAGCAAACTTACATGATCCATCAGGAGATTTGAAATGTCAGTGTCTACGTAATAATCATCAATATCTCGGATTTTCCCGTTGCTCTTGAAGTACTAAGTAGCATTTAATACATATAATGGAATGAGGTTGTCTGTTTCCTCGTTGTGAGTGATGGGTGAAAGCTCCCATGGCATCTTTGATGAACCTTTTGTTTCTTTTCTTTCCGTGATGACTGTGGTCTCTGTGTCAGATGGAAATGACTGCTCAGTATTTCAACTTTCAGGCTGATTATTTGGCGCAGTTTTGTGGGTTACTTTCTAAGGCATGAGTATGAAAAATGAACCTTTGTTAGTGAGAATGAGGAGAAGTCCATGACATTATGAGATGAAGAGTGATTGTGGAATTACTTTGAACTTGTACCTTTCGATAATTGTATCGTTCAGCAATGACTGGATAATAGCATGTCTATCAGACTGTAGAACCAGTGGAAATGTTATGAGAAGTTGTGACTTTGGACCAAATCTTACATGGTATATTTCAATTGCACGAGCTGAATATCTGGACTTTTTCATATGATTTTATCCCAGAGATTAATTTATTTTAATTCCCTTAGATACAAATTCTTAGTACATAACATAAAAACTGCCCTTTTCATCTCTTTCTAGAATATCCCGCTTGAATGTTTCCGATGGCTGATTGCCAAACACCACATTCATCAGCTTCAAGACAGTGACAATTTTTTAGATTACCCTCATGTGATGGTCTTCTAAATTGTGGAGGAACTCTGATGCATGCAAAGCGCCACAGAACTGAGGTATTATTGCTCCGTTGATGTTTGAGAATCATTGACTGTACAGCAGAAAGTCTTAATAATTGAAGATGACCCACTCAAGGGCAATCAGGAAAAAGTCTACTCATTCCTTATTCATTCTGTATTATTCCAGAAATATATCTAGTGTCTAGCAAATCTTGTTTCAGTTTGTGGCCAACAAACAAGCTTGTGAATGGGATGCCTGGTATATTTCAATTCAATTCAATTCAATTAATTTGTTTTCATACTTCTCATTTATGAACATTACAACAGAAATAATAATACAAGTTCATTTACCTTGTAAACAATGTGCAGAAAACATACAATATACATGGTGATAACACAGTAATTAAATGATAACTGGTCAAAATCGAAATGGGGTTGATCAAAGAGAAGTATGACGGGACCTATACATGAAAGCTAACTTGTTTGGCTGTAAGCCCCGAGTAGCTGCCGTTTGTAGCTATACTTTTTCGCTTTAGAAATTAAGGGGGGCGCACCGGGCGCAACTGGTGGCAATTACTAGCAGCAACCTCAGTAGAATGGCATAACAATTAGATTGAACATTTTGACATTTTACAGTTAAAAAACTGCCGTTAACTTTGTGTAGCTATATTTTTTCGCTTTGGAAATTAAGGAGGGCGCACCGGGCGCAACTGCTGGCAATTCTGGTAGCAACATCAGGAGAATGGCATCACAATTAAATGCGAGCGAGCGAAGCGAGCGAACATGAAAATTTTGACATTCTTTTACAGTCCCAAAAACTGCCGTTTGTGTAGCTCTATATTTTTTTTTATACAACAAATCATACAACAATTTCAAATTAAATTCTCGTAGTTTGTTTTCTTTTATGTATTCTAAATTATATCTGAATACACTTGCCCAATCAGCTTAGAAATGAAACGTGTTCTCCCAATATAAGGAACATTATATTAGTTATTATACTTTTTGAAGGCATCAAATTATATAAAGCCTTGCTGCTTAAATTCATAATGAAGATTACTTCTTTTTTTTAAACACACACATTTGGTACAGACAATACATTTTCTTTTCTGATATAACTATGTAACATTTCCTTATTCATCATGTTAATCCATACCAATGGTATTGCTCTTTTTAATGTTGCATAATAAAAAAATTGCCGTACATTTTCTTCTTTTGAAATTAATTTCTGACATAATGTATTCCAGAGACCGGAAACCATTTATTGTTACTAAATCTCCAAAACAGAGTATGCCACTTTCATATCAATCTTTATAAAACAGTGAATGCTTGTCAAACAATATAAGTTTGTTATGCCAAAACAATCTGATTTAAAACATCAGTTGACCCACTGTTTCCACTGTTGATATCTTTCACTGTAGTGCAATATCGTATTTGTTCCCATGCCTGTGAAATTTCTTTATAAAACTTAGGAATTTTTAAATCAATATCATTAATAATAGTCGTGTTGTAGTAACAATTCAGCAGCAAAATAATACTCATAGCAAATCAAATCAATAAGAGCACATTATTTTCTATATATCTCTTGAGTCATTGAGAAAACGACCCAGCCATTTCAACCGAAAACTGAACAACAGTTTTTGTATATCCATCATCTTTATTCCACCTTTGCTGAAATCCTCTGCAATAATGCTTCGCTTTAATTTTTCATTTTTTTCTTATCCATATGTACTTGAACATCACATTTTCAAAAATCTTCAAAAATTTAAGCGGTGTTGAATCTACCATTATCAAATGAACTTGACTAAGAGCTAAGTATAGGGTACCTAAGGGGGGTCACCGTGCACCCCCCCCCCCCAGGACTCCTCGAAACTTACATTTTCAGGATCCTCATGACATACCAAAACATAGTCAGTGGCTGTTCTAAGTGAAATTTAATGTATTCTATTGTTTTTCATAATTTCTTATGTATTTCTTTGTTTTTCAACTTTTTCAACTTTTGTTTTTTCTTTGTTTTTCTATTGGAAATTGTCACTGACCACTTTTCTACCATAATTAGCACAAAACTAATCAATGAAAGTGATTAATTGTAAAAATAATCAGGTTTTCATGACTTTCATGACAGAGCACCTGTTTTCCATAGGAAATGTACACAAAAGCACAAAATTGTGCCCGTTTTGGGACGACATTCCGTTACAATAATGGGCGTGACTTCGCACAAGTATGCGGGGAAGTTGCAAATTTGGTCTCAAAAGTTGTGCGAGACTTGAACAAACAAAGTCAAGAAGCCTCGCGACAGATTTATAGCACGAAACTTCGGGGGGGGGGGGGCAAATCCCCCCCCCCCCCCGTCCTTAAAGGATGAAAAAAAAAAATCAATTTTCACATAATCTCATTTTTAAGGAGGTGGTATGCTTTACTAAGTATTTATCCATATATATCTTTCTTTTTGATAAACCGAAAGTCACTTAACTTCGTGGGTGCGTTCGACATAAATGTATTTCTTCTGTTTCCACGACAACAGGGTGTGCTATATATATATATGTATGTATGTAATATATATGTGCTTACATGTAGGGCCTATACATAGTAGGGTACCTAAAGGGGGGGGGGGGGGTCACCGTGCACCCCCCCAGGACTCCTCGAAACTTACTTGACTTTGTTTTGTTCAAGTCTCACGCAACTTTCGAGACCAAATTTGGAACTTCCCGCATACTTGTGCGAAGTCACGCCCATTTTTGTAACGGAATGTCGTCCCAAATGTCGCACAATTTTGTGCTTTTGTGTACATTTCCTATGGAAAACAGGTGCTCTGTCATGAAAGTCATGAAAACCTGATTATTTTTACAATTAATCACTTTCATTGATTAGTTTTGTGCTAATTATGGTAAAAAAGTGGTCAGTGACAATTTCCAATAGAAAAACAAAGAAAAAACAAAAGTTGAAAAAGTTGAAAAACAAAGAAATACATAAGAAATTATGAAAAACAATAGAATACATTAAATTTCACCTAGAACAGCCACTTTTCGTTCCTGTTAACATCTTGATTATGTTTTGGTATGTCATGAGGATCCTGAAAATGTAAGTTTCGAGGAGTCCTGGGGGGGGGGGTGCACGGTGACCCCCCCCCCCCGCACCCCCCCCCCCTTAGGTACCCAACTAAAGCTTTTTAAAACAATAACTCGTCCAAAAATGGTTAAACTTCCCGTTGTCTAACTGTCAAGAATTTTTTGCAACTTGAATAATTTTTGCTCCCAATCTAACTCCAAAGCTACATCATTATTGGGATGAATGTCCCAAATAAGATTATCTAACTGGTTAATTCGACCACTTCAGATAAAACTTATATAAATTCCAGCGTTAAACTCTGTTTAACCAACCATATCATAAATGTTTTGTCTTTGCTAATCTTTGGACCTGCTATTACTTACATCTCCAAAAAAAAAAAAATAACTCTTTTAAAATTTCCTCTAACGATTTTTCATCTTGAACAAAAAACAAAGTATCATCAGCATATTGTAATAGTTTAAGTTGAAAACCATAGCCTGCTAATTCCATAGGGCGAATATTTCTGTTTTCTCTGATGCTGTTGGCAATGAATCCAGCTGCTAAAATGAATACTAGTGATGACAGTGGATATCCTTAATTGTCGGAGTCCTCTTTCAACATTAAAACTTTTCGATATCCAACCATTAATCAATGCAGAGCTTTATATGTGTGTGTAAAGAATACGAATCCATTTTCGAAATGATTCACCAAAATTTAACCTTTCTCACCACAAACTCCAAAATTCTATGTCTAAAACATCAAATGCTTTAGCTAAATCTGCTACCATTATTGCTCCGGTTTTAACCGCTTTTCGTAACATATTCAATAATATCTTTCGTCAACCTTACATTACTAAGCGGCCCTTTATGTATCCTGTCTGTGAGTTCCATTCACAATTCCGCCAATGACCTTTTGTACCCTACGGCTGCTATTATCTTGTAGTCACCGTTTAGCCACCTCCTTGGTTTAACAGAGTGATAGGTCTCCAGTTCTTCAGCTGTTGACTGTCACCTTTTTTTAAATAACAATGTGATGAGACCTTTTCTTTGGGTATTTGACATCATTCCAGATAAATGATTTTCTTTCAAGGCTTCTACGAGAAACGTTTGTATTCTCGGCCAGAACACCTGATAAAACTCTGCAGAAATTCCATCTAAACCGGGTGCCTGATCTTTTTTCATTGCAAACACAGCTTTTTTACATTCTTCTTGTGTGAGTAATCCTTCACACATTACCTTATTTTCGTCAGAGAGACGCTTGATATTTTGTGAACAGTATATAATTTTCCATACTTTTCTGGTTTGTGTTTCTTTTTTTTTTTTTGCATAATTCTTGTGCGAGCTCGTATACCAGCTCCCTTGGCTTCGTATATATTTTCCCCAACTTCTCTTTTACATCAGTATAAGATAAAAACTTAATAGGCCTACCTCTTCATTACACTCATTCACATCATTACATTTTCAAGTTCACCTATAGTTTTGCTTCTGGTAACAATTTGGAGTCTTTCTTTCCAATTAAGTGCTTTTTTCTTACTGTGAAAATTCGCAAACTTAAACTTTTCCCATCTCATTTGCACAGGCAGTTTGTTGAAAATGAATCTATAATTTTATTTTTGAAAATTCCATTTTGCTAAGAGATCCTAATAAAAGGCGTGCACTGGCCTGTCGCCTTTTATTATTATCATTTTTTTTTTGATAAACAATCTCAGACATTTGAAAACCAATTTTCATCAAATAAACGTTGAATCTTTCTTAAAGTTACATGCTCTTTCATATTTCATAAGAGGTTTCTCATTATCTCACTTAGGAATGTTCAAAACATGAATCATCACCTCATGCAGTACTGTACAAGTCCCTTTAATCTTGGCCGAATTTTTTCGGACGACTCTCATCTCATAGGAATTTCTCACCGCGCCTTGAAGTGGCAAACTGCACGGTACGCATGCGTAGACTAGTTCCCCACCTGCAGCGCATGCGCACACAACTCTGTCTGTCTCTAAGCTCTAGCTACTACTGGCGGCAGAGACATTCTGCATGGCAATCATCACTCCAAATACAGCGTGCGCACCGCGATCTTACCGACGAGCACAGGATGATTTTTCGGAGACCGCATGTAATATGATTGTGCTGAATGAATACTCAGAGTAAGTGCATGCGCGCACGTACGTGTACGTACGCGAGCGCGACCGATACGACCGTACTGTACGTACGTACTTACACCGTCGAGCGTCGACGCCGCGCCGCCGACAAGCGATCAACCCTTCAGGCACATTCTTTTGCCGTTTATCATCCTACTAGTATTGACCTCAGGTCCATCAGGCAAGGCAAAATTGCGATTTTTAGCGCATTCCGACGCCAATTAGCAACTATTAGCATGGCCAGGCCCAGAGTTTTCTTCGACATTACTGCCGATAAACAGGCCGTCGGTAGAGTGGTTATGGAGGTGAGATTTATGATCATATACTTTTAAACTCTCAACTAGAGCGGTGCTCGTTGAAGTCGTGTGAGTGCTTCGTGGTACTCGTTTGCACGTTAGAGTAGCACGTGAAATCAACCTGTCACGTACATGTCCTAGCCCAGTTCCTTTTTACCCAGGGCACCGCGCCGCGCACATCTAGAACTTTCCTCAGAATCAGTGAACATTTTCTGTGTGTGCTAGAAGCACGCAACAAATCGCATTTATTTTGCTGCCTTTTTTAATCGTTACGGGCGCCAGTACAAGTAAAGTAATTTAGTTCTAACGTTAACTTTCGCGAAAAGATCCGTCTGTCCAGAGCAGTCTGATTTTTTTTACATAAATATGAACTTAAGTATTGAAGGGACTGTAAGTGTAACGTTAGGCCTAAACGACCCAACGTTACATAGCTCATACTCATAGACTTGGGGGTAGAATAGACAGAAAGATCCGTCTGTCCGGAGGAGTCTTTTAAATTTTTTTTTTTTTTTGACGTTATCGCTCTCCTCGCGCTTCGTAGACAGGCGGAAGTTGGTAGCCTAACGTTAGTACCAGTAGTACTCAGTAGTACACATGTCTAGTTGCTCTAGTAGTAGGGTGTCTGGAGCATTTTTGTAACTTTTGAAATTCTCTGAAAAACGAATTGTGAACTATTTTATATGAAAGAGGATTAGAGTGTCTACATCATTAAGACACATTTCAAATTTCATGGCGAAACGATGTTTCTATCTCGAGAAATTTAACTTTCAAATCACAGCGATATTACCCCACTTTTCTCCGAGAACGCTCCAAAATGTGTCCAAATCAGTACGCCGGAAAGTTGCATTGGCGTGTGGATCTCGAGCGATCGGATAATGAGCGTACAGCGGTTAGAAAATACGCGTAACAAGCGCTGAAGCCACTCCCCCACAATGTCGTCACACCGCATGTGGTGTTTGTGTATGTGTGTGTGTGTGTGTGTACACATTTGTATGTGCTCGCTACCCTTACCGTGCCACACAGCGCAGTTGTTTACACTACAGACCCACACATCCCCCCAATCATCGCGATAAAGCTAGCGCGAAAGCATGCTCTTGTCGGCGTGCGAGAATTATGCGCCAGCTGGCCGCGCAGTGCTAGTGCTACCTCGGGCAGCTAGCCTCGCAATCGCGCTGCAGTATCAGTACATTAGCAGCTCGCGGATATCGCCACGCACATGCACGCACCGTGACCATGCATGTGAGTGATGCCAGCGCTGTACAAAAGGAACTCTAGTCTTACCCAGGAAGCATGTCGTCCAGCAGCTTCTTGCGTGAAAATGATGCCAAATTACCACCATCCATAAAAGCATTAAAGAGCCTACAGGCTATAGTAATCTTTTGAAAAAAAAAACCTCGATTTGAAGTTCAGTAACAAATATCGGTATTCGTAATAGGTCTACTCATCGTACTCACAGTTTCCCGTTCAATCGTGTCTTCCACGCGTAGGCCTGGGAAGAAATTGCTCACTTACGATCGAGCTGTGGCTCTACGCCTACGTATGCATACAACTTATTTGTTTGCGATAACTGCCACATCGGCTGTCTGAGAAAAGCGAGAGTCAATGTTGTCAACAGTGTTTTGTTTGTGACTGTGGTTGTATGTATTGAGTCTACATGAAGGCACGTGGCATTTAGCATTGTCCATTTGTAAACTGTGGTGTGGAATCAGTGTGTATCAAACATCGTGCGTTGCACAATCATGCTGTCGACCGGGGTAGCGCTGTAGCAACACAAGCTAGCTAGGTTGACAGCGCGTGCCCGGCTATGCCATGCATGCCTGCTGCGTAGCTGGCATGTTCCTGCTGCTGCGCTGCCTAGCCTGGCTGCGCTGTGCAGCAATAGCGAGGAGTAGCACTGCAACAGACGCGGTCGTATGTATACGTATGGTACACACACACATAGGCGTTCTACATACACACATCATGCACACGCAATCCAGCTTCGCGCCGTGAACGCCATGTGGCTGCGTTGCGTGTTGAAATATGCATGACCCCAAATACGCGAAAGTTACCATGGATCCTTGCATACGAAGCCACGCCTTGAACGTTCGCTGCAGGCGAAAAATTATTGCAAGGGGTGCTTTCAAGGCAAAATCCACAGTCAAAGACGTGGAGCTAGAGAAAAACAAACCACACCATCGGATTCAGCATATCCTAAACTACTCACATGCTAAACGCTGGTGCAAGTACCGAAGTAGATGCTGAGATATGGGGATAAACGTGTTTCTAACGACATTTACACCTATTTATTGGCGGATTCATGTACCAGCGCTCTAATACATGATGGAGACAAACTCCTTCTTTCATATGATACCAAATTTGTTAGGATTTGAGGTCGGCATCGACTGTGGAAAACTCAATAAAGGCGAAATCCGACTCAAAATCGCTTGCCAAAATCGGCGCACCTCGCGTTTGCACGGCGTCCTATGGGAGTTGCGTGTTGTGAGATAGGGCGCGCAATGGTCCGAAGGTAGGAAGGGCACGATCCGACACCCTACTAGTAGGCGCCAGGCCTAACCGTTAGATCTAACGGTATAGTCTATTCATCGCTGTAGCTGTAGAGATCTAGGGATGGTCTTAACCACTGTCTCTATCTGTCTATGGAAAATTGGGTGAGGTAGGGTGGTACATAGCCCCGGAGACCGCGCCGCCAGGCGCGGTCCTGGCAGCTTCCCCGCAGTTTCGCTTATGTGAGTAACGAATAGCTCCCCTATTGCCACATGCGGCGACTTCACAAATAAACAATAACTAAATTTCGATAATGAACGCAGTAACAATCAAAATTGAAGTATAGATTACTTCATTGGCTTGGTTCTTCTCACCAATTCATCTGGAAACTGCAAAATTTTCCACATTTTTTAGGAGTAAGCGACCTGCCCCAGTGAGGAGAGCCTTTTAAACGTGTATCCATTTGCACGCATCTACGCATGTAGCAAGTAATACGTAGCCTTTTGTCAAGGCCCTCTCGCTGTATGGTGTGGAGAGCCCAGCCGAGTGGGGTAGTGCTGTGCGCTCGGATGGACTAGCTTCGCTCGTCCGTTCGCTCTTCCGTTACAGCGAGAGGGCCTTGACAAAAGGCTAGCAATACTGTGCGCTTGTGCAAGTGATTGCGAATTCTGTGAACATCGCATCGGTGAGCTGCTTATAAGACATCATTTTGTGCATCACAAGCCATGAAATGCATCAAACAGTCACCGATGATAGTCATTTAGGTTTCATCGACCCATGTAAATATTCCTAGTAGGGTGTCTGAAGCATTTTTGTAACTTTTGAAATTCTCTGGAAAACGAATTGTGAACTATTTTATATGAAAGAGGATTACATCATTAAGACACATTTCAAATTTCATGGCGAAACGATGTTTCTATCTCGAGAAATTTAACTTTCAAATCACAGCAATATTACCCCACTTTTCTCCGAGAACGCTCCAAAATGTGTCCAAATCATTATGCCGGAAAGTTTCATTGGCGTGTGGATCTCGAGCAATCGGATAATGAGCGTACAGCGGTTAGAAAATACGCGTAACAAGCGCTGAAGCCACTCCCCCACAATGTCGTCACACCGCATGTGGTGTTTGTGTATGTATGTGTGTGTGTGTGTGTGTGTGTGTGTACACATTTGTATGTGCTCGCTACCCTTACCGTGCCACACAGCGCAGTTGTTTACACTACAGACCCACACAACCCCCCAATCATCGCGATAAAGCTAGCGCGAAAGCATGCTCTTGTCGTCGTGCGAGAATATGCGCCAGCTAGCCGCGCAGTGCTACCTCGGGCAGCTAGCCTCACCATCGCGCGGCAGTATCAGTACATTAGCAGCTCGCGGATATCGCCACGCACGCACCGTGACCATGCATGTAATGCCAGCGCTGTACAGGAAGCATGTCGTCCAGCAGCTTCTTGCGTGAAAATGATGCCAAATTACCACCATCCATAAAAGCATTAAAGCGCCTACAGGCTATAGTAATCTTTTGACAAAAAAACCTCGATTTGAAGTTCAGTAACAAATATCGGTATTCGTAATAGGTCTACTCGATCGTACTCAGTTTCCCGTTCAATCGTGTCTTCCACGCGTAGGCCTGGGAAGGAATTGACTGCTCATTTACGATCGAGCTGTGGCTCTACGCCTACGTATGCATACAACTTATTTGTTTGCGATAACTGCCACATCGGCTGTCTGAGAAAAGCGAGAGTCAATGTTGTCAATAGTGTTTTGTTTGTGACTGTGGTTGTATGTATTGAGTCTACACGAAGGCACGTGGCATTTAGCATTGTCCATTTGTAAACTGTGGAATCAGTGTGTATCAAACATCGTGCGTTGCACAATTATCATGCTGTCGACCGGGGTAGCGCTGTAGCAACACAAGCTAGCTAGGTCGACAGCGCGTGCCCGGCTATGCCATGCATGCCTATGCCTAGCCTGCGTAGCTGGCATGTTCCTGCTGCTGTGCTGCCTGGCACTGGCCTGGCTGTGCATGCAGCGATAGCGAGGAGCACTGCAACAGACGCGGTCGTATGTATACGTATGGTACACACACACACACACACACACAGGCGTCCTACATACACACATCATGCACACGCAACCCAGCTTCGCGCCGCGAACGCCATGTGGCTGCGTTGCATGTTGAATTTAAATATGCATGACCCCAAATACGCGAAAGTTACCATGGATCCTTGCATACGAAGCCACGCCTTGAACGTTCGCTGCAGCCGAAAAATTATTGCAAGGAGTGCTTTCAAGGCAAAATCCACAGTCGAAGACGTGGAGCTAGCGAAAAACTAACCACACCATCGGATTCAGCATATCCTAAACTACTCACATGCTACACGCTTGTGCAAGTACCGAAGTAGATGCTGAGATATGGGGATAAACGTGTTTCTAACGACATTTACACCTACAATGTATTTATTGGCGGATTCATGTACCAGCGCTCTAATACATGATGGAGACAAACTCCTTCTTTCATATGATACCAAAAATGTTAGGATTTGAGGTCGGCATCGACTGTGGAAAACTCAATAAAGGGAAATCCGGCTCAAAATCGCTTGCCAAAATCGGCGCACCTCGCGTTTGCACGGCGTCCTATGGGAGTTGCGTGTTGTGAGATAGGGCGCGCAATGGTCCGAAGGTAGGAAGGGCACGATCCGACACCCTATTCCTAGTAGTTTCTGTTGAAAAATTAAGGAAATATAGCGCCGCAAAGGCACCCGTTTGTTCAACATGAAGATCTGAATGGGAGCACGGCGCAGCCGCCACACGCAGTGTGGTGGCTGTCGCAGTTAGGTGGTACAGTGGTAGGCCTAACGTTAGCTTAGATCCAATTACTGGACGCTTTTTTTTGTGGCTTTGAATTCCGTACTTGGAGGATGAAATTTCGGCTAAAAATAACATCACTTATTATCACAGACACAGACTCCTGGAAATTACGAATTCAGCCAACTTGTGTCAATTGTTCACTCTAGTTTTTAGAAAATAGAACCATCTATGCTTCAAACATACCCCTCTGAAAAAGTTGTCTTTTTGCGCGGTTCAAAATCGCATTGTATTACCGGACACGATTTTCGCAATGAAATAATCAACATCTTTCGCACCTATAGTCCTTGCACCAGAATCACAATTTATCACACAAATCACCGTACACAGTCTCTCCGAGCGGATGACAAATAAAAAAAAGTCGGCAAATGAGGCTCAAATTTTGTATTTTACGGTAAAATGTTTGTCATTAATATTTCGAACAGTTCACGCAATAAAACCTTGTGAGAAATCGACAACTGGTTAGACTCTACTTCTAGTTTACATGCTTTTAAGATTATGGTAGCTGCACGCGCGGTTGACGAGTTGCGGGCCCGGTAGCGCACAACTATTCCGCATCGTTCGTTTGAGGACGATGGCTACAAATTTCCGATATCGATCAGTGAACTTTTGGTTCTATTGGAATCTTCAGCATTTTTCCTGTATGTGAGCGGGATTTCATAGAATTTCAGTTGTGAAATGTGATTCAAACATGCACAAATATTAACTATGATGAAGTGCGGGTCACTCAATTATAAATTTGAGGTAAAAATGTGAATTTTTTCGTGTTTTTTACATTTTTATGTCGCGTTTTTTGCGATTTCGGTCCACACAGAGTTCTGTGAGGCTAATCTATGAAGTCTCGCACGTACAGAATGTCATTAGTGTGCAAAAATGTGTGTGTCCGGTAATACTGTGGTGTCCGATGGCACCATGCTTGCCCCTATAGCAAAATCAACATTTCAAGAATGCACTACACTCACCAGATTAATGAATAATCCCAACATTTTGGTAGAATTTTCAACGTAAAACACACATCAACCAGCCCGTCGTCACGTTCAAACGGCACTGAAACACAATATGAATCCGTTAGCCAATCACATGCGAGGTAGTTTCTACATGTACATGTTTTTTTTTTTATTAAAACACGTACCTCGCATGTGATTGGCTAACAGATTCAAAATGGCGACTTTCTGCTAGCGAACGGCGATGTTGCGATATTGATAAAATTTCTGCGTTATAACCTAGTTACTGTGAGTATTTCAATTGCACAATGTGAGAAATTTACCCCAAATATTGCTGCATAATGTGTCATGTCATGTCAAACTTGTTTGAATGTAAAAAAAGCTGTCTGAAATTTGGTTTATTGTAACGTTTGATCTGTGCGCGACCGCTGGCAGCGCATCCCTACAGGAGCCAGCATCATTGACTTCGATCTGTATAAGGAGGGGATCCGTAAAAGCCAGACGCAGTCTCCGCGGAACATTTCCCCGACAACCAGATACAGACCGATCTTTCAGTCAAAACATTACAGTACTGGTTGAGGTGGGGATTCATGTTTTGAACATGCGTAAGTGAGATAATGAGAAACCTCATAAAGTCATATGAAATATGAAAATTTTAGGAAGGATTCAACATTTATTTGATGAAAATTGGTTTTCAAATGGCTGAGATATCCAAAAAAAAAAAAGTGATAATAATAAAAGGCAACAGGCCACGCCTTATTACAATTAGAGAGGAACCTTGAAGAACGACATCTTATCCGGTCAATGGATTTGAAATCTGTGCGCATGCGCTGGCCGTCAATTCAGTGTAGCTCTCCCAGGTTCCTCTTGACCGAGTCACATTAAGTCATCAATTCGAACAGAAAGGGACTATTGGCAGAACCAAACGTTGCATGTTACCTGTCGTCAACACTTCAACTTCACCTGTAAGTCTTCAAATGGAAGAAACATTTCGATTTTAAGTTGATATTTATCCGCGCTACTACCCCTGTCATGATCCTGAATGCTACAGTGCGCAGCCCCCTTACGCTATGCGTTGGGGCTGGTCGCAGTTAGAACCCATTAGCCAATCACATGCGATGTAGAAGACTAGAACGTGCAACAGGAGTGGTCCCTTCTCTGCCAATTAGACTTCGAGCACAGCTTGTATACCATACTTTCGTATTAAATGGTGACTTGAGCTAGAGAACAGCGATGTTGTGATATTGCTCGATGTGGATCATGGTGGATACAAAATTCTGTGATCTAACCTAGTTATTTTAAGTATTTTGATTGCATAATGTGGAAAAGTTACCCCAAAGATTGCTCCATATTATGTCATGTCAAACTTGTTTGAATGTAAAAAAAGCACTGCATGGTAACGTTTGGTCCGCACGCGACAGCGGACAGAGCAGCCCCACATGAACATCACTACAAGAGCAAGTCGAAGGTTAGCCTACAGTCTGTATAGGAGGGGATCCGTGAAGCCAAATGCAGTCCCAACGACTAGATACAGACCAATCTTTTGGTCAACTTTCTCACCTGTTTGTCAAATAATCTCCAAACATCCACACACTCACTCTATAGTCCAACAGCCTCAAATATTTGCATCTGAGTGAGATTCAACTCCAGTAGAAAAAGGAATTTTCCACCATTTTGACACTTACACTTGCACAGTCGGAATATGTCGATCGCAGCTAGTTTGCTCTGCGATAACTGCAAGAGCTGTGTTGCGCAGGAGCAAACAGTGCAGCATGGTGTACAAAACACATTCACGGCAGTGAGCGCTGCGATTGATCTGAATGGAGGTATCTGACAGCGATCAGAAAAGTTCATCTATGGTACCTTTAAAAAGAATACATTTCCCGCCTTTCCGCTTTTACAGAGTCGTGGTAGCAGTTGATTGAAGATTGGGGCTGTTCATGTTGTGTGTGTGTGTGTGTGTGTGCGTGCGTGCATATGCGTATGTGTGAGGGTGTGTGTGTAAGTGTGTATGAAAGAAGACTAGTAAAAAATGTGGTTATAAGACCAGGGTAAAAGAATATAAAGCCTTTAAGGGGGAAAGGAACTGAAAGAAAATATATTAAAAGAACATGGAAAAATGAAACAAAAGGTTTACAATTAAAATAGACAGTTCACTAAAAGATAAAGGAAGGAAAAAAGAAGAGAAACTTGCATTATAAAGGAAAGCAAGGGAAAGGTGGATATATTTGAAAAGAAAAGAGGAAAGCAAAGAAAAAATTGAGATTGAAAACAAAGCATTAGGTAGAATGATAGAATTACAGATGAAGCAAAACTGGATGAAAGCAAAGAAGAATAGAAAGTTTAAGAATAATCATGTTGGAAATGAAAGAAAGGTTTATTAGTCCTACTATCAGAACAAAATATAAGAAAAAGATATTGGTGATTGGTGAGGAAAGGAGAAGTAGATGGAGCCGAGGGAAATACTATAGATCCATGATTCAAACAAAGAACAAAAAGACAGAAAGTACAGCAAAGTTCCATGTATATGACACAACGGTGTCTAAGACGCAACCTGACTTTTGGACTTGATTGAAATACAAAAATGATTAGCGATCGTAGTGACAATTTGATAGTATGAATATAAGAGACAACTTGCCTGAGCAGACTTCCTCTTGATATCTCTCGCCCTGGCTCTAGTCCCATGAATGACAGGGGAAAAAAAAAAACACACACACACACACACAAAAAAAAAAATGGCACTGCAACGATTAACCCTATAAAGCCCAAGCTGGCTGGGGGGGGGGGGGGGGGCATTCTTCATTATATGATAAGAGAAATACATAGGAAGTATGCTAAATTCATGTTTTCTTTATATTTCTTTGTCCCTTGGGCGTATGCGTTTATTTTGTATCAATCATTTTCATATTTGCCACAAATGAAAAGCAAGTCAGCCTTCAGTTCACTGTTTATTGTGGTTGAAATTTCTCAATGTCAGCACATGGGGGCACTATTCATCACATATAGAAATAGATTAAACCTATGATGTATTGCTTGGGATAGGTACATATTGGTATCACATTTAATATTTCCATAATATTGGAATTTTGAGTTTGCAGATTGATAATGTGATCAACAAATGATATTACAGGCAAAGCTTGTGTGAAAATGACACAAAGTAAATGGGTATTCTTTGGAAAATGCTGTATTTTCTATAATTTCTATTATATCTATTGTTTGATGCCTTCCCGTGCATATAGAAATAAGGAAAATAATAAGAAAACCATTTCAGGGTAATTCACAACCATAATTACTTCACATTTTGGTTCTCCAGCAAATTACAATCAAGAAAACCCACATTTCATCCATTATTATATTGTTGATTGAAATTGGAACAGAAAAACATGCAAAACCTGACAAACATGGTTGTCAGTCTATGGTTGCTATGGCAACCAGCAATATCAAACATAGCTAAATTATATACCAAAATGTTCGCAATAAGATTTTAGAAAAAGTCACCAAGTTTGGTTGAAATCGGGTAAAGGGTGTAGGAGTGGGAAACGAAAAAACGGTGCCCCCATTGTGCCCCCCCTTGGGCTTTAGGGTTAAACAACAAATCACTTGCTAGCAGCCATGCAGGACCCCGTTTCATAGAACTTGTCAATAAAAATTATGGTAGCTGTTATGAGCTACTGGAATCCTTGCATCTGATTGGCTGAGAGCAAATTTGTTATAGAAATGTGGTAGTTGTTACTGATCACAAGTTTTATGAAATGGGGACCCAGGTGTCTCTGATAAGCATGCGGCAGATGCCAGCCACCTGGCTTGGCTGGTGTAGTGGTAGAAAGGAATTTGCGTCCGTGTATGTATTAATCACCTTCAGTGATAGTTCTAGTTTTCTCAGATATTGTGAGTCCACTGCTGATTTTTTAACTCGGACCTTCACATGAATGTGATGTTGTACATGTCTCTCTTCATGACTTCATTTTACAATCACAAAGTTAACCTCTTGCACAATTGTTTGGAAGTCCTGATTTTAAAAAAAAAATACACTCACATAATATGGCATGTACAGTACTAGTAATCCAAGGCACCCTCACTCTGGGTTAAATGTACAGATGTGGGTTCATCAAATAGCAAAAAAATATTGCATGCTGAAGACAGACACTCTGAAGCAAAAATCCTGAGTTCAATTTCAAAATGAAATAAAAAGGACTAATTTGTAAATTGTGATGTTCGTTGCTGTAGTTCATGACTTCTTTTTCCCCCTCACAAAGAATGATTACCTGGGGCCGTATTCTGAGGGCTCAATTAAGGTGTAATTAGCACTTAATTACCAAATTGGTATTCTGAGAGCTTAATTAAGTAAGGGGTTTATTAACTACCATGACAACAAACGTTTTGGTGGAAAAGTATTACGCGCTGGTGCGTATTGGCGCGTGCGCACTTCTGAGAGGACTTAATCACAGAGTTAAATACAAATCGGTATTCTTAGCGTGCAATTAAGTATGAAAGTTACTGGAAAATTTAATGATACCAAAGAGTGTCATTAACTACTCCCATATCACGCATTACAGCGTGTTTTCTTGGCCACAACGATGCTTACTGTCTTCGGTAACCAAGAAACGGTTGAATCTTGTTGTCATAGTATCCATAGAATTCAGAGAAAAAAAGAAATATAGGCAATCTTTGAGGCATTTTGTCATTTTATGTGAGCTTTTCGCGTGCGTAGGTGAAGGGTTGTAATCAAAGACCGGAGTGGTCGCACGGAGCTCTTGGGTTGTAATTACAGGGGGTGTGTGGAGGAGCGCGCATTGAGGGCATATTTGCGCTCGTAATCATCATTTTGGCTTCTAACAACGCTACTGATTGGATGAAATAACAATCAGATGGGAGGAACCTAAGATAATTATAGGGGACTTAATCATACCTTAATTACGTCCTCAGAATACTGATTTTGTCCATGATTAAGGGCCTATTAACTTCTCGATTTAATTATAAAGTTAATTATGGTCTTAATGACGACCTCAGAATACCACCCCTGTTTTCCAAATTGCTTTTCAAACACCAATAGTCAAAACCATTACCGGTGTATTCAGATGTGTTTAGGTAGACCATGAATTGTTACATAGTTAATTTTTGTGTTGCACTTGTGACTTGATGCAAATTTGGACACTAGCGACTGTGAGTGAAACCACATCAGAAATTTAACTGAAGAGATTGTGGTAAGGTGCATGTATGATTCCTCACAAGCATGAAGTAAGTTTGTAGACTTCTCCAGTTAAGGACGTTCCTCAGTTGAGTTTGTGCGCATCCTAGCTGCACAGGTGTCAGTGACGTAACAAAGAGCGTAGAAGCGCACGCACGAGTGATGAGCTGAGCTAACTGAGCTGAGCAGCTGCTAGTAGATCGAGCTAGAGTGTGGTATGTGTTCGTACGGATACCCGACAGCTCCCCACCGCGGCCGCGCCGGGCAGCCGCGCTGGGCAGCCTCGCTCGGCTCGCGTGCCGACTGTACGCGTTACAATCTGTACATACCATAACCAAAGTTCAGCGGTCCGAGCCGCATATACATGGTCATTGTAGCACAACACTGATTGACGGAATCGCGAAGCTTGGAAGTGGAACAGAGCTGTTTCCATTTTCAATCCATAGATCTGTTTTGTGACATGAAGTTCATTATCCGGTCATCAACATGGTAATGTCGAATGGTAAGGTACCAAGGGCCTATAGGCCCTAGTCGGGGTCTAAGGCTCACTAGTCTATTGGACTAGGTGTTAAAACAACAACAACAACAACAACAACAACAACAATAACAACAACAACAACAACAACAAAACAAGCATATGACACACATTTCATTTTTAGGTCTAGCAGCTAAAACAATCTGAGTGTCTCTGTTAAGATCTAAATTAGATCTAAACTTGTCATTACTAGTAATACAAAATATTGTTCTTTTTTTTAATTTTTGGTTACAAAATACAAGGTCACGAAAGTGTTATCAAACAAGACTATTCATCACTTTCACCATTCATATATTATTATTTTTTTTTTTATCACCAAATCTGGTGTTAAGGAGAATCATTTTTTTTTCGGGGGGGGGGGGGGGGGCGAAGGTACTTCTCCATAGCTTACAACACGCACTTTACCAACCACTGCAACAACCAACACATGCAATCTACGATCAGCGTCATTGTATTAAGATTTGTTTTTCATTTGGAGGACCGTCAGACTAATGCCAAAACTCCCATTTCCTTATATTTATTCTTCTTCCTCCATTATCACTTTTTGTACATGGTTACAGCAAGTGGGTAAAACAAACAAACAAGCGTGCATGTCAATAATATGGAGTTTACCACGCTTGCATCCACATAATATCATTATGGCTGTGGAAGGGAAATGATAACAAAAACGCACATTGACCTTTCTTTCTGAATATTTTTCACCATATCACTGCAATTGTGACATGTTTTTTTGTTTGTGTGTGTTTGTTTGTTTTTTTTTAAGAAAATGGGGTTTCGAGTGAACCGCATGAGATTCATGCATCCTAGCAGGGTATATCCCTGCATTGGTTCCTGACCAGATTTGGGGGTCTTACGATGATTTCCGTCGCAAGGAGGCTCTGCTAGCACTAAAACGAGCACATGAACCCCCCATTTTTACAATTCTTCTGCATTAAGTAACCCTTCTTCTACAATTTGATAAAGTTTCGTAAAATTGACATGGGTTTTGAATGTACAGCATGACATTCACGAACCCCACCTATAATCAGGACACCCACGAGAGGTTTATAACCAGATTTTGGGGTCCGGTGAGGTGATTTCTATCATTTGGGGATGCTGCCAGCACAAAAATTAGGACATGAACCCCCACTTTTTATTGTTTTTCTGGAATTAGTGAGCCTTCTTTTATAATTTGGCAAAGTTTCGTGAAAATGACATGGGTTTTGAATGAACAGCTAGCATAAGTTTTATGAACCCACTTGTCAGGGTATCAGTGCATAGGTTCTTGACCAGATTTTGGGGACTTACGATGATATATGTCGCATGGGGGCGCTGCTAGCACAAAAACGAGCACATGAACCCCAACTTTCAATTATTTTCTGGAATCAGTAAGCCTTCCTCTACAATTTGGTCAAGTTTGGTGAAATTGACATGGGTTTTGAATGAACAGCATAAGCCTAATGAACTCATCTTGTCAGGGCATCCCTGCATAGGTTCCTGACCAGATTTTGGGGACTTACGATGATATATGTCGCATGAGGGCGCTGCTAGCACAAAAACGAGCACATGAACCCCCATTTTTAATTATTTTTCTGGAATAGGTAAGCCTTCGTCTATGATTTGGCCAAGTTTCGTGAAAATGACATGGGTTTTGAATGTACAGCATGAGATTTATGAACCCACCCTGTTAGGGCGACTTTGGATAGGTTCCTAACCAGATTTTGGGGTCGTACTATAGTATATGTCGCATGAGGGCGCTGCTAGCACAAAAACGAGCACATGAACCAACACTTTTGATTGTTTTTCTGGAATAAGTAAGCCTCTGTCTACAATTTGGTAAAGTTTCGTGAAATTGACATGGGTTTTGAATGTACAGCATAAGTTTTATGAACGTTGTCCTTTTGCTCACCCCTAACAGAAAACGTCGATGAGAAGGATTTGAGAGACTTCGATGTTTTCTGCCGCGTGAGGGCGCTGCTTGCTGAAGAATGAGAGTGTAAACCCTAACTTTAAAACCCTTTCCTCGTTTTGGGTACCCTTTTCTGCAATTCTTGCAAATTTGGAGAAAATACTGTGGATTTTGAAAGAATTATGGGGATTTACGTTTGTCATTGCAGATTTTGTTGCCAATCATGTTCTTGATCATGTAACGCTATCATTTTGGTACAGGACGGCAGATTAGTCATATTCTTCAAAGTCCCGTAGAAGAAAAACAAGCACATGAATCTATGGTTTTATTTACATATTTGGGCTTCGGATGGGTCAAAGTTACGGTATGGAAAGTTTCAAGAAAATGACATGGATTTCACTTTAACTGAGGAACGTCCTTAAATGATTGCAGCGTTATGGTCCTTTTTAATTTTTCCCCCACTTCAGTCATCTGCTTATTGAGCACACAAATAGGGTGTGATACCAGAGATGGGCCTGTATTTCTTGCCCTTACCCTCAAAGGGTGCATTAAGGCATTGCTTTGTACATTTCATTATTCATGAACATTTACTCTGTAAAACAAGATATTTAGGTGCATGAAGTTTTCGTGAATGGGAGCCAAGAACCATTTTTGCGGCATTGAATTTTCATGAATTGTCACTGTTGGTCTATTCGGGGCATGTAGTGTCCAGACAAAAACTTTTGAATATGTTTTGAGATTGCAAAATTGTGAAATGCATGCTAACATTCCTGGTTTAATAATACTTAGTCTTCTATGTTTGGCCATTGGAAGTTAAAAAATTAAGGAAGGTCTTCAATGGAAATGAATATATTTGCAAGGGAAAATAGAATAAGCAAGACCTGTTTGAGTTTGTCTGTCTGTGGATATACAGTGTACTCCTGTAAGACTAAATTCAGGCTACAACTAGATAAAAATTCAGGCTGCAATAGTATCCTCTCTTTATTTATTTATTTATTTTTTTGGTATTGTTTATTTGTATCAACAAAATATTTATGTAAATAAAAGATCCAAAGGACTTTATTATAATAGGAGTCTATTGTATGTACTGAATTTATCTACACATAGCCATTTATTGATTCCATGTTTTTGTGAACAAGCATAGATTTTACAGGATTTGAGGTGACCCTTTAATATGATCACCTTTCTGATTGTGCTGAATGCTGAGCACCTTTCCTCTTTGCCGATTTTACCTGTCTCGACTCTATTGCATAAGCATAATTAGTTTGGTGGTGGTAGTCTTCCATGGTTGCTTGGTAACAAAGCTATGGTTTTGTTTTTTTTTGTTCAGAAGGCATTAATCATCTTATTTCATATGAGGAAAGGATACAGTTTTTGTTACTAAGCAGCCTGAATTTAAGGGAACCCAAACTCGGAAGAGCAATGCGAATCAAGTGAAAGCAGTAACATTAGTTGAACACATTAGTGAAAGTTTGAGGAAAATCGGACAATCGATGAATTTTTATGTTATTTTATGTTATTATGAATTTTTAAAGTTTTGATGTTGGAACCGCTGGATGAGGAGACTACTAGAGGTTATGATGTATGGGTGGACAACAATATACTGTTTACGCCTATTCATGAAAGTAAAGACATGCGAAAATACTGACTCTGATTGCATGTACATTTCTCTGTTCAGTACAGGACTCCAAGATCGTGAATTTAACCACTCACGAAACTGTCGGGAATTCCCGATTTGCGAAAATTTAGACTTGCGGAATATATGGCGTATACGGTAAAGAAAATTCCACGAAAATTCACTTTTCTCACATTATGAAAGAGCACTTGACTACCGTGTAACCACTTTTAGAAAGCAGGAGGAATAATGCATTATGGCGGAGGCATACCAGTCGCCATCTGGAACCCATTCTATGTTATTGTTAGTGAAATTACTAAACCAAATGCATTTGTTTTACTTTCATCTGTTCTCTAGCTGTTATGTGATGAAACTGATTTCAGTATTATTCATGGTCAGATATGTTCTTAAATGGATCGTTGCATTTACTTCAGCCCCCAAATTTCAGATTTAAAGATTTTAGGTGCCTGAACTGGCTACCAGGAAAAAAAGAGTTAGCATCAAGCCATACTTACATAATCCAAGACCCTACCTTAATAATGGCCCAAATGTTCCATTCTCCTGACAAAACTTTTGTCCAGACAAGATTCGATGCTGGTCAAGGGGAATATACGGTTAAACCTGTCTATAGTGGCTATCCCACAGGGGTCGCACTTAACTTTTTTTTTAACTAGCCAGGCGGACTACTTAGAATCAATTTTGATACTGAAGCGATATTTTGGCTAGCCAGACGGACTAGTAGCTTACAGAATTTTATGATTTTTAGCTAGTCCGACGTGATTTTGGGTGGCCAATGGCCAGCGGACCATCGCCAATTTCGAACCCTGTCCCAGAGAGATGAAAAAAGTAGCCATTTATACACCTAGAAAGGTTGTCGCTATAGGTTATCCCAACATTTTTTGTGCATTGCCTACATGTATCGTATACAATGTACATCTAGCGTATGGCACAATGTGCCTGGTTGTTACCGTTTGCTGACCATTGCTAGTCACTGATGGGGTGAACCATGAGGTGTCGGCTTCATTTGCCTGTTTTCTTGTGTGGGTGGTTTGGAGGACAACTTCATCGGGTTGGCACCCTGCTCTTGCGATGGATGAATGAAGTTGGATCTTTTGGAGACCCTTTGGAGTCGGGGGGTTAAAACCCCCTTAAAACCCCTGCTTAAAACAACATAATGGACTTTCACCAAACTTAGTGGCTGCTAAGACAAGTTTGACTACATGTATTGACAGGCATTGAACTTTCCTCATTTTATCTGCTCTCATTACAGCATCTCTTTCAGAAAACACAATGCTAACCAGTAAGTTTCTCTCTTTTTGCCTTCGCAGTTGCGGCCTGATGTCGTGCCTAAGACAACAGGTAGGCAGAGTCATCCTGATCATGTTGGTCTTTTGCAGCAATTCTAGATACACACAGTGTACAGTCATCTGAATTATACCCCTTAACATAATGTATAGATGTGGAAATCTCTATCCCACATATATCACCTCATATTCTATCATTTTGAGCGCAAGAAATAACAAGTGTCAATGGTAAGATAATATTTTCCATTTCCTTATGTCAGTCACTGTCTAGACAAAATATTAACTTGGCAATCCAGAGACCATGTTTAAGGCTTGGATATATTGGTGTATTTGGAACCATACTGAACAGCTTCCACTCCTATTCAAAATAATTTTGGTTTTTTGTGCATGTGTGTAGATACATCTGTATTTGTATTTAGTCAATATGTCACTTTCATTATGTAGTTGAGCTGTGTACCGGGTATATCATTAATAGTTATAGGTTTATCTATCCTTGCTGCCTGTGATAATTTGAACATGCAGTATGGACTCTTCACCATGCTCTTTACACTTTATTTTGCAGAAAACTTCCGTGCACTGTGCACTGGTGAGAAGGGCTTTGGCTTCAAGGGCTCCTCCTTCCACCGTATCATTCCAGGCTTCATGTGCCAGGGAGGCGATTTCACCCGTGGAAACGGAACTGGTGGAAAGAGCATCTATGGCGAGAAGTTTGCTGATGAGAACTTCAGCCTGAAACACACTGGTGCTGGTATGCGTTAGTTATGCCCTAAGAGTGTCCAAGGATGGTACTATTCTGTCAGATAGCCACCTTTTTCTTATTTTTTATTTTGTATGCCTGAAAATGCAGCAGTTGATTGCAGAATCATGGTGCAAAATGTCCGGGGGTAGGAGGTGGGGGGGGGGGGGGGGGGGGGGTGTCAGTTAAGATAGGGTTAATATTTGAACACAAAAGCATTGTTTGTATGCAAAGGTCTGGCTGTCAAAAGTCAAAAGTTGTTCTTGTCACCTGATTAGTCCCATCTTTTCTGCTTATGCTCAAGCTAGTTTATTGCATAGAATAAGAGTCAGGGTGCTACATAAGCACTTGCCTGATTGGCAGGGGCAAGTGAAAATCGAAATTCGGGCAAGTGTTTTTGAACAATGGTAACAAATGCTTGCCCAAAATTTTTGAGGCCACCTTTTCTTCACTTATTCCCTCAACAATCCCACAAAGTCAACCATACAGAAGCCCAAAGATAATGACTGTTTAGTGATGCAACACACTTTATATTTCATTTCAGCAACTTTCCAACACTTACGTGAAGAAGCCCAAATACAATGCAACGGTAACACTTGATCACACCAAGTTTGTTACTCCATTGTGTTTAAGCATGCGAATCAATGTGTGCTGTTTATTAAGCCCTTAACTAACACATGATTTTCTTTATTATTACCTCCGCCAAGGGAGGAGGTTATGTTTTTGTTACTGTTGGTTTGTTAGTTAGTTAGTTAGTTTGTCCGTGTGCAAAATAACTCAAAAAGTAGTTAACGGATTTGGATGAAACTTGCAGGAAAGGTTGAGAATGACACAAGTAATAAACAATTAACTTTTGGTAGTGATCCGAGAATTTTTTGGGAATTTATGAAGGATTTTTGACATTTTGGCAGGTAGGGTCAATGAACTTGGGAGTTCAGGCTGCGCGTATTGAGGTTTGCATGTGCGCATTAAAGTGCATGCTCTAGTTTCTGCTAGGGCAAGGCGCGCCATGCAGCTGAGGGTTTATGACGTAACAAAGGCTTCTATACTGGGAAATCGGGCAACTTTCAGCACACAATACAATAAGTACGTATGGGTGGAAATCACTGATATCTCTATGGAAGAACAAGATCAGTGGTGGAAATGAGCTGCATACTTGGCGGCGGTCTGTGCTCTCGGAGTGCTTTTCTAATTCTAGTTTCTTTATATTTTGAACTTTCTTTTTGGGCAAGTAAATTTAATGTTCAGGCAAGTGTTTTGCAGAGAAATTGAAAATCTGCAAATGGTAAAATAAAGTTATGTAGCACCCTGAGAATAAAATTGCAAACAATCAGTCCCCTCCCCCACGTGAAAGTGGAATATACAACTTACCATTATGTCTCGAGTAACCTCTGTGGGAGAACAAGGAATGTTTGAATTGCACCATGAACATTCAACCTCTGTGTTCGCTCCTGTTGCAGTGACAGTCTGTACACTGCATTAGTGCAGTAGCAGTGTAATATTGTGCGATTTGGCACTTGTATGACAAGTTTGGGATTGGTTGAATTCCTGATGAAGAACTGCGGTGAAGGAATGAGTAATGAGTGTTATCTGTTCGGGGGTTAAAAGTAATTGATTTCCAGCCTTTGAGATGATTTGCTGTACACTTTTGATATTGGAAGCAACATTTTTCAAGTTGGATCATTTTTGCGAGTGCCATGTCGAATTCAAATAAAGCCACCACAAAGTATATGGCATACACTGTGGCTCTCCCACAGGCACAGTCCAGCAGGTGGAAGAAATTCTGTCCCCACTAAGGTTATGAATTTAGGATCTACAGTAGGTTTCTTTTCTTATTTTGTGGACAGTGTTAATGGCCATTATTGGTGTCACTTCTCAATTTACTTCTTTTCAGGAATCCTGTCCATGGCCAACGCTGGTCCCAACACCAATGGCTCCCAGTTCTTCATCTGCACAGCGAAGACCACATGGTAAGATCAATTTTGTTCCACTGAATTACAGTGCTCTCCCATTATAATGAACGCAGTCCTAATTAAATTTCATTACAACAAAATCAAATTTCCAAAATTATCAAAAGACAGGGTAAACTTGATATAGCAAACTCTGCTGTAATGAGATATCATTTACTAAAAGGAAACTTCCGTGGTCCAATTTTTCCTTCCACACAAGTCGACAAAGAACACTACTCTTATAGTGTGGTTGGCTGTTAGGAGATTAATGCAGTAAGGAGAAAAAGTTTGTTATTCCCAAACAAAGGAAAATATGAGTACTAAACCTGTTATAGCAAGGTAAAGCAAAATGTTTTGGTAATTAAAGCTTTACTTCACCTGTGCTATCAGGTTTGAAGGCAGTGCTGTTAAAGGGACTGTACAGTACTGGTTGAGGTGGGGATTCATGTTTTGAACATTCCCAAGTGAGATAATGAAAAGCCTCTTATGAAATATGAAAGAGCATGTAATTTTAAGAAGGATTCAATGTTTGTTTGATGAAAATTGGTTTTCAAATGGCTGAGATATCTAAAAAAGTGCTAATAATAAAAGGCGACATGCCACAACTTTATTAGGATCTCTTTGTTTCACCTTGTTTTTGGATATCTCAGCCATTTCAAAACCGATTTTCATCGAATAAACTTTTGATACCCCTTAGAACTGCATGCTCTTTGACATCTCATAGAGTGGTTTCTGAATATCTAGTAAAATGTTAAAAGCTAAATCCTCACCTCGACCAGAACTGTACACACCCTTTAAGATTCTACTGCTTGATGGGACGCAAAATTGTGTCGTACATTTTCTACAGTGCACTCTGCCTAGCACTGCAACGGATCAAATCGGTTTTGTAGCCTGGCCGTGTGTGGCTGTAGCATTAGGCATACATACATCATCATGATGCAGTAGGTATGAGGCAATCTGATGCTGTGATTGGCTCTCTACTGGAGAATTCCCAATCTTTACACTCACTTCCATAATGTGAATAAATTATTATGCAAAATGTGTCACTTATAGTTAGCATTACTAGTGATATGCAAACATCTTTGAATTAGTCTTCCACACACAACAAACACTTGCCAGAACCCCATACATGTACATGTATCAATTTGCACATGATTGTGACACAATCGCACACAAGCTATACATTATTTTTACAACTTGAACATTCTTTAACCCTGTCTGTGTCACGGGCCGATCTAATCGGCCCAAAGCCTGCCATATAAATGCTTCGGCCTATTTGATCGGCCCTATTTTGATTGACAGATTACTTCAAAAGCTATGGCACTACCACTCTATAAACTCATTTGTGATTGGTTAACAGTGTAAGGAAAAATATCCAGTGTGAAAAAAAGCGTCCCCACCTTTAACCAATCAGGAAAGCCTTCTCAAAGTCCAAGAAATTGTGGTGGCCCTGCCCATGTTTACTCGCATTCAGACTGCAATGTATTGTGTACAGTTTTGCCATAGGTTTCTTGTGTGGAGAACTTTCACAAATCTGTATATGTGGGACTGTAATAGAGATTGCCATGTGCGATGAAAAGATCGTACACATGGGTCAATTTGCATCTATTTTATCTAAGTCAGAATAGTAAAATATAAAGTGAAAACACCTAGGATAGGGATTTTAACATCTTTGAATTCTGTGAAGTCATATAGTTCCAGTAACACCGGCCTCATAAATGATCTGTAGAATAGATGAACACTGCACATTCAGTGCAGCAGTTGTAACTGTTTACTCAGCACTAACAGCAGTGCAAGGTATCTCTAGTTAGCCGGGGCCAGCAGGGCAGGTGTAAGGAGCAATAGGGTTACAGTAGCCTCCTGCTGGCCGCCTGAAGCTGTAAGTCTTGATGTTGGGGTATGTTAGACTGTTTGTTATTATTACATAGGAAACCATCACTATGCAAAACTTCAGTTCAGTGCAGGTTTATTATAAAGAAAATGACTGTTGTGATAGTTAATTCTGTCTCAATGAGGAGAGAGCAGAAAGTCGTAGACTAGCATATGATCAACTGGAATGGACACTGCGAAGTCTGAATATTTTCAATACCATCGGTAACAATTTTTATCCTTAGATTATCTTATCATTATGGCAATATCATAGGACAAGATTAATCTAAACTTAAAATAATAAGCACAATTCAATTTGTATTTTCAGCTTGACAAGATACAAACACGCTTTATCTATTTTCAGTCCAACATCATTCACAAAATCAGAAATTACACAAAATGTGTAAATGACTTTTGTTCATAAAATGAAAAGTACTGATGCTATTGATAAAAAATTCATATCATCTGAAAGCTGAATAAATTCTCTACAATATCTGTGAGACCTTTTTGTGATGCAAGAGCATGTTGTGTGAAGAAATGAGGTGGTAACATGAAGAACGAAGTCTGCAATGATAATTATGTGACATAAGAGGGCGTCCTACATAAAATTTAAGGGCGCCCTCACTCAGATTATTATGTAATATGAAAGTTTAGACCATAAGCTTTTAAATGATGTATAACATGACACATTATAGTCAATGATAATAATCAGAAATGGCCATCAACAATCTTGTGTCAGCGCACTGCAAAATGTCTGAGCAGTCTGGCTACGGCATATGTGACAGAAATAGGGTTAAAATCATATTTCATTGGCGAAAAAACACGTCTGTTTATACATAAAGGTGAGTATTCTGTACCACACATTGCCGGGGCGACCTTTGGCCCCACATGTATCATTTAGTGTTGTATGTTATGCTCTTTTATGCTAATTGATCAAAAAACCACATATCGACTATAACGAGTAAAACTGCATGGTCTCGTCCCTCATGTTATTTTGAGTTTCCCCTGTATGCCTGTATTTTCTTTGTTTGGCTATAACAAAATTTGATGTAGCAAAAAAAGCTGCTAGTTCAGGGGTAGGTACCATGTTACGATGGGAGTTGTGTGCAATCTGTTCATCACTTTGATAACTAGAGGAGCTCTCAGAGAGTGCAGACCTCCGCCAAGCTGCTCATTTCCACCACTGATCTTGTTCTTCCATGGAGATCATTGATTTCCACCCGTACTTATGCATGCTGCAAGTTGCCGATTTCCCAATCTGTAGAAGCCTTTTTCTTACGTCATCAACTTTGATCCAGCAGCGCCACAGCTCGCCTAGTCACCCTAGCAGAAACTAGAGCACGCACATTAGTGCGCCTGTGCAAACCTAAAAAATGCATAGCTTTAACTCCCAAGTTCATTCCCTACCTGCCTAAATATCGAAAATCCTTCATAAAATCCATAAAAATTCCCAGATCACGACCAAAATTTTTAATAATCTGTTTCTTTAGGTCATTCTCAATGTTTCCTGTAAGTTTTATCTGCACACAGACAAACAAACATACCCCCAATGTAGAAAGTGAACAATTTGCATTGCATTGTGCCATAGCGTCGTCGAACATGATCGCTCAGGTGAAGTAAAGCTTTACCCAAAATGATTTTGCTTCACCTCGCTCTAACAGGTTTGATTAACCATTTTTTTTCTTTGTTTGGAAATCACAAGTCATCTCGTTAAAGCAGTCATTTCATAACAGCAGATTTCTCTATAAAGGTTAGCATTTTACATCAAATTGTGTGGAAGGAACGTTTGGACCGCAAGAGTTTCCTCGTCATAACCAATATCTCATTATAGCAGTGTTCGTTATATCAAGCTTCCCCATACTTTGCGCAGTGTGTTCCTCACCATACACGAAGGGAACAACCATATCCAAGCTTGAAGAACAGTGCTTTAATATGGCTTTACTTAAATGGGCATTCCCAGACAATTAATATAATTTCACCTAAGATGTACATAAATCGATACTGTAAAAGTGGATATTTTGGTGCGACTAACTTTTTTTGTGCTTGACCAGGTAAGAAGAGTTTGGCGTGTTTTTGATTCCATGGAATCAAGACATCAGCTACTGGAACATATACAGTGAAACCCCATTATAACGAGGTCCGTAGGACCGGCGATATTACCTCGTTATAACCGTACCTCGTTATAACCGTACGCATTAAAAACAAAGAAAAACATAAGCACGACATCATACCCGTCAATTTTTGGAACATCCTTTATGTTGCTATTACACAAGTATGGATCGTTATTATTGAGACAATAAAGGGAAATTATTTGTGATTTGATACTTTAAAAAAGAAATGGAAAAAAGTAGGAGTTGAAATGTGTTAATTCCTTATTTTTCCTCCAAAAATCTCGTCACATAATATAGTTGCACATTATGTTCTTGAGAAGTAGTCCTACTCGGCAGGATCATATTCGTGATTCTTTCTACACCTATTTCTTCTTCTTGTATCGGACCATTCTGAAAGAATGTTTTTTTCATTTGTGAAATACAGTGTACATGAGTGTAAAATGACAGTGAACAAAATCAGACTGTATAAATTAAAATGTGTTTAAGTTTTTCTAAACACCAGCGCAAATAGAGTAACATGCGTTGTTTATCCCAACTTGCGAGATATGTTACGCTGTTGGTGCCCAGCGGGAATGCGATGATTTCATGAATCATTTCGGCTGTAATCCTATACAGTGTATGATCGTTGCGCCGGAAGGGATAAAAAAATGCGTTCTCTACCCGTTTTTGAAAACTATGCCACAGTGTCGAATTTGGAAGGCTGTGAACCTTTTTACGCAAATCTTTACCTTATAAACCATTCTGAAAGAAAGAAAAACCTACATTGTGAAATGCAGTGTTAAATGACAATGAACAAACCCAAATCTATTCAAACTGTTAAATGCGTTTGTTTCTTTTTCTCAACACCAACTCATTAAACTAGGTTAACATGTGCTATTCAACTATTTTTACGCTACTGTCCTCCGGTGGGATCGCGATGATTTCATTAATTATTTCCTCTTTAATCATACACACTCATATTTTGTTACATAATGAACAATCCCAGATCTATTCAAACTGTTAAATGTGTTTGTTTCTTTTTCTAAACACCGACTCAAGTAGATTAACGAGCGTTATTCAACTACAATGTATTTTTACGCTACCGTCATCTGGTGGGGTTGCTTTGATTTCACTAATTATTTTGGCTTTAATCATATACACTCATAATATTTACTAGCCAGCAAAACAACTGGAAGTCGGGACTAAAAATGAAAAAGATACAATGATGAGTTGCTCTTGCATTCCAATATTATTGACCATATTGGCCACAAGTGTCGCTACTAAAAAGTTTTTGAATGCGTTATTTTTTTTCTCTCTCGTTGCGCTGTGGTCTGACCTAATATCACGCATGCGTGTCTCACAAAAAATAAAATTGAATGATTCTATTCAATAACTTAATAGTGGGAATATCGGAAGGTATTTTTGTCTTATCGCGCGGTTTAGAAGAAAACATGGACTCCTGCAAAACGGGAAAGAGAATTTGGCTTTCAATGTTCCGTTTGTCGCGTGTTGGAAAGCGGCAAGTCAAGAAATAGAACCTCGCAAAAAAGAAAATGGAATGATTATGATTATGTTATGTGGTATAGAAGAAACATGGAAGGAACGGTACTCGGTTATTCGTCACTGATAATGGGCGGTAAAGAAGGATAACGGCGGGACTGAAACATGTTTGTTTCTGAGTCTTCCCGCTTCAGATAGTACATAGAGTATGTACATGTAGAGATCGAGACAGAACAGGCATTTGTGCAGTGTGTTACTACGTTCTTTACAGACTATGTAAAACGGGGATAGTGTGAATTCGCTTTTCAATGTTTCGTTCGTTGCTTGTTTGAAAGTGGCAAGTCAAGAAATGGAACTTCGTTGTATCCGATCAAATTGCTTATGTTTTCTTTATCATGATGCACTGAAAATGTCCTTGTTATAACTGGAATCTCGTTATAACTGATTCGTTCTGCCATAGGTTTACACGCAAAAGGAAAACGGGACTGACGCGATCACCTCATTATAAGCGGTTCCTCATCATAGCCGAACTCTTTATAATGGGGTTTCACTGTATATGGCATGCAAAAATATTTGCACGCTTTTATTTTCGTGCTAGCTTCTGGTTGCGCGAAATGCGCGAAAATTTCAACACCGTGAAAATTTTTACTTTTACAGTAGTGCCATGTGCAGATTTGTGGAATTTATTGTGGACCTTGAGCACATAGGGTTTATGTATTTTTTGTATAATAATAATAATAATAATATTTTTTAATACTATTTTTGAGCACTCAATCATGCCGTTTTTTTTTGTTTTTTTTTATGCTGCTATGCCATCATCCTTGTTCCTTGTGATTAGTTATGAGTTTTGAAAAACATTCTTATTCCTAATCACAATGAATTCTGGAACTCTGTACCCATTTTATAGATGTTAAAATGCAGAAATCTAAAAATCACCTTGGAGGTCTCTGTTGATGCGTCTATTCTCATTTGCCTCTGTATTTTCATTTGGTCAGGTTGGATGGAAAGCATGTGGTGTTTGGATCTGTGGTTGAAGGAATGGATGTCGTCAAGAAAATGGAGGGATACGGTAGTGACAGTGGCAAAACCTCCAAGAAGATCACCATCGCTGACTGTGGTCAGCTGTAGAAAGCCCTTTTTTTCAGCACCAGTCATTTTATCCCATAGAGACTGGTAGTAGGGTCCGTAAGTGTCAGAGAAGGTGATTTGTATTGTGGTATGAGTATTATGTTTGCATCTAGAGACTGTCAAGAGAAATCTGTGTAGAATCACTCAGTGAAAAACATATGTGTAACTTGATGTCCATGGTGACTGATTTCAATGGGTTGTAAGTACAATTCATACCATTCATTCAATTCAATATGTCACATGTGAAGCCAGCAGTCTTTTTTATTGTCTAAATTAGAAGTGAAAAAAAAAAGGATATGTGTCTTTAAGACCATTATTAATATTTTTTATTTGTAGCACATTTCTCTTACAGTCATGGCAAAACAGTATGTACTTGTCTCTGTTATATTACATAATTATGTTGCATGAGATGTATATGGATCATACTGACACATGGTAAACCGAGTAACTGTAGTTGACTATGACAGATTTTAAGATTGCTATTGTGAGAGGATTATGTACCTGTGCATCTTGATCTTTAATTTTGAGAATTTGATATCACACCCGTAGCTGCAATTTCAGTTTATGTACAACAATTTAAAGGCTCATCTTCTGTGAAGATGCTTCATGTATGTTTACAGAACTTGCGCAGATATGCAAAAAATAAATCATGCTTGAGAATACATCATCAGGTCTCCATCACCTAATATCTGGTGATCATCACTTTCCCTTGTGGCTAACAATCATTAAGCTAAGTGACATACACAGATTACATAGGAGTATTTAATCTCTCCTTACTAATGAATTACATTTAACATTTTGCTACATAGTAGTAAAACTATGTTCTTGTGCCCTTTGGGGTATCTTGGGTCTTTAGTGTGTTCTGTGTTAGTTCTGCAGTGTACAAATTCTTTCTCTTCTCTCAGAGCTAGCAGTCAATGGTGTGTTTGTATTTTTGTATCACTAGTAGTCACTGAAATGTGTCAGGCTATTGGCTCAAAAATAGTTACACTGTATGTCCCTCTCATTGGCAAAATGTAATGAATAAAGACTGATAATATTTAAAAATTTTCCCCCTCACAACCAATGTAATAAGGCATGTTTATTTATTTATACAATGTATTTATGACTTGCATGTTGAGGCTTATGCAGTGCAAATTCATGTTGACTTGTGTTGACTTATACCCTCACTGATCATCACATATGTGGCCTATGAATGCCTTATACATGTATTTTCTAATAATCTTTCTGCTATTTTACTTATTAAAGATTACTTGCATACGGTAACAACAACAACAATAAACAATCTTAAAGGCAAGATTCTGTTGATGACATAGCCGTGTTAATTTCTGTGAAATTACTAGGTAATTTAACAAAAGACGCTGGAATGCACCTTCCTGTAAACTAAACCTATCTTGCACTGTATGGATACATGTATATGCAAGTTATTCCCAGTTCACAGTAAGTTGCCTTCCAGTGTCTTGTTAAATATGAAAATACTTCAGTAGTGATTGACACAAACCTATTCAAAGAATCTTAAAGGCCCTATTTATCTTTGGGAGTAGTGACTTAAAAAATGTTCAAGATATCACATTTGATGCATATGTGTAGGTCAATTGTATCACAAAACATCCTACCATATAACATTTTTGCAATAAAGCCTAAATTACAAGGATGTATATCATTGTTTTTCTCAATAAACTGTAACTAGACGGTTAAGTCTAGAAATATTTTTATTATAACTATTGTTATAATACTTAACATCGATTATACTTTCACAGCTGTAACTCACATTTTAGACTTATTTTGGAGCAGCTATGTTAGGTTTTTGTTTCATCTGCAAATGGTAAATTATGCCTTTAATTAAAGGAGGACTTTTTTTTCATATCCTAGTAATCTGGAGCAAAGTAGAAAAGTTATAGAAATGTATGGCACATACTGTATTTAGATAACCACTTGGCGACATAAAGTGATGATTAAGGTATTGTGAATTAACACAAGTCAACATGCGTTTGCATTGCATATGTATTTTAAAGCCAAACATCAAAAGGTGTTTGTGTGTGTGTGTGTGTGTGTGTTTGCATGTGTCTGGGTGTGTGTGTGTTTGCATGTGTCTGGGCATGTGTGATTGCTTGTGAGCCCTAAGTTCGTGAATCGAGAATGGGTTAATGACTAGTAATGTTCATTATTCATTCTGAAATACAAAGTCGCTATGCTTAGATGGAGATTGAATTCAAACATTTGCGGCTTTATGCCGAATGTTTATTTCGAAAGTTTGTTTATCCTAAAGGGATGGTACAGTATTGATGGAGATGAGAATTGGGCTTTTAAAGGGGCATTCTGGACGATTTTCATAATTTCACATCATGAAGTACATAAATCAACAGCTTCATGTATAGATTTGCAGAATTTATTGTGGTTCTTCAGCAGAGAAACAGTACTTTCAAAAACCTTAAACAAATTACACTGAACAAAGATGATGACATAGGAGCCTCGCATATCTCAGAAATGTAGCAGTGTCATTCCATTACAATACTGCATGCTTGCAAGCTCACCTGTGTGTAATCTATGCATGCCTTCTTCTTTTGTGCTGCTTCCTTGAGCCACATCTCATGCATTCTTATGGTGAGGCTGCCATGTCATCATCCTTGTTCATTGCAATTTGTTATAAACTTTCGAAAACATTCTTATTTTTCATCCCAATCATTATAAATCCTCAAACTCTGTACCCAGTATAACTAATTTATATATGTTCAAATGTAAAAAATTGAAAATCATCCGGAGGTCTCCTTTCACTTTTTGCGAGATACAGTACCAAGAAAACACATGATATAGTACAGAGCATACCATTTTAAGAGGAATTCAAGTTTATTTGATGAAAATCGGGTTTGCAATGACTGAAACATCCAAAAACAAAGTAAAACAAAGCGATCGTAATATAGTGTGGGTCCCACACTTTGTTAGAATCGCTCTTTTTTGATATCTCGGCCATTTCAAAACCTATTTTCATCAAATAAACATTGAATTCCTCATAGAATTACATGCTCTTTCATATTTCATAAAAGGTTTCTCATCTCACCAAAAAATGTTAGAAACCTGAATTCAGGTCTCAAAAAAACTATACGATTCCTTTAATTTGAAAATGAAAGGAGGATGAGTGGCAACAAACCTCGGGAATTGTTAATTTGCAGATGAACAAGCTTTAGGAATAACGAACACCAATACCCCTTGGAAGGAATCTACCAGTCTTTATGCCAATACACATACTAAGTGCTGTGATGACTTAAGTTTCAAGTCTGTTCATGAGAAATCAGATGATGGATGGGGGGGGGGGGGGGGGGTACAATGTTGGGATCAATTTGCATGTTAAAACTAATTTCTAGAAAACGCATATATGTAATGTATAGTCACATTTTTATCATACTTGGTACCAGGTAGCCATTTATTGCTATATGTAGTTTGATAAAATATGCATCTGTACAAATGAGCCCCATTCTCTGCTTTTGGGCTCCCATCAGGGGCACAATGTTCCGGGGATGAGGAGATGAAGTCCCAAAACTTACGAATCTTTGTAAATCTTCGCTAAGTTTGTGCTATAAGAGTAGATGGATTGCTGACTGTGTAGCTTTAATATAGGTTTTCCCATCCATTTTTGCACTTTTAAAAATCAATTTCAAAGATATTTTATTCGATTTCATCCTGAGAAGCACACAATGTGTAAATCCCAACTTCAATTTTGTCAATTGACATTGTAAATTGTTTTTGTTAACCATTTTCAAAGAAAACGCTTTCAAAATCGTCAATTGTCATTGAAATTCGTCCCCTCCACCCATCGACTCGAGAATGTAAGGATCAATTTCCTTTATGTTTGCTCAATTTCATGAACTTTTCAAACAAATTAGACGGTATTTGTGGTACAATCATGCTCAGACGATGCCATGCACGACGGGAGATTGCAGGATAAATGTTAGAGAACGTAAAAAATTGTAAAGACATACATTTTACGATCATTTAAAAATAAAATTTGTCCGTCACACTTGCTGTACACATAATAGCAAAAGCAATTTTGTCTTTTAGTGATACATTCTTCCCATTACAGTTAAATTTCTTTGTCTCCACAGTCCACCATCCCAAAAGTCTTTTAATACCCAATGCAAAATACACTCCTAAAAATCTTCCATTTCAGTAACAATATTTCCCATGGGTAACCTTCCAGATCTTCAATCCTTTTTCCTTCCCTATTCTCATTACCTTTGTTTTTATCAATTTACTGAAATTTCATCCGAGTACAGAATTTAGAGCCACGAAAAAAAAAAGAAGTCAGTTGATATGATCTCTCCATACACACACACACACACACACACACATATATATATATATATATATATACATATATATATATATATATATATATATATATATATATATATATATATAACCATATATATATATATATATATATATATATATGTATATATGTATATATATATATATATATATATATATATATATATATATATATATATATATATATATATATATATACATATATATATAATGATATTTGTAGTCCGCATGTTGGTACCAGTACAGAAAAGATGACAAAGTAGGGTGGTAATGCATTTCATTAATACAAATTATTACGTCATAATCACACAAATTGTCCTCGACTGCAAGTGTGCATGCTGATAAGACGCGCACTATGCCTCTACTTAGATACCACATGCGTGTTGCCATAAACATTCATATGGTTACCACTAATATATTATTATATAGAGAATAGAGTCATCTTGTTTACTTTCAGAATTGTCATTGTCAACCCTGAGGAAGACGAATGTATTCATCGAAAATTTCTGAATAAATAGCACTGTTCAATGAAATGCATTACCACCCTACTTTGTCATCTTTTCTATATTATATATATATATATATATATATATATATATATATATATATATATATATATATATATATATATATATATATAGGCCTACATATATAAATGAAGAAACAAACTGGTAATGCATTTTTTTGCCAATAAAAAGAGTTTATTCACGTCAAATAAACACGGTCTTTATTGGCCAAAAATGCATTACCAGTTTGTTTCATTTCTGTGTGGAGCGAATACGTGAATTCTCAACATGTTTTATAGGCCTATACACACACACACACACACACGCACAATTATTTCAAGGAGAAACTTTTGATGTACATGAAATGCATGTCATTCTAAATCTGCCTATTTCATTAATAATTTTTGTTTCATGTGATTCTACATCACAATGGTAACAAGCTTTTACAGTGAAATGTAGCCAAGGATATTCTTCACCAAAATCATACTAAAAGAAAAATGACATCTTTCTGTAAGCTTACTAGTAATTTGTGAAGGAATACTACAGTATGGGAGTTTCAAACTCGGCAAGAGTCGACCAAGTTGGAGCTTCTTAAGATTTTGTTGATCATTTTGATTGCCTATAGGGCTCACACCTGTAAATAAAATGGAATGTCCCAGACCCCTTCACAAAGTCGTACCGGTACCAAAGATACCAAAATAAATGAAGAAAAAAAAAATAATTAAAAATCAATGATGCAGTTTGGCAAAAAGCTGAATAGCTATACGGGTACTTATTTAGTCTGAATTCCTCTACAAACTGCATATTGGTTGGAAGATGAAAGCTTTTCTGATGGAATTTGAGGGGACTATAGTCACTGACTGTATTTGATCATTGGCTGCATGTACAGAAAATAAGTGATTTTTTGAGTGAAAAGAAATTGTAGTCTGGCTTTGCGGACCCTTGGACAGAGTTTGAGCCGATTAACCCGCCTTGGAAATTTGCTATGGATGAAAGGGTATCTCACTTATCTAGGTTGCCGAGTGAAGATGAAACACCTCATTTCTCCCAGGACCCAGCTAATTAGTTCGTACAGAATTGTTTTAGTTTTGAGTTTTTTAACACACGTCTCTGCACATGGGGAATTATTTACCTGTGTGAGCCCTGTAATGCATCGGCCTCTAAAATTTGTAGTTTAACTGCAAAACTCGTCAAATTTTATCAAAATACTCAGTAAGCTGATAACTTGATGAACACATTTTGGTGTTGGTGGCCGGGTGTTTTTTTTTTTTCTTTTCTTTTCTTTTCTTTTACTACTCTCGCGGTGCACCGCAGCATTGCGAATGGATTACAAAATTTCGATCAAAGCGCGACCGCCCTCCAGCTCCTTCGATAGCGTGACTGGCAACCACGTTGGCAGGCAAGAGGCACTGTACGGGCTGACGGACGTGGGTGGTGGGGGACGGCGCGCGGCGGTCGGTGGTGTCTGCTGATGAGCTGCGAGATCTAGGAGGTGGCGACCAACCAGCATGAAACAGTTGGCTCCTGCTGTAGGGTTCGTAAGACGCATTGTTGTTGTTGTTGTTGTTGTTGTTTTTAGTTAAGTAGGCCTACCCCTCGCGCAGGACTTGTTACCCTTCGTCGCTTCGAAGAGTGTAAATTTCGTCAATACGCTGTTTAGACACTTGAGCTTGTCTCCTTGCAAGTTGTTTTTTAGACATTACTTACACCACTTTGCACAAGTGGGACTTAACTCAGGTGTAGTAAGCCTCGAGTTGTGCCGGCCTTGAAAATCCCTTTCAGCAACTCCTTGGAACTACTAGTATCACCATGCCATAAATTGATTTTAAATGTCACGAATAATGTACAATAAATTAAAAGGAGTCTAGTGCAAGACATACCTATTTGTTTGCTTTGCTTAAGTTACAGCATCACAGGGGCGTCACTAACTACACGTAGCCGCGACAAAACGCGTTTTGTCGCGGCTGCGTGTAGTTAGGGCGTCACCAGCTTTTTTTCAAGGGGGGTGCGTTTTGACACTAATGTAACGAGATTTTTCGGACAGACATTTGGAATATAGGAAGCTCTCAATCCCTAGACTTTTGCTGTTTTTTTAGGGAAACCAAGCGGGGAAAGGGCACCGGCGTAGCTAGGATTTCATCTTGGGAGGGGGGGGGGGGGGACCGGATGGGGTGTTAGTATGCGAGAGAGCGAGCAAGGGGGGCGGGGGGGGGGGGGGGGGGGAGGGTGTGGAAATGCTTGTTGTCCTCCCCCTCCCCCCGCTCCTCCCACGGTGAGAACTTTTTGCATTTTGATGTTGTAAATGGAGCAATTTGATGCAGGCTTTTTGCGTGTTTTATCGACTTGAAACAGTCCCACTAAAGTTTAAGGTATCAGTACATTTTGAAGTAAATTGTTGTTGAACAATTTGCCTATAAATGGTATAATTTAGATAAACTTCTAGTAATAATTCTTACACTGATGTCATGAACGCGACCGAGCCCGAGCCAGCGGAACGAGCAAGGGGGAGGTTGTGGGAGGGTTTTGTCCCCCTATAAATGGATTATGGAATGACGGTGTGAAACGACAAATTACTGGCAGCAATATCAGGAGAATGGCAAAACGACTACATGCGAGCGAGCGGAGTGAGCGAGCTTGAAAATTTTGACATTTAACAGTACAAAAACTGCCGTTTGTAGCCATATTTTTTTGTTTTGGAAATTAAGGGGGGGGGGCGCACGGGTGCAACTGCTGGCAATTACTGGCAGCAACATCAGGTAAATGGCATAACAATTAAATGCGAGCGAGCGAAGAGAGCGAGCTTGAAAATTTTGACATTTTACAGTCCCAAAACTGCCATTTGGAGCCATATTTTTTCTCTTTGGAAATAAAGGGGGGGGGGGGGGGGTGGCGCACTGGGCGCAACTACCGGCAATTACTGGCAGCAACATCAGGAGAATTGCATAACAATTGAATGCGAGCGAGCGGAGCGAGCGAGCTTGAAACTTTTGACATTTTACATTAAAAAAAAAAAAAACTGCGTTTGTAGCTATATTTTTTCGCTTTGGAATTTAAGGGGGAGGGGCGCATCGGGCGCAACTGCTGGCAATTACTGGCAGCAATATCAGGAGAGCATAACGATTACGTGCGAGCGAGCGGAACGAGCGAGCTTGAAAATATTACTACATTTTACAGTCCAAAAACTGCCGTTCTTAGCCATATTTTGTCGCTTTGGAAATTAAGGGGGGGGGGGCGCACCGGGCGCAACTGCTGACAGTTACTGGCAGTAACATCAGAAGAATTGCATAAACATTAAATGCGAGCGAGCTTGAAAATTTTGACGGTTTACAGTCCAAAAACTGCCGTTTGAAGCTAGGCCCTATATCTTTTTTACTTTCAAAATTAAGGGGGGCGCACCGGGCGCAACTGCTGGCAATTACTGGCAGCAATATCATGAGAATTTAAATGCGAGCGAGCTTGAAAATTGTGACATTTTACAGTCCCCAAACTGCCGTTTGTAGCTATATTTTTTCTCTTTGGAAATCAAGGGGGAGGGGGGGGGGGGGGGCACACCGGGCGCAACTGCCGGCAATTACTGCAGCAACTTCAGGAGAATGGCATTACGACTATTAAAATGCGAGCAAGCGGAGCGAGCGAGCTTGAAAGTTTTGACATTTTACCGTCCAAAAACTGCCGTTTGAAGCTATATTTTTTCGTTTTGGAAATTAAGAGGGGGGGGGGGGACGCCCGGTGCGCCCCTCCCCCTGGATCCGCCATTGGTAGTCAAGGGTGTCGGTTTATGTTCATGACTGGGGGAGGTATGACCAGTGAGATGGCGTCGAAGTGACCAAGCGCGGAAGGATGTCCAAAATCTGCACTTTAGAGCATCCCCTATTTGTGCGTGTTTGTTTGTGTGTGTGTGTATTATATACATGGAAAAGTTAGGAATTAGCCCAGGTCAAGTCTTTTTATTGGCAATGCAAGACATTTTTATATAGACTAGTATGTAAAGCAACACTGCAAAATTAATGATCTAGCTTTGATATAACGAAGCGTAAAAAGGTACAAAGGTGTACATTCTACATGACATTGCGCAACATTGTAGCGACTCTTTGCCGTTCGGATGTTCTGAGTACACAGCGCACATCCTGCTTATGTGCAGAATGCAAGCCAGGAGTCATGCTGAATCACAATCTTTTGTTGGGTCCGGGCTTTTTGAACAATGTTTCACACTACATGTATATACCTATTTAATTATGGTTAAAAGAAATCATAGAAAAATATCTTATTTCTTGATCACCCTTTCATTCAAAAGCAGTTTACTAACCCTTGAATTACTATTTTGGTGAGTTTTTTTTTTTTTACCAACGGATTTGGGGGGGGGGGCACCCACCCCCCCACCCCCCATAGTTACGCCACTGCTATTGGGTGAAATAATTGGACAGATTTCTAACAAAAATGCAAGAAAATCTTTTCATCGCGGGAATTATGATTAAGTGGGGTGGGGCAAATGGTGCGCTTGCCTTCCATTATTTTTGTGGAGGCAACATTTTTGTTTTCTTTCAAAAGCAAGAAAATCTCATGTCGGGGATTATTAATTATGGGGGGGGGGCAAAATTAAAATATGCTTGCCCCTTCGATATTTTTATGGGGGTAACTTTTTGTTTTTCTGTAAAAAAAAATGATATTTTAATGAGGCTATAACAAGGCTTGCTCTTGGGCTGGCAATATGGATTGGTCAGAAGTAACGTACATAGACCCTACATAATACATTTGTAAGTAGCACACGTACATGCAACCATGCAAACGTGTACGTGCTTCGTATCGTACGGATGTACAGTACGGTCGATAAAATAGTAAACACTGTATAGAATACTAGTAGATATGTATAAAATCAGTGCTGCCAGAACCAGGGGTGCGAGTTGTTTTTGCCAACAATTTTTTTTTTTTTTTTTTTTTTTTTTTTTGTTCCTGGTGCAAAATATAGAAAAAAAAAAATAGAAAAGAATAATTATTTAGCGTCCGGCGTTGAGGTCGCTCGCAGACTGATTTGTTCTTTTTTTTTTTTTTTTATACCCCCGCCAAACGAAGTTTGAAGGGGTATATAGGAATCAGCGGACGGTTGGGTGGTCGGGCGGTCGGGCGGTCGGGCGGTAGGGCGGTCGGTCGGTCGGTCGGGCGGTCGGTCGGGCGGTTGGTCCGTTGCAAATCTTGCGTCGTGAACTTCTTCCTCAGTTTTCAGCCGATTCCCATAAAACTTGGCACAGATGTGTGCCTTGGGTTGTAGATGTGCAAGACGTATTTTTTGACAGTACCCAAAAGTACGTTGCCATGGTAACGGCATATTATGGGCAAAAATGGGTACAAATCTTGCGTCGCGAACTCCTCCCACAGTTTTTGATCAATTTTTATGAAATTAGGTACAGATGTTCATCTGAATATGTTAATGTGCAAGACACATATTTCCGCAGTGGCAAAAAGTGCGTTGCCATGGTAACGGCATGTTATTGGTAAAATATAGGGCAAAATGCTTCATGGCAAAACTGCTTCATCAGTGTTCTTCCAATTCTCATGGAATTCATATTGAATGTTTGTCTTAGGATATAGGTCAGCATGACACATTTCTTGACAGTGACAAAAAGTATGTTGCCATGGTAACAGCTCACATATTATGAGCCAAAATGATGGAAAATTTTGTGTTGCAAACTACTTCCTCAGTTTTTGCCCAATTTCCATGAAACTTGGTACAGATGTGTGCCTTTGGTTGTAGATGTGCAAGACGCATTTTTTGACAGTACCCGAAAATACGTTGCCATGGTAACGGCATATTAATGGCAGAAGATCAAGGAAAGATCTTGCGGATTTAACTACTCCCTCAGTTTTTTGACCAAAGCTTATGAAATGTGGCACACACCTTGATCTTGGTGGGAAGATGTGGAAGACATATTTTTCGGACATGTCGGAAGCTGCATTGCCATGGTAACGGCATATAAATGGCAGAAGATCAAGGGTAACGGCATATAAATGGCAGAAGATCAAGGAAAGATCTTGCGGATTGAACTACTTCCTCTGTATTCGACTGAAGCTCATGAAATGTGGCACACACATTGGTCTTGGTGGGAAGATGTGCAAGACATATTTTTTGACAGTACCCAAAAGTACGTTGCCATGGTAACGGCATTTTAGGGCAAAAATGGGTACAAATCTTGCGTCGCGAACTCCTCCCACAGTTTTTGATCAATTTTTATGAAATTAGGTACAGATGTTCATCTGAATATGTTAATGTGCAAGACACATATTTCCGCAGTGGCAAAAAGTGCGTTGCCATGGTAACGGCATGTTATTTGTAAAATATAGGGCAAAATGCTTCATGGCAAAACTGCTTCATCAGTGTTCTTCCAATTCTCATGGAATTCATATTGAATGTTTGTCTTAGGATATAGGTCAGCATGACACATTTCTTGACAGTGACAAAAAGTATGTTGCCATGGTAACAGCTCACATATTATGAGCCAAAATGATGGAAAATTTTGTGTTGCAAACTACTTCCTCAGTTTTTGCCCAATTTCCATGAAACTTGGTACAGATGTGTGCCTTTGGTTGTAGATGTGCAAGACGCATTTTTTGACAGTACCCGAAAGTACGTTGCCATGGTAACGGCATATTAATGGCAGAAGATCAAGGAAAGATCTTGCGGATTTAGCTACTCCCTCAGTTTTTTGACCAAAGCTTATGAAATGTGGCACACACCTTGATCTTGGTGGGAAGATGTGGAAGACATATTTTTCGGACATGTCGGAAGCTGCATTGCCATGGTAACGGCATATAAATGGCAGAAGATCAAAGGTAACGGCATATAAATGGCAGAAGATCAAGGAAAGATCTTGCGGATTGAACTACTTCCTCTGTATTCGACTGAAGCTCATGAAATGTGGCACACACATTGGTCTTGGTGGGAAGATGTGCAAGACATATTTTTTGGACATGTCGGAAGCTGCGTTGCCATGGTAACGGCATATTAATGGTGGAAGATCAAGGAAAGATCTTGTGGAATGAACTACTTCCTCAGTTTTTGACAAAAGCTTATGAAATGTGGCACACACAATAGTCTTGGTGGGAAGGTGTGCAAGACATATTTTTCGGACGTGTCGGAAGCTGCGTTGCCATGGTAACGGCATTTAAATGGCAGAAGATCAAGGAAAGATCATTCCTTGGGTAAGACTGTCGTCACGGGGCGGGGGTATTAATCCCCTTAAGTGATATTTCTAGTTTTTTTAAGGATCTGAAGGGGGGTGCGTTCGCACCCAACGCACCCCCCCTGGTGACGCCCATGCATCAGCATGTGACCAATCCCAACATAACGGGAGGCTGCATCACTTCAGGAATTAGAACCTAACGTTAGATGACTATTTATGTTAGACTGGGAGTGTTGAGCAGCCTCTAGATAGCTCTCTGAATGTTGATGGATACAGGTCGGTAATCTTGACTACAGATCCTGGCAAAAAGGAAAATTTGTACACATCTATGCTATGTTTGCAGTTGGGTAAACCCCAGGGTGCTCCTTGTAGATTTCTACACGCGTAGCGTTGGGGCTGGTCGCAGTTAGCAAATGGGATAACATGCTTGAGCTTAAATGGTCATGCCATCCTATGTAGGTAGCTGGGAAGTGGTAACATTCTACAAGTTAGTCGTAGACAAACTCTACCAACAAGACAGGATGCTCAAGCTGTACTGAAGCACAAGCAAGTAGTAGTAGTAGACTAGTAGTTTACGTACGGTACCGGTACTTCTTCTGGTTCAGAGCTTGCCTCCAAGTTCAATCTTGAAGATTCTTTGTGTGTGTATGTGTGTGTGTGTGTCTTCTTGATTTTAGTACAGTCCACCATTGGGTGTATATAGTCATACAATTGTACTGCAATGTATTAATATTTAGCAGGTCTGACATGTCTGATGTGGTGACAGGTGAACTGCATGCTGGTTGTGTACAAACTACAGTGGTCTGTGACTTTTTACCGTCGTAGATCTACATCATCATGTGCAGCTATAAAAACAATCCATTACAATGCTCCTCTAGAGAATACTCTGCACCTCCTGCTTGAAGAAGTTTGCAGAGGTGGCGGTGACTAGGACCTTGTTTACAGTGCGGGGCTGGGCCGAGCCGTGGCCGAGCCGCGGCCGAGCCCAGCCTCAATTGCGAGGCCGGGCCCCGCAATTTTGTCCGTTTACACTGCCGGGCTCGGCCGCGCTTTTGATTCAAACCTTTCAATATTTTGTCGTAGTGGCGCTTTGCTTGTAAACAAATGCAATTTAGTATTGTTTGGTTTTCAGACCCTTTGCCAAATGAATTCCATGGCGACGAAGTCGCCGTTCGGGCAAAGGCCTTTGATGAAGGAAAGAATCCTTTGCAGGACAAAACCACCTTAAACTATACTAGTTTTCAACGTTGAGGGGGTTAATATCCTGAATAGCGAAAGATACAGGCAGAGGGTTTGGTAGCCAGACTAAAATTGGCCGCGCAATTGGCCGCGCATTTGGCCCAGTTTGCGTTTACACCAAGAAAAGGCCGAGACCACCTCCAGAGCGAGGCCAAATGCGAGGCCAATTTTGGCCTCGCATTTGGCCTTTTGCGCGTTTACACTGAAGCGGGGCTGGGCACGGCCACGGCCGAGCCGCGGCCGAGCCTCGCACTGTAAACGGGGTCTAGTTCTTCTGACAGGGTGTTCCATAACCAACTGATATATAGTGATAACAATAACCGCAGCAGCGACCCCAACATGTTCTAGGCGTTCCATAACCTGAAAGCATGTGTGTGCATGTGAACCACTGTGGTTGAAGTGCATAGAGCAGACTACAGTGGACTCCCGTTGTAACACAGTTCGTGGGACCGGCGGTTTTCTTTTGTTATTAAAATCTTGATATTACCGAACAAATAATGGAAAAACAGAGCGGATAAATGTTGCAGCCTAAATTTTTACTTCGTTGTAACAGGAATTTCGTTATAACAATGCTCGTTATAATGGGAGTGCACTGTATAAATTACACATTGCTAGTACTGAATGGTAAAAGCAGTCCAAGTGGCTAGTGGAGTTTCACAAAGGCCCAATTTCACGAAAGTGATTTAGCCATGATTTCTGCAAATTTTCTTCTGAGTAAATTTACAATTTACAGATTGTGAATGCCAACAAGAGACGTCCAGTATGATATCATGTACATATTATAAATTTCTGTACTTTTTTTTTCATCTTTTGGTATTTCACTCTTATTTACTATATATAGTTGTTATATATATTTCTAAAGTTGTATGCAACTCTGTATTATTGAATTATTAATGTCAAATATGTTTTCACATTGGACTCAGTACCCAGAATATGGGTTGTTAAAGTAAAAAAATGAACTTTCAAACTTTTAAACTTTAAAGTACAAGTAACATGGCAATTCAAACACGTAGGTTGATACGCGTGTATGTCAAAGGTACTCCTTCACACTTATTTAGACCTTGGTCTAAAATTGAACCATGATGGTCGCAGTGTAAAATATGGTCCAAAGAATTGAAGTTGACCTTAAATATTAAGATCAACTTAAAATTATGGTTCGCTGTGTGTGACTTCAATGATATTCTAACTTTCATATAAGAATTATTATTTCAGAGACTTTTTCATACAGGCATTCATTAACAAAATCAAATACGGGACAAAAGATTCTGTAAATCTTGATAACAATTTTTAGTTGATTTTGAGAAGGTTATAATATAACTGAAAAGAGAAACCAATGGCATTCCAGGTACAATAATTTTACGTGAAACACCCCCAGGAACACATGTAGATCTATAGGCCTAACAATTGACCTAGAGATAATTTGGTATAGAGTGTGAGTCCTAACATTAAAAGCTCCATTTAGAAGTTAGGTGAAATGGGTCTTTGTATTTGTTCTACCCACAACATATATACTTGTGACAGTTCGTACATGTACACACCTCTACCCAAACTTTTGACGTGTTCAATAAGCACAGTATATTACCTTGAGACTTGACTAACCTGTTACATTACAGTGTGGGCTGTGCCTGTTCAGTAACAGTGTTGACACATGGACGGGCTCACAATCGTCATTCATACTTAGTTTTTAGCTGGTTTTAGTGCCATGTACGATGATGAACATGGGTTTCTAAAATGTTTGACTTAATACATTGAAGGAGTGGTGATCTTGGTCTATGTGTTTAATCATATGATAATATTCATGCCATCTTATGGTAGAAGTGTTGTGTGCAATGGAAGCACACCAGGATAGAGATTTACAAATTATATGTTCATGTATAACTCTTTTTTTTTTCAACTTTATTGATGCAGGAAAGATTTACCTATCCCTCTCTACTATAATTTGATAAAAATTTCAGTTTTCAACATCAGCATACTGTGCATCACCTGGCCAGATGTACATACTAGTACATAGACTTGTAGTAAGCCTTCTAATGGTAGATCTACTTGCAGTGATACAGTTCATCTGCAACAGACTTCTGCATTCCCTTATCTGTAATGTTCTGCATCTTTTGCATTTTAACAGATAACCATGGCAACAGCCAGCCATGTCACTTCAGTGTACCCAGATTGATCTTGGCGGTGGCTCCCAGCCTCCACCACGAACAAATCATGCCTCCTGCTGGACTGATGGAAAGTTCTATGTGTACGGAGGAAATGGGCTGAGCAAGAACCAGAACTGTCTTGACGATGCATGGATGTTGGATACTCAGTCTATGACCTGGACTGAGGTCAAAGGTGATGGGTCATTGCCTGGTCCACGCTGCCACCACACCATGGAGGCAATTGGCACAAAGATTTGGACATTTGGAGGATGGACAGGTAATTCTATCAGTCATCTTGTACAGATTATTTCCAAATTACTAATTTGATCACTTGATGACAGGACATTTATAAAAACATTCAAAATTACATTCTGTTTATAGTGCGAAGGTGGAAATGGCTTGAGCACCAGTGGCAATGTTGACCAGTATATAGTGTGCCAACACGTGATTGTAGTTATTGTAGGACCTTAATTTTAGGGGTTATTTTGTGTATGTCAGATGAGCACATCCTGTTAAAAAGAAACTGCATTGAGCTCTCCCAAGATGTTCAGTCACACAATGAATGCAGATACATGTACAAATGTTGGTGAAAAACATATCAACACAGGTTTATACTGAATCAAGGTGTTTTTTGTTTGGTTTCCAACAAACCTTGTGATTCTTGAATAGTACGCCCTATTCTTCCCTTGTACTGAAGACATATTTCATCTTATAATGTTAGGAAAGAATGATAAAAGAGAAAGGTGAGCGGACCATCTGATTCATATTATTTTGTTATTCTTTTACTTTTGATTGTCAAAACAGGACAAAGAAATCGCAAGCTACTCTACCAAATTTTTAATAGACTGTGCTAATCCAACCCCTCTCATTAAAAAAAAAAAAAGTAGTTAGTGTGTATGGGCAGAAGTTTTTGAAAAACATATTGCCAGTTCAGTTTGTTGTGCATTGTTTTTGTTTGTCAAACAGGAAAGAGGCGTTGCAACTTTCTCCACTGCCTTGACCTTGAAACAAATATGTGGACGGATCTCACCTCCAGGATGACGCACATAGACACACACTCCAGTCATGCATCAGCAGTTCTGGATGATCACACCATGCTAGTCTTGGGAAGAGGGGAAACAGGAACACATGCTAAGTATGGCTGCAACATAGACTTTCTCGACACAAGAGCTCTGAAATGGAATTCTTTTCCAGGAAGTACCATCTCCCGGGCCGGACACACCCTCAATTTCATGTCGACTGTGTCAACCCGCTATGCTGTCGCATATGGAGGCAGGCAGCGCCACCCAGTTGAACATATTGTTTGCAAAGTGAAAACACCAATTAAAACTGAATTTCATTCTAGCCTCCCTGGTAATGTGCTCGAGTCGGCAAAGAGAGTGGAAGTACCTCCGGGACGAAGCTACCACAGCGCTACTAGCGTTGGTGATTACCTACTCGTCTATGGTGGCTTCATCCAAGGAAAGTCGGTTAGGGGCCTTATTGACGGAGTCTCTGAGATGTTCATCTTTGATGCTAAAAAGTCTGCCTGGTTGTCTCCCAACCTCAAGGGGGATTGGCCGAGGAGAGCAGGACACACTGCTGCACGTATTGCTGAAGATAAAATGTTGCTATTTGGGGGTGAACACTCAAGAAAGCAGTACAATGATTGCCATGTTGTGTCCTGGTAACCAAATAGTCTATTGAAGACACTTACCTAATTATCTTTCAGTTTATTGAATGGACAGAGACAATTCCCTGCCAATTTTCTGATGCTTGTTTAAAATGCAGCTATACATTATACAACACAATGCTCACTTGCCTTACTTCTGCAGTCTTGATGGTGTCTTGATCAGACATCTTCCGTGACTTTGAATTTGTATCCATTGTATATTATATAATACCTGAATAGAGTCTTGCCATTTGATTGCTTGTTTGATATCGATCATATTTTGTTCCATCATTCATACCTTTGTGGCTCCATTTACCATGCATGCAATCTTGGATCCATGCGATTTGCTCCAATTGCACGCTCGCCAAGAGCTGGGAAAACTGTGCGTAAAACGCCTGTGTTTGCAGTGTTTATGCGATCAGGCATATTGATGGACAGCGCACTAGCATACAATGTATAGCGCTCAGCACTCTCTCAATCTCAGATCTCGCACATTCTCTAAATGTTTCTAAATTCATAAAGCATCAAATGACAAGGATCAATTTTTAGGTGTAATACAAAACAAATATATATATATATATATATATATATATTTTATTTTTATTTTTATTTTTTTTTCATTAGTGGAATGGACAAAATATTTCATTCGGTGAAATATGAAATTATTGATCCATTCAGCTCAGCTGTGCCAGGTTGAATAGATCACTTCGTCTTTCACTTCATGAAATGTTCTGTCCATTGCACTCATGAATATTCATTATTTGTGTACCATAACAGGGCATGTTGTGATTTGTCATGATATTGCTGTGCTAATAACAGATATTATATATATGCCATATATTTACAAGTGTATATTTATATCATATTTTATGAATTAGGACTTATGAGACAGCATTACGAGTGGATGACTTTTTGATCAAGAACCACAGTGAAGAAATGAGAAAGAAGTGTTACTCATTTCAGGAGAATAGTTAGTGATTTCCCACTGTGGCGGAGACAATATTGTACAGTGAATTTGCATTATGAGAGGCAATAGTTTTGAGAGTTTTCAGTTTTTACAAATATCCGTTGACTTTCAAAACTTGCTGAAATAGACAACTAAAATATACCACATTGACAGTACTGTTTGGTTTTATGTGATTCATCTTAATTTAAAGATGGGTGGGTAGAGAGATCATGCACACACGTGTCTCTTTACTTGTTGGTTATCTCAGCATAGTACATGTGTGAATCGGTCTCCCATCAGTTTCGCTTTGTTAGCATTTTTTATGCCTCCGCCACGAAGTGGTGCCGGAGGCATTATGTTTTCGGGTTGTCCGTCCGTCCGTCCTTCCGTCCGTCCGTAATGAATTTTGTGGACAAGGTAACTATCGAAACCTGTTAAGGTATCCTAATGAAACTTGGCATGTATGTGTATTAGGGGGTGAAGTTGTGCCTATCAACTTTTGGGTGCACATGCTCAAGGTCAAAGGTCAAAAGGTCAAGGTCAAATACATAAAATTTCACTATTTCCACCATATCTATTGAATGCCTGAAGATATTTTCTTGAAACCTAGTGTATACATGTTTTACCCAATTAAGATTCTCTGGTGAAAGTTTGGGTCATGAGGTCAAAGGTCAAAGGTCAAAAGGTCAGGGTCAAATACATAAAATTTCACTATTTCCACCATATCTATTGAATGCCTGAAGAGATTTTCTTGAAACTTAGTGTATACATGTATTACCCAATTAAGATTCTCTGGTGAAAGTTTGGGTCATGAGGTCAAAGGTCAAAAGGTCAAGTAAAAATATTAAAACTTCTTTTTTTTCTCCGTACCTTGGAAAATTGTTCAAGGTATCTTCATGGAACATAGTATATACATGTACTGACTGGAAGTGATTATCTAGAGAATGTAGGGTTCATGGGGTCAAAGGTCAAGTGCAAGACTTCAAAATTTTACTATTACCCTCATATTTATGCAATGCCAGCAGGGTTATTTTTTTACACTTGGTGTATGCGTGTGTAACCTAATAGAAATTCTCTGGAAAGTTTTTTTTTTTCTCTTTTTGCCTACAAGGTCAAAGATCAAGTGAAAATGCTGAACTAACTTTTTCCTCCATATCTAGGAAGTGGCTCAAGTTTCCTTGAAACTTAGTACATATTGTGCATGTTCTACCTGAAAGTAATTATCTCATGAATTTTAGGGTCAAGGGCCAGATGTAAATGGTAACAATTTACTATTCAATTCAGAAATTGCACTTTTTCTCCACACCTGTACCTTGAAAATTACTCAATGCCTAAATGTATGAATGGGTCAAAGTCAAGTTAAAGTCCTTAAATCCCTAGATACATGCTCTCCTATTCATCCAATTAAACCGACGTCAAGGAAGGTGAACATTCAACACATTTGTGACAAACTTGTCATTCCAATATTTTTGCCAATTTTGTGAAAATGTAATCACACAGTGTCCACATGTACTATCTAGACCTACTGGGAAAATCATGCATTATGGCGGAGGCATACCAGTCACCAAAGCGACATTTCTAGTTTTTGTTTTTGTTTTTTTAATCCATGGATGAAGCAGTGTGATTTAATGTTTTTCAGTACTTGAATCCATCACAAGCAGAGAAGTGTGTTGATATTTCAGAACAAGTATCTATGCGTCCAATATGATAGGTATACATTGTATTGATATGTTCAGTCATGACAGATACTCTATTTCAAAAACTGGTACTGTATTGAATGAGATATGAAGATTACTGGTAGTTGTATACATGTAAACAATTTAACTTTGAATTCTTCCATTAAATCTTGTACATACTCAAATTCTTATGCTGCATCCTCAAAAGCCAGCAACATGTTATACAACATCCTCAAGGTTTGTAGACGTGCTCAAAATAAAATGTAATAAATCATGTGAAAACATGCAAAACTTGAGAATACATCAAACTACTTAGAAAATTGGTACGCAAAATATGAAACAGAATATCAGATGTACTGTAAGTAGCACAATGGGATATAAGTTGTGAAATATTGCATGCACTCATAATGTGCGCTTCATATACACACAATTTCTGCAGTATTCTCACATTAAGAGCTTGCAACATGCCCAAATCTCTAGTTGTGGACCACCCTGCATTTTGAACCTGCAAGAATGTTCCCAGCTATCATTACATGCTGGTTTTGTTACTCCATGGTCGAGTGCTAATGGAAATTTGTGTGTACACTAGTTTTACATTTTCTGAAATGATAATCTGCATTCAGTTATCTCCCAATAGTGCATTATATTATGTTATCACACAACCTAGAAGACCAAGGAAGTTGATTACAGCAAAATTGATATTTTAGGCTTGTAGAATATACAGCAGACATGGAGATCTGTTCAAGGGGCAGCATAATTCCATAGCAAAAACAGCCATGATTATAGGTAACCATAATATTACATAAGATTACTTCAGGACATCTGTGCAAAACATGCTTCTACAGCATATTTTGCTCCAGTTTCAATGATTTTATTCACAATTTTCTGTTTAAGTGATGGTCCCTTTGCCAGTTGACCTTATGGATTCTTGAAATTTGTTGTTAACATTGTTATTGGGTTAATTCTATACTGGATACTGTTAAAGATATCACCCAGTTGTTAGTAAGCTTTCTTTAATTGCTCTAATTATTTTTCATATGAAGTATTCATTCAGCTGTCATCACCATCATCACCATAGTTTATTTATTTTCCTGTAAATGAGCATTGATATCATGTTACTCTTTTATTGTTTTATGTATGTTTGATGTACTGTATTGGCAGTTTTCTGGTATATCCACAAAGTCGTGCAGTGCCTTGCATTTTTAAGAACCCAGTCAAATGAAATAGACTGTTGTTTTGTGAGGAAAAATTAATAATAATTTACATATATTAATGTATGTTCATGTATTAATTTTGATGTACATGTACAGTAAGCTCTGTATAAGTCAAAGTCTGCCTAGGCCAAGGAAATTCTCAGACCAAAATACACATTTATACAAGAAAAAACTTGTATGTCAGTCAATTTGTTTATTGAATATTGCTGAAGCTGAAGCGTACTTGACAATACCAGGAGATTTGACCTAAACAGAGTTGCTTGATTGTCAGATTTTTTAGATAATTTCTGCCAGGTATTCAGTAGTTTTAGAATCATCAGCCAAGTTCCAAATGTTTACTCGAGTATTTTATGTTTTTGTGAAATTTTAACACAGTTGTCACCTTGACTACTATACATGAGAAATACATTCTCCTGAATATCCATCTACTGCACTGTGATCATATCTTTTCTTTAATGTGTACATCTGTAAAATTTTATGCTGAAATTTCACTCTTTTTTTTTGAATGAGAAGAATGGTACACATTATAGGGATATTATAGTATTAATAAAACATTGTTGGAAATGAGGATTAGGCTTTTATTTATTTATTTTTCTATTTATTTATTTTTTTTGCGAGATACCAAGAAACTGCATATGAAATAGTACAGAGCATACCATTCTAAGAGGAATTAAAAGTTTATTTGATGAAAATTGGTTTTGGAATGGCTGAGATATCCAAAAACAAATTTGTAAAACAAAGTGATCATATTAAAAGGTGGATCCCACCTTTTATTAGAAGAGAGATGAGGATTAGGCTTTTAATTCAAAGTTTATTTGATGAAAATTGGTTTTGGAATGGCTGAGATATCCCAAAACAAAATAAAACAAAGTGATCATATTAAAAGGGGGATCCCACCTCTTATTAGAATTGCCCTGTTTTGGATATCTCGGCCATTTCAAAACCAATTTTCATCAAATAGACATTGAATTCCTTGTGGAATTACATACTTTTTCATATTATATAAGAGGTTTCTCATTATCTCACCAGTTTAATCTGAAGCTATGTCTCAACCAAAACTATGATCCCTTTAATCAGGGAGGTGAACACCTCCCTGCTTTAATCAGTATGCAAATGATGCACAGTCAGAGTGGATTGGTGAGAATGTGATGTGCGAGTTTAACTTTGTAACTGCCTAAACCCATGAGCGCAGCGAGTGAGTTTTAGACTGTTCCAAAGTTAAAGGAGAGCATCCAATTCTCACCGATCAATGAAATAGGCCTGTGCATCATTTGTGTTATAAAATGGGCCTGTAAATTCATGAAATACATGTACAACCATTTTCCCCATCATGATTGTGTCCAGTACACCTACTACATGTGTACACCTAGATAAAAGACTTGAGCCATGCGTTTGGATTTACTGGACGCATGGCCATGCGTTCGGATTTTACCGGACACATGGTTCAGTGTGGATCAGTAAAAATCAATGCATGACAACTGACCAATCAGATTGCAGAGATTCTAAAGCCCATTTCATAACATTAGATGACGAATGTTTAAATTCACTACAGTGTATATTTCAATCAAATGATAATGTCGCTTCATCATCAGTGTACCGTACTGTCAAGGCAATATAACGATCAGTAATGCACATTCAGGCCACAAATTCCTGGGGGAGATATCGCTGTAGAAATTATCATCTTGCAATTTGATTGGCACCTTGAATTTCGCTCTGTATCTTGTATGTATAGGAGAAAGATTACATGGAATTGGATGAATACATTTCATCTGGTGGAAATACAGAAGAAATCTATTAAAATAAAAAGCCATGCAGTCTTGAGAGAGAAGCAGTTAAAAGACATTATAAAATACAAACTTCTTTGGAAGCAGTAAATTCAATATTCTAGAATGGTTTGCCAATCTTAGAATCACAAATTATACATTAAGCAATCTGGAGGCTTTTCTCTCTCTCTCTCTCTCCCCTTTTTTTTTATTCTGCAACCAATATGATATGGACCCACATAGGACTCAAATAAAAGAAAATTATATTACTTGACCTTATGAAACACCAACAATGAATAGTAAAAATTGTTCTAAAAAGATGTATAAGTGTAGCACCAAAACCACAGAAATGTAGTGTCTTGGACTCAATAGATATTATTGAGGTATATAGCATAAAAAAACCCAAAACGAACCACCCCCACACAAAAAACAAACAAACAAACACACAAAAAAACCCCCCCAAAAAAACCACAGGTCAGATGGATTTATTTTCAAAAGAATCATTTTTTAAAAACTTATGTAGTAATTGGGCTTTTGTAAGACAACACATGCACCGACTCCTCTCTGTTAATGGATATCCCTTTGCTCCAACCATATTGTATCTCAAATGTATCATCCTCTTTCCTTCCACTAAGTAATATACTAGTGCTTGAACCACTCTAGCTACTTTCCCGCTCCCTAGATGAATATTAAGACATCTAGTGATGAATTTCAAAATATTGCAGGATTTGTCAAAACAATAATTGGTCGATGTATCCGACAATCACAAGGAGAGCGTCGAAGTGATCATCGTAATCATCATGTCATTTCCTCTCGGTCTCCTAATGATTTGCATATATCATTTTGAAATTTAAAAAAAAAATGTATATATACAAGTATATATAAACTAGTATATATTTGTCGTTGCATCAAAGCAGTAGTTGTGGATGAATTTACAATGGCACCTGTGGGGATACGAGGTATGTGGCTGCTATAATTTCTTGGAAAAGTAAAGTTTACATATTTTCGGTTTGCAGACATAAACTATGATGTGTAGGTGAGTGGATGGGAAGTCTAAAATTTTCATGAAAGCCAAGAAATTAAGCGCGAAGAGACACGTCCAGACACCTCCCCTCCCATGTCATGACGTCGTAGGCAAGTTGCTGCCTGTAGCGCGGTGATTGGATCATCGCTGAACCAGGCAGGTATCATGGACGGGGATGTCTATTGCTATTACATTGTAACACCCCAACCACATTACGAAGTTAGATTATGAAACATGAGGTTGTATGCCGCTGTAGGGGCATGCCAACTTTGCAGTACTCGTGTAATTTCTTTTCATCGTGCTTAGTGAGTTGCTGACGATAAAGTGCGACTCATAATACGGTATAATACGACAAAAGGTCAATGAAAACTGTTAATTTGTGAGGGAGTAAGCGTAGTCCTTAAAACGGAAATAAACTAAACTAAAAATACAACCTTTGACCCAATATGAAATTGATGATCGATCAGAGAGCTTTGAGGGCTAGGGATTCCTGATTATACTGCGCGTGTTGTATTCCGCATTCCGTGAACGCGAAAGCTCGATCGACTTGAATACTGTGGTGCCGTGCATGTCCAAGCAAGCCCAGCTGGGAGCCTCTCATCGACGATCTCCTGCATGATGCCCTGCTAGCTAGTTAGCCTTTTTGAGCGTACCGTGAAATGCCGTGTGCGTTCGTTCGTAGCTGGGCTGAGCGAGCTCTGATGGTGGTGGGTATATGTAGCAAAAGCTTGTGTGGGGAAAAGAGTCGATGAAAGAATTTTGTGCTAGCTGAGCTGAGGACGTAAGCTGCCGTAGTATACTTATTCATTTCGGCCAACGCTAACAACAACAAAAATGTCTTCAAAAGGATCAGCAAGAGGTGTGTCTGCAGGGAGGGGAGGTAAAACTCGTGGGAAATCGAGTTCTCGCTCTTCACGAGCAGGCGTTCTATTTCCCGTTGGCCGTATGGACCGCTATCTACGGATGAGCACGCATCGCTATCGGATAGGTTCGGGCGCGCCCGTGTATCTTGCTGCCGTCATCGAGTATCTCACAGGCAAGTACTTGTTTGTGCTAGTAGTACAGTTAGTACTAAAGTAGTAGGAACTAGTAGGCTATAATTCTTATAAACCATCCATTACTTATATTACATTGTGGCCTACATTGTACTAGATTCAATTGAATATTTGTATTGAATAAAACCAAAAGTCAGTTTTGATAAAACAATATGTCAATAATGTAGACCCTGGCCCTGCCTACCCTAAGGAACGTTCAGTGTTAGTACTGTTACTCATCCATTTATTGTTTAATAATTTACACATGTAACAATAATAGAGTGTCTAGTTAGATCTCTACTAGAAACTAAATTGTAACCGGCCGTTAGAGACATCTATACTAAAAATTTACTTGTGTCGTGGAGTTGCACAGCTCCCTGAAAAGTGAGAATCGAGGACAACCAAACTTTTGCTGGTTTCCCTGCTGGCATCGATCTCTAATTCATGAATTGGCATACTCGTGAAATAAGCCCCACCACTGCGTGTCCGTACTAATACTACGGCGGCTCGCCTACACTCGTGAATTCAGCCCCACCGTGTGGCGTTCATCGGTAGGTAAGCACGGCGGTGGGGCTTCCTTCCACAGTTTAATACTCGTGAATGCGGCCCCACCAAACGGCGTTTACGCGAAATTGATACAGCGGTGGGGCCGATTTCCACAGCATAGCATCTTTCGTCCTCCCTTTCTTCTCGGAAGGACTCCCTAATGTCCCTCGACTAATTTAACGGCCAATTTAACCATAAATACAACCCTACCTAACCCTAAACCCTAACCCTAACCCTAGGACCTACCCTTGCTTGCTAACGCACGGGTGCACGCGCACTGCGGTGGGGCCTATTTCACGATTTTGCCCATGAATTGAGTAATGTTAGATGTTCTAATAAAAATCATGGTTGAATAATTATTGTGCCTTTTAGCTTTTGCTGAAGATACTGGGAGATGCTGATTGCTGTGGAGCAGCAGTCACGCTTCCAGGTCTAACGTTAGATCCTAACCTCTCTAATTTGTTGCTTTCATCATCCCACTTTAATTGCCAATATTTGTAATCGGATGGTAACTGTCCACAGGTCCAAATCAATGAAAAAAGGACCTTTTACAAGAAAAGTGTGGATAGGGCCTACTAGATCTATAAATGGAGAAGAGAAGATCTTCACTCAGAACATTTTTGTAACATTACACTCTAGATTTGTGGGGGGGGGGGGTTCTATGACTATATGTCTTGGGCTTGTCTAGTTTTATTTTTTTCTTTTCTTCAGGGGGAAGTCCTTGTTTTTCATTGTGACACGAGTCTTACACAAAGTTGCAGTCTGTCACACATTTGTACACAAAATGTGAAATTTGATCTCAAATATCTCCTGTGAAGTGCACCAAAGAAAAGTAATACTACAGTAGGTTAAGACAGGATATAACAGATTTATAAATGAAATATTTTCTTTTTCGTAGCTGAAATCCTTGAGCTTGCTGGAAATGCTGCCCGTGACAATCGCAAGGCCCGTGTTACACCGCGCCACATCCTCTTGGCAGTGGCAAATGATGAAGAGCTCCATCACCTGCTCAAGAATGTCACCATCGCAAGTGGAGGTGTTCTTCCACAAATCCACCCAGAGCTCCTGACGAAGAAGCGAGGCACAAAGTCAAAGACTATCTTTGATTTTGGCCAGGCCAGCTCCCAGGCTGCAGCACAGTCCTCGAAACCAAAGACTCCAGCGGAGAAGAAACAACTCCCTGTTCTCAAGAAATCCAAGCCCGTCACTGCAGGGAAAGTCATGAAGAAAAATGCACAGACTGCAGTGAAGGATGGCGCTGCAGTTAAAGGAAAAGCAAAGGTCAGAAGCGATGCTTTGCAGTCAATATATATTTACATAAATTACAATGACCAGACCACATACAGTGCTTTCTGAAAGTTGGTTGTCAAGTTAAATGGTTTCATTTCTGATTAAAAAAATAGGGGGTGAAACCGGGGAAAATGAGGCATATTTTTCCATACTTTCGAAGACAAATTTTTCCATACTAAAAACAACAACAACAACAGCAATCAGTTAAGTCCAGTAGCATGAAGAGACTATGATGTTACGCATTTCCGAGGCCTGGTTCGGGCAGTAAAACAGGATATTTTTGTTTGTCATCAGAAATTATGTGCGACCAAATACATAACACTTGAAGTGAGACTTTCCTGTATCTGCAATATGAGTGTGAAGCCCTTTAAATGTGATGTACGCTCTCATGCTCTTTTTGCTGGCTCATACACCACTGTACCTTGGTTTTATCATATAGGCAGTGGATGTTGTTGTGTAAGAGATTTTGGTGTTCAGCAGACAGGTATTGATCATATTACCAATTCATGATTTTTTTACTCTTCAGGTCTGTAAGAGGATATCACAAAGCAGGGCATTAGGCTTGATTTTTATCTTTGTTTCTGAGAAACCTGGCTTCAGAAGATTTGATGTACATAACATCTACATACTTTGATGATCATTCGTATTGATTTATTTCTTTTCGGTAGAACTTGTCAGCAAAGTCTGTTCTGGGTGAGAAGAGATTGTTTCTCGGACAAAAGGTAATTATACACACTGCAATACATGTACTGTTTGTGCATTGGGATGGGATATGTGAACTACGTCATGTTGATTTATATACAAAGGTATTAGTTGTACTGTATACGCTATATATTTCGCGGGGGTTTTATTTTCGCGAATTTCGCGAGTCGGGAGCTATTCGCGAAATTAGCAACACGCGAAAATATTACCTTCCAAAATGAATCCCTCGCCTTGATGATACGAACATTTCAGTACTGGTATACCATGTCACGGCTTACCGAACAGACCATACACTGGCTAAGCTTGTTTACGCACGTCCACGTCTACTAACGAATACTGTAGAGAGCCAATCCATTATCGCAAGGGGACCATTCGTCAGAAATCTAGCGCGATGGTAACCACTTCAAAAATGTTGAATTCTAACTTACTAGTTCGCAGAGTTTGGCAAGTCTTTTTCATGCAGTGTATAACTAGTATCATTCTTATTTGCTAGTAAGTTGAAAATTCACACTTTCTTTGCCACTTCATATTTTCTCTGGTCCCCCAATCGCGAATTTAACCACTCGCGAAAATGTGTGACAGCGGCAATTCGCGAAAATTTATGTACGCGAAAATTATAGCGTATACAGTATTTGATCATCCTTCTCCCTTTTCAAAAGTATGCTTGTGCTACAGTATGAAATATGCTGTACAGCCTTACCAAGATTTTATTGGTTTTCCTATATTCTACAAAGTCCTTAACCTGACTGTTGTGTCAGGATATGGAAATGCAATGAAATCAAATCTAAATATGTAACTTTACAACCACAAGACTGCTAATATTGTTAGTTAAGTTTGTCATTAGTGATGTCATACACTATTAAATGATTTTGCAAAGTCTTTCAAACATTTGTAACTCATGTGCTATTGTATTAATATGCTCAAAAGTTTTCATTTTGCCTCATACAGAGCTGCCAAGTATTCCTGATTGTACAGAAGGCTTCCTGAAAGCTTACAAAAGTAAATATCTTTATGTCCTGACAGGAGAAAATTCAAGTCTCCCTGATTTGTTCATTGTCTTTGCCCTCTGAGAGGCATGTGAAAAACACAGGGGCCATAGTGATTGCTCTTTGACACCTCCCTCATTTTGATGTGGGAATAATGGCAGCCCAGCTAGAAACATTCTGTAGGGTAACCACACCTATTAAGATGAAACATTTTCCAAGTTCTCTCATAAATGATGCTCTGATATGAGGGTTTTTTTTTATATGATAAACCAAAACTTACGTATGATGTGGTTTACCTTGATTTGAGTCATAGAGAAGCTAGGTACTTAAGTTAGATTGATAATTCCATAATCACATTTGCTTTGCTTGGTTCCTTCCCTCCTTTATCTTTCATAGCTAACAGTTGTCCAAGGTGATATAACAGAAATCACTGCAGATGCCATGGTGCATCCCACAAGCTCAACATACGCCATGGCTGGGGAAGTAGGTACGTACACTGGTCATTATGAACAGCCACCATAACAGTGATGAAGATACACAACAGTTGTAAACCTGATTTCGTTTTAGATGTTGGTGTCATTAAACTTCATCCCCCTCCCCACTACCCGGGCCAGAAGAATAAAAAGTAAAGTCATGTGGTCATAATGTTGATAGCAGGACATTCTCCCACTTCTGTTTTTGTTTCAAATGTTTGATCGCTGTACATCGATGTAAATAAGCACTAAATCAGTGTTTAGTAGTAGCCATGATAAAAGAAATCGTGGGCATACATACTGGGACAGGATTTGAACCTATGACCTCCTGATCACTGGACAGGCATCTTACCCATTAGACCACCAAGCTTCCGCCCAACAACCAGTGCTGGTTCTAATCTGTACAGCATGCAGCAAGTACTGTGTAATTATTCAAATTTATTAATTTCTTCTGTCGAATTGTTTAATGCAACTGTCCGATTTGAAAAATTACTGCCCGAGTATGCATGCCCATGATTACTTTTATCATGGTTACTATTAAACACTGATCAGTTTCGTGATTATTTATGCCATTTTAGGGCATTTTGTCAATCAGTTGCAATCAAAACAACTCGGCAGAAGAATTTCATCAGTTTGAGTAAAATTATGTTGTAATTTACAATATTATGTCTGAATGCATTTTTTTTTTTCGTTACCAGGACAGAGAATACAAATTGGACTTACTGTGAAGACTGCAATTTCCCCCTACATTTAATGAGTAATTTGTTATTTGTCTTTTTTGATAATCATTTTTGTAGTCTCTCCACCATAAATTGTATATTTTGTTACCCTTGTAACATGTTTCCCCACTCAAATACACATTTCCCTAAACTCAGCGTAGCCTGTATCTGCTGTTGTAAGGTAGAGAATTCATTTTCACATTATCTTTGCTCTGTGTCTTGCTTTACAGGTAGTGCTCTAGCAAAAGTAGGTGGGAAGGAATTTATTGATGAGGTCACCAAGTTGCGTAATGCTCAGACGCTTGACACTGCAGGAGGTGAGCAACAGTCTCAGATTCACTCTACTCTTATTACTACATCTGGTGATTCAGATGGCAATTTTTTTCCCCTTAAAACGCTGTTTTGAACCAAGTGGCGTGACATACGACTTCATATTCATTTCTTGGCTTGTACTAAATCTTGTGCAAGTGAGTTTAATGATACATACAACGAGACAGATTTTGTAGCTCATAGGTTCCAGTGATGATGATATTTTGCAGAAACAACATCTATATCCCTCTATTCTGTGTCTCTGTTAGATCATGGCAGTTACTATGTGTCACCACTTACAGGTTCATGATAGTGTTCAACTTAGACTAGGACTCGTGTTGATATGAATTCAGTCTTATAGATCAATGATGAGAAGTTGTACTTTTTCCCATTGTTGTTTCACCTGTAGGACAGTCTCCTGATGATACTTTAGATTCAGCAGCATCATGTTGCCATGTCATTATTTTTCTTGCATAATGATGGCCTAAAATGTTCTACATTTCTTTGGTGGAGATCATGAATTTTTTAATGGAAGTGTATCATGGGTGACATTTGGTGACAGCACCCTAGTGTTTTGACTATTGTGGGCACGTGCGTGCTTTACAAATTCTATGGGTGAGACACCTGGCCTCATTAATTGGCCTTTTACAGGTTCAAAGTTCATTTTGATTATATGAACATGTTCAAAATGCTTGGTATGAATACAATAAATTGGTTGTCCCTCAATCAATTCGTTTCAATCAAACTTGGTACATGTATTGACATGTATGATTTGTCATTCTAAATTCCTGTAGTTTTTGGTGATGATGCCCCCTGTGTCCAGCTGCTGTGTTACTTTTTTCTTTTCTTTTCTAATAATGTGCTGTAGTGGCCACATTTCTTGGCAGATTTTATTCAGATTTGCTACAAAAGTATAACAAGAAACTCTAGCTGCCTAGGTGTTCCTGTGATATGACAAACATTACTATCGGTCTCTTGTAAGGAGCTTTGCAGCTCTAAGCTCGAATAACATGTGAAAGTGTATCATGCTTCCATTAATGCTGTTGCAACATAGCATACATTGCATGTTTCAGGAAAAGCATGTATTTCCATCATTATCCTGAACAGAACTACAAATTAATCTAGACCAAGAGCTAAACGTGTCATGACCATACAGGAACTATTTTGTGATAATGAGGAGAGTGAAATTTGATTACTGTCATATTATCCATTTTCTTGCAGCTGCCATCTGCCCAGCTGGCAATCTGCCTGCTAAGTATGTGATCCATGTAAACAGTCCTAGCTGGGGCGGGAACAATGCCATTACCAACCTGGAGAAAGTCATCAAGAACTGCCTAGCACTTGCAGATGAGAAGAACATTACGTCCATTGCCATTCCTTCTGTCAGTAGTGGGAGGTAAGCTAATAATGTGATCGATATGAATGCTGCTTTTGTCCTTTAGCTGTATGCCATTCATTACAGGGGAACCCGGTTATAATGAGCTGCTTTGGACCACTGAGATTTCCTCATTAAATTGGGTATCTTGTTAAATCAGGGATAAAAACATATGAATCTAAAAGGGATGGGACCTGCAAAATTTGCCTTGTTATGTAGGATATTTCGTTATATCAGGGATTAAAAAAAAAAAAGAATAGAGGATAAAAAATGAATGGGAACTGCAAAATTTGCCTTGTTATGTAGGATATTTCGTTATATCAGGGATAAAAAGATAAAGGATAAAAAAGGGATGGGAACTGCAAAATTTGCCTTGTTTTGTAGGATATTTCGTTATATCAGGGATAAAAAAAAAGTATTAAAAAGGGATGGGAACTGCAAAATTGCCTTGTATATCAGTTATCTCTCTGTATCTGACCTTGTTGAAGGTTGAACAAGGTTCCACTGTACCTCCATGTAATATATTACAGTGCAAGGATATTACTTAACATGTAAAACTGGCATTGGCTTGCATAACTCAGTGTATGGCATGATTTCACAACATCAAATGTCTTCCAGTTGAACAGTGTGGTAAATCTGGAGGAGGAGGAATAACTCATGTGGATGTACTTGAATTGAGACAGCTTATTTTAGGAGCAGGGGTACCCGTTCAATCTCCACGCTCACAAATCACATGTCATTGAAATGATTAGTGATGTTTGGCTTTTTCATATTGAACAGGTAGTGTGCCGATATACTCTCCTACATATCCAAAATGGCAGTGATTACAAAATATATTAAAGCATTATGAAGCTTTCAGAAGGAGATGTACTTGAGTTATTTATTCAGAATTTTTTTTTAAGGTGATCCGAGAATCCTCTCGGATCACCTTCTGTATCTGTACTGATTCTTTGTTTTTCTTTTTCTTCTTCTTTATTTCTCCGCAAAAGTTGTGTAGAGATTAGCTCAGAAAGTGCATTGCCTATGAATGTCAAACTTATACCATATGTGTATCATGTCCCAAAGACGACGGGTCAAGTAAAATCGTAGTGATCAGTCGACCGTGACGTCACTATGACGTCATTATATGAAAACACATTTTCAATCATATCTCATTAATGGAGTGGAATTTCTCAATGAAATTTACGTCACATAAATTTCAATTCAAGGGAATTCTACCCATATTTTCAGAATTCCTCGCATCGTTAAGACGTGCGCGTACGCGCGCGTTGAAATATTTGTATGCTCCAATCAAGCTCAAATTTTTTTTGCATACGTTTCAGACCATTTGGAGCATTTTTTGAAAAATTGAAAAAATTGGACGGACGCGTACGCGCTCGCACATATACGCACGTACAGCTCATATGCAACAGAAATTTCCCAATTTTTTACATTTATCGGATGTCTGAAAAGTCAAGGAATATTTCTAGCAGGTTTCAAGTCAATCCGACTCAATATGACGTCATACGGGACTGTCAAAGTTGAAATTCCGCGTGCGCGTCAATGGCGATATACAGTACAACAATGCCCCAAAACCGCCAATTTTAAATCCGATTTTACTCGTCAGGATGGACGGTGACCCCCAATTTTCTTTACATATTCTGAAAGCTGATGAGTTGTACATGTCAGTTTATGGGTTGGCGATACTGAAAAAGTGATTAAAAGATATCAAATTTCTTAATAAAGTAAAAAAAGTAAATTTTCAAAATGACGTCATCAATTTTCAAGTTTACTTGGGCGTATCTCACTTATCCTTTGCCAATTTTCACCCCGATTTCAGTATGTTGTAGCTTATTAAATGTTCTTTCATTAATGTAATTACAACATTTTGATTGGATGGCGGCATCACCTCGTAAAAATGGATTAAAAGTAATCTTGTCAAATTTGACCAGTTTACGTGTTATCTCTATGGGAGAGCAGTTTTTCTGGCAGTGAAAATTGACATGACTATCTTTTTCGAGCATTAGCTCACTTATGCTTCGGTGAATTTTGTCCAGATTTTAGTATGTTGTAGCTGAGACTTTGGGCTATCGTTAGTGTGGCCTTCATTTTTTCATACGAGGCCGGCATCACGTCGAAAAACTTGGTTGAAAATGGCACGTGGCTTCGATGCAGCGTCATTTTGCTTAATACACAGGGCCTATGGAGCATGAAATAGGTCATTGCATAGCGCATCCGACTCGTAATCCTAAGGTCCCTGGTTCGAGCCTCACCCTTGCCAATATTTTTTTATTTTTTTTTCAAACTCTTTTTTTCTTCTTTTTCTTTATTTAGTCTTAATCTCCCTTCCTAACTTTATCTTTTTCTGATTTTTTAATGCTTCTCCTTCAAATTTCTATAAAATAACATAATTTTTTCTTTATTTTTCTTTCTTTCTACTACATTCTGTGCAATAGATGAAGAACAACAATGGTTATCAATCCCATATTTTGCACATGTTTAGTTCATGTCACGTACATTATTTCATAAAATAACAACTTCTTGATCGGACACCATCTTGGGTATGTAAATTAGGGTCAAAGGTCATAAATGTTTCATCCTGTATCTTGGTGAATACATGTCCTATCTTTCCAATATTTTGCACACACAAAGATCACGTTACCAGGATCATTTCACAAAATAACCATTTCTTTCTCAGATGCCATCTTGGCTGTGCAAAGTGGGGTCAATGGTCAAATATACTTTATTCTGTATCTTCGTTATAGTGTATACGGAATATGGTACCAAAGATGGCAAACCCGACTCCCTTTTTTTTAAATGAGAATCCAAACATCACACGGCCAATGTCCATAACCACAGATGAACCTTTACGGTCATGCCTATTGGGATCAGGACTCAAATCATTGATTTTCGAAGAGATCGGATCACCTAATTTGTCAGTGTTGACAAATTCCGAGTCTAGTGTTAAACTTCCCGTTGTCACAAAAAGTTCTTTCTCCTCAAATGTTGTGTAGAGGTTAGCTCAGAGAGTCCTCTTCCCATCAATGTCAAAATTATACCATACATGTATCATGTCGCAAAGACGACAGATCTAATAAAATCATAGTGATTAGTCGACCGTGACGTCACTATGACGTCATTATATGAAAACACATTCTCATTCATATCTCATTAATGGAATGGAATTTTTCAATGAAATTTACATCACATATAGTTCAAGTCAAGCTGATTCTACCCATTTTCTCAAAATTTATCTGTATCCTTAAAACGTGCGCGTACGCGCGCGTCAAAATATTTGTATGCTCCAATCGAGCTCAAAATTTTTTTGCACACGTTTCAGACCATTTGGAACATTTTTTGAAAAATTGAAAATATCGGACGGACGCGTACGCGCACGTGCATATACGCACGCACAGCTGGTATGCAATAGAAATTTCCCGTTTTTTCACACGGATAAGATGTCCGAAATGTCCAGGAATAATTCTACCAAGTTTCAAGTCAATCCGACTCAATATGACGTCATACGGGCCCGTCAAAGTTGAAATTCCGCGCGCGCGTCACTGGCGATATACAGTGCAACTATGCCAAAAAACTACCAATTTTAAATCCGATTTTACTCGTCAGGATGGACGGTGACCCCCCATTTTCTTTACATATTCTGAAAGCTGATGGATTGTACATATCATTTCATGGGTTGGCAATGCTGGAAAAATGATTAAAAGATATCGAATTTCTTGATAAAATAAATAAAGTAAATTTTCAAAATGACGTCATCGAATTTCAAGTTCACTCGATCGTATCTCACTTATCCTTTGCCGATTTTCACCCAAATTTCAGTATGTTGTAGCTTATAAAATGCTTTTTCAGTCATATTATAACAGCAGTTTGATTGAATGACGGCATCACCTCGTAAAAATGGATTGAATGTAATCTTGTCAAATTTGACCAGATTACGTGTTATCTCTATGGGAGCGCAGTTTTTCTGGAAATTAAAATTGACATGACTATCTTTTTCGAGTACTAGCTCACTTATGCTTCGGTGAATTTCTCCCAGATTTTAGTATGTTGTAGCTGAGACTTTGGGCTATCGGTAATATGCCCTTTATTATTTCATACGGTGTCGGGATTACGTCCAAAAACTTCGTTGAAATTAAAGCTTATCTTCGATGTATTTTCATATTCCTTTCTTTTTGCAACTTTCTTTGCAATAACTGAAGAAAAACATACCCGATCACCACCATATTTTGCACATGTTTAGTTCATGTCACGTACATTATTTCACAATATAACTACTTGATCAGACACCATCTTGGGTATGTAAATTAGGGTCAAAGGTCATAAATGTTTTATCCTGTATCTTGGTGAATACATGTCCTATCTTTCCCATATTTTGCACACGTAAAGACCATGTTACAAGGATCATTTCATAAAATAACCATTTTTGGCGCAGAGGCCATCTTGTCTGTGCAAAGTGGGGTCAAAGGTCATATGTACTTCTTCCTGTATCTTCGTTATGACGTGTTATCTCTATGGGAGGGAATTTTTCTAGATGTGAAAATTGACCTGATTGTCTTTATCGACGACTAGCTCACTTACCCTTCGGTAAATTTTTTCCAGATTTTAGTATGTTGTAGCCAATTTAATACTCTTTAAGTTTTGTACTATCAAAGTTTTAATCGGATGATGTCTTCACCTCGTGAAAATGGATATAATGTAACCTTGTCAAATTTAACCAGTTTACGTGTTATCTCTATGGGAGGGAATTTTTCTGGAAATGAAAATTGACATGACGGTCTTTATTGAGCACTAGTTCACTTACTCTTCGGTGAATTTCTCCCAGATTTTAATATGTTGTAGCTGAGACTTTGCGCTATCGTTTCTTTGCCCACTCTTTTTCATGCGACATCGAAATCACGTCGAAAAACTTCGCAAAAATTAAAGCTTAGCTTCGATGTATTTTCATGTTACTTTCTTTCTGCAACTTTCTTTGCAATAACTCAAGAAAGACATTCCCTATTACCCCCATATTTTGCACATGTTTAGTTCATGTCACGTACATTATTATAAGATAACAACTACTTGATCGAACACCATCTTGGGTAGGTAAATTAGGGTCAAAGGTCATAAATGTTTCATTCTGTATCTTCGTTATAGTGTATACTGAATTTGGTACCAAAGATGGCAGACCTGACTCTCTTTTCTAAATGAGAATTAAAACATCACACGGTCAATGTCATTAAACACAGATGAAACCTGTATGGTCATGCCTATTGCGATCAGGACTCGAATCATCGATTAAAAAAAAAAATCGGATCACCTAATTTGTCAGTGTTGACAAATTCCAAGTCTAGTTAGGTGATCCGAGAATCCTCTCGGATCACCTTCTGTATCTGTACTGATTCTTTGTTTTTCTTCTTTTTCTTCTTCTTTATTTCTCCGCAAAAGTTGTGTAGAGATTAGCTCAGAAAGTGCTCCTCCTATCAACTTCAAAATTATACCATATATGTATCGTGTCCCAAAGACGACGAATCTAATAAAATCAAAGTGATCAGTCGACCGTGACGTCACTATGACGTCATTATATGAAAACACATTCTCAATAATATCTCATTAATGGAATGGAATTTTTCAATGAAATTTACGTCTGATATAGTTCAAGTCAACTTGATTCTACTCATGTTCTCAAAATTTATCTATATCCTTAAAACGTGCGCGTACGCGCGCGTTGAAATATTTGTATGCTCCAATCGAGCTCAAAATTTTTTTGCACACGTTTCAGACCATTTGGAGCATTTTTTGAAAAATTGAAAAAATCGGACGGACGCGTACGCGCGCGCGCATATACGCACGCACAGCTCATATGCAATAACAATTTCACGTTTTTTCACTTTGATCGGATGTCTGAAATGTCAAGGAATATTTCTACCAAGTTTCAAGTCAATCCGACTCAAAATGATGTCATACGGGCCCGTCAAAGTTGAAATTCCGCGCGCGCGTCAATGGCGATATACAGTACAACAATGCCAAAAAACCGCCAATTTTAAATCCGATTTTACTCGTCAGGATGGACGGTGACCCCCAATTTTCTTTACATATTCTGAAAGCTGATGAGTTGTACATGTCAGTTTATGGGTTGGCGATACTGAAAAAGTGATTAAAAGATATCAAATTTCTTAATAAAGTAAAAAAAGTAAATTTTCAAAATGACGTCATCAATTTTCAAGTTTACTTGGGCGTATCTCACTTATCCTTTGCCAATTTTCACCCAGATTTCAGTATGTTGTAGCTTATTAAATGTTCTTTCATTAATGTAATTACAACATTTTGATTGGATGGCGGCATCACCTCGTAAAAATGGATTAAAAGTAATCTTATCAAATTTGACCAGTTTACGTGTTATCTCTATGGGAGAGCAGTTTTTCTGGCAGTGAAAATTGACATGACTATCTTTTTCGAGCATTAGCTCACTTATGCTTCGGTGAATTTTTCCCAGATTTTAGTATGTTGTAGCTGAGACTTTGGGCTATCGTGAATGTGCCCTTCATTTTTTCATACGAGGCCGGCATCACGTCGAAAAACTTGGTTGAAAATGGCACGTGGCTTCGATGCAGCGTCATTTTGCTTAATACACAGGGCCTATGGAGCATGAAATAGGTCATTGCATAGCGCATCCGACTCGTAATCCTAAGGTCCCTGGTTCGAGCCTCACCCTTGCCAATATTTTTTTATTTTTTTTTCAAACTCTTTTTTCTTCTTTTTCTTTATTTAGTCTTAATCTCCCTTCCTAACTTTATCTTTTTCTGATTTTTTAATGCTTCTCCTTCAAATTTCTATAAAATAACATAATTTTTTCTTTATTTTTCTTTCTTTCTACTACATTCTGTGCAATAGATGAAGAACAACAATGGTTATCAATCCCATATTTTGCACATGTTTAGTTCATGTCACGTACATTATTTCATAAAATAACAACTTCTTGATCGGACACCATCTTGGGTATGTAAATTAGGGTCAAAGGTCATAAATGTTTCATCCTGTATCTTGGTGAATACATGTCCTATCTTTCCAATATTTTGCACACACAAAGATCACGTTACCAGGATTATTTCACAAAATAACCATTTCTTTCTCAGATGCCATCTTGGCTGTGCAAAGTGGGGTCAATGGTCAAATATACTTTATTCTGTATCTTCGTTATAGTGTATACGGAATATGGTACCAAAGATGGCAAACCCGACTCCCTTTTTTTTAAATGAGAATCCAAACATCACACGGCCAATGTCCATAACCACAGATGAACCTTTACGGTCATGCCTATTGGGATCAGGACTCAAATCATTGATTTTCGAAGAGATCGGATCACCTAATTTGTCAGTGTTGACAAATTCCGAGTCTAGTTTATTTTTTAGTTTGTCAATGGATAGGTTTGTTAAACATGTGATGGGATGTTATTCCAAGGTTTAGGACACCATTGGGTGTGATGAAAACTTTGCAGTATTCTTTGTGTATAGAACACCATTATCAACCGATTAAGTATGCCTAGGTGTGGATCATTTGTTGCATGCAAGTTTTGCAGTGTCAAACACGTGTCAAACCCATTCACTGGAAAACATGTCTGGATTATAGAATGTCAGGAAGAAATACATTTATTTAATGTTGGAGTTTCATATTGTATGTCGATGTATTTGTGTGTATAAATATGCTGACCTTCTCTCAAGACTGTACTCATTCTTTGTCTCCCTATCTTTCTTTAGGGCGGGATTCCCCAAGCAAACTGCAGCTGAGACCATCTTGAGAACAATCAGTCACTATTTTGTTTCTGTCATGGCATCCTCCCTCAAGCAGATTTACTTTGTCCTCTTTGACCAGGAGAGTGTTGACGTTTACGTCACAGAACTGAATAGGCTGGAAACTGACCAGTAGTAGAGGATGTCTGGATGGACAATCAGAGTGAAATATTATTGATACATCTGCAGGAAGTAGTTTCCTTTTCTCCCTCCTTTCTCGTATGTATGATCATAGAACTCCTTGTGGAGTGTGGTAGAACAAACTGTTTCCTCTCAAGCAGGCAGTGGAGTCGTTACAAGTGGAAGTGACATTGTATTGTGGACCTGTTTCTCTTACATTGGTTTGAATAGTGACTGGTTATATTTTTCAGCAGGAGCACCTTACAAGTGAGTAAATGTGTGATATGTACAAGTATGCAAATCAATGAAATAAACGCTATATTACATAGAGTAGCAAGTTTTCTATTTCAATATAAGCGCTGATTAGCTTTAAAAGAAAATAGAAGATCATTTTAAGATTTTGATATCGTGGAGTACTCCTGTTCTATGAGAATGGCATTTGTAGTTCTTGATGATACCTCTGAAATATGATTTATTGTAGTGTCTTTTTTTTTTCTTTGCTGATGTTCTTTGTTTGTGAAGTGGGGATATCATATTTATCAAAGCCATAGTTATTTTCTTCATTTGAAAAGCAGTCACAGTGACACAGTGTGTAGTGATGGACAGGTAAGCTTCAAAAAGGTTTTCTGAAGTTAAGCTGATGAGCAGGTGGTTAAAATTCAAATATTCACTGCAGCCTTAGCCTTGATCATTTGTGAAAAACTTTGTGACTCATGTGTGTGCCAGTCAGCTTACTCCTTTGAAAAGATACTTCAGGAGCTCAAAATGTATGATGCTTGAAATGACCACCTGTCTGGATAATATGAATTATGTCCTTAATTTTTTAAGGTATGAAAACACAATTTGTTTGACTATTGAATGGGACAGTGATGTTCAACTCGAAATGCGAACAGGAAATGCATACGACCGAACAGATTTTTTATAATTATTTTTTTTTAATAAGATAAATTAAAATTTGATTAATACTAAATAGGAAACAGCCACTTACTTGTGCTAGCACTATCACGGGTAAGCCTCTACTTGTTAACAAGATAATATTACAGAAGAACCTTGCTACAACAAGCTGCCTGGGACCAGCGAAATTTTCTTGTTGTATCTGGTATCTTGTCATGTCAGGGATAAAAACAAAAGATTATATGAGGAATGGCACATGTCATATTACTTCCATATATCTGACCTCTTGCTACACCAGACCTCCTTATAACAAGGCTCCTCTGTATGTGTGAATCAACTTGGTGACTTCTTACATAAGCATGCCATTTTGGAAGTAAATTTTTTAATTACAAGTCAGCAGGTTTGCAGCATTGCATGAAATGCATTAAGTGGATTCCTTGCTTCTCTTAGACCCCGTTTACAGTGCGGGGCCGGGCTCGGCCGCGGCTCGGCCGCGGCCGAGCCCGGCCTCAATTGCGCGGCCGAGCCTCGCAATTTTGTCCGTTTACGCTGCTGGGCTCGGGCGCGCTTTTAATTCAAACCTTTCAATATTTTGTCGTAGTGGCGCTCTGCTTGTAAACAAACGCAATTTGGTATTGTCTGGTTTTCAGACCCTTTGCCAAATGAAGGCCTTTGCCGAAGGAAAAAATCCTTTGCAGGACAAAACCACCTTAAACTATACTAGTTTTCGACGTTGAGGGGGTTAATATCCTGAATAGCGAAAGATACAGGCAGAGGGTTTGGAAGCTAGACTAAAATTGGCCGCGCAATTGGCCGCGCAATTGGCCCAGTTTGCGTTTACACCAAGAAGAGGCAGGGCTCGGCCGCGGCTCGGCTGCGGCCGAGACCACCTCCAGAGCGAGGCCAAATGCGAGGCCAATTTTGGCCTCGCATTTGGCCTTTTGCGCGTTTACACTGAAGCGGGGCTGGGCTCGGCCGCGGCCGAGCCACGGCCGAGCCTCGCACTGTAAACGGGGTCCTAGATTGAACAGGTCTATATTACAAATGTATTTAAGCTTTTATTGCATATACACTGTACTGTCAAACAAGATGTTTTTGCAGCATGAGATTATTGCAAATTGGGGCCGATGACCTTTTTGGTGGCATGAAATTTTCACGAGGTGCCAGTGGCATTGTAATGCATAGAATGTAGACAAGAACTTTCGTGTGCATTTTAATTTTGCTAATCTTGGCTCTTGCAAAATTTGCAAAATTAAAAGGCATGCAAACATTCCTCGTTTTACAGTACAGTTGCATATATATATTCTCCCTCTCTCTTTTTAATATCTGCATGAAATGAACTTACAAGGAGAAGTGTGTTGAAGGTTAAAATGCGTGTTGCAGCATATTTCCTCCGCTTAATCTATTTAGTCATCCATAAGCGCATGGAGACAAAAACTCTTGTATTCTTGCAGTGAGATTATATTCACTTATTCTCAGTTTGATGGCATAAAGTGAATGTTATGAATGGATATTGATACAGACTGTAACAGGACTTGTTAACGCAATTTCCAAAATTTTGTTTTTCCAAAATTTTGCCAAAATTTCATTCTGGCCTCTGCCTCCAAATGTGCTGGTAGATGATTTTTATTCTTTTTGTTTTTACCATTGTCAGATCTGTCTTGAAATTAATGATTTTATGATGGTAGCCATAACTTGTCATCAAAGTAATAAACTGTTATCCATCTGCTAGATGACATCTCCTAATTGGATGGAATCACAACCTGTTATGTGCAAATGCAGGAAGAACTGGTCCATGAATCTGATTTATTGAATATAAAAGAGTTTTGTGTTATTGTAAGTCCAATATGTCTTATATAATTGTTTTAAAATTTATTGCCAGAGAAACCTGTTGTGCTGTAATTTCATGGAATGATGTACAGGTCATCACTAGAATGCATGTAAAGGGAAGGCATGGGAAATCTGCAATCATTTCTCATGTAAAAAAGTAGACTATGAAAAGATGAAATGAATAAATAGAAATGAATTAACTTTGCTTGACCTTCTGAAGGTAAAGGTATGCATGTGTATGTATATGCAAAGTTAATTGTGGGATTATGTGATTTGGGCAGTTTTGTTCTTTTAATGGCATAGCATTGCTTAAAATTGTGGTAATCCTTCCATTTTAAGACTTTACTTTTTTGTTAGTTTTGCTAATTTTTACATATGTTGTTATCAGTCATTATCTTTATTTGCATTCCAGGAGGGACTTGATTTAGAAATGCAGTCATTTGAAATTGATTGAAAGAAATTAGAGAGTCTATGAAGTGATGGGGATCAACATTTTGATTTTTTTTTTTAAATTAGTGTGTAATGATGCATGCTATTGCATTCAAAGGTAATTCAGACTTATTTAAAATTTTGGTATGAATGTACCATTATGTATTTATGTTTAAAGTCAAAAGGGAATCCTGTAAAACTGTCAATTACATTCTCGCAACAGCAATGCACAACACTTTCTCAAACTTCCATTTCATCACAAAATTTGCAGGATGCCTAACGTCTGAAGATGGTTTTGTGTAGCACACTAGAGCAGTTCAGAATGTTGTTCTGTTGCAGAAAGAACTTAGTGAAGTTTACCCAAGAAATGCACTCATTGTATGAAGGCTTAGTTCAGTTGTCGAGTCTGTGTTTAGGTAGACCAAATATTATATGCTGTACATGTGTATGGAATGAAAACTGAGAGTTTGCTGGATTTGATGCTGTCGTACAACCTTGTTTGCTGCTAGTGCTTATAGTATGTAAGTGTTACGTATATAAGTAAAGAGATCTCAGAGAAAAGCGATTCTAGTTGAACAAGAGCGTTTATCTGATAAATTGGATAAAGATGTATATTTTGTGTTCAATGAGTTCCCTGTAGCTGTATCAGAGTGAGCTTCTGTCATGGACATACATTTGTGAGATCTATAGATATATTTTTATATATCGGGGAAATTCATTGTATGAAATCATGCAGTTGCACTTGTCTGAATCTGTGTGACATTTTATATTTCTGTTGGCATGGTGTGAGTTGTATTCACACATTTTAGGGATGGAAAGTGTTCATCTATCTTCTGAGGCATATTATGCTTAGTCTAAATACAAGACTAGAACAGAATTTTTTAGCAGAGAAAATATGATGTAGATAATTGTTGCTGTATTTGCCATTAGAAATTATATTTTCATTGAAATATATTTTGCAATTCTTAGTTTGTTACTCCACAGATATTTAAAAACAAATTAGGAATTTAGTCTAATTGTTTTGCAATATAATTTTGTTTACATTTTTCATGTTTCTGAACAATTTTTCATGTGCTTTGTGATTTTGTGTTCTCTTGTCTTTAGTGTTCAAAGACATGGTTTTCTAAATGGTAAAAGTATAATTCTACATTAACTCGGCATAAAGTAATTTGCGATTGTGAGTACATTCTCAGATACAAGTAACATCTCTTGTACTCCAGGTATTTGATGTTTCATCTTAGAAATTGTATTCTGAGGAAAATTTGAAGACATCATGGTTCAAGACAGAAAGTGTGAATGATCATGTTCCTCAATTCATTTTCATTTTAAATGTTTCAATAAAGATATGTAATCACACAAATATGAGTCAGTTGTGATACCTGAATTGTCCTAGTGTTTTTATACAGGGGAACCTTGTCATAACAAGAACCTAAAAACCATAATTACCGTGTTATACACATGCAGGCGACTCTCATCAGAAGGAAATCATTCGGACTGGCAGTTTTATATCTAACATCAAAACTTTGTTATAGCCAAACAGTAATGTATGTAAAGATAATAGATTATAATTTGGGGACCTGAATTTTTACTTTGTTGTACAAAATACAGTACACTCCCGTTATAACGTATACGGTTATAACGAAGTAAAAATTCTGGCTGTAACGATATCTGTGTATTTTTATTGTTCATTTGTTCGGTTATAATGAAATTTTGATATAATGAAAGAAAACTGCCTGTCCCGAGGACTTCGCTATAACGGGAGTCCACTGTATATTGAAAATTCTGTTATAATCGTGTTCATTATAATGGGAGTGCACTGTATTTGGTTGGGAAAAGTTGGGACCTGCAAAATCACACTGTATTATTAGAGGGTTTTGCTATATCTAACCAGGGAGGTCACCTCCCTGATCTAACCACCTGATCTAACCTCTTCACAGCAAGGTTCCACTGTGTACTGTATATGAATGTCATTTGAAATACAATGTACTGTGCTTCCAATTGGTTCCAAATCAGACTTGACGCCAAGTTTCCATTACTGTATAGTTAACCGCACTTAAAGGACAAGTTCACCTTCATAAACATAAGGATTGAGAGAATGCAGCAATATTTAGTAGAACACATCAGTGAAAGTTTGAGGAAAATTGAACAATCGATGCAAAAGTTATGAATTTTTAAAATTTTTGTGTTGGAACCGCTGGATGAGGAGACTACTAAGGCTCGTGATGTCATATGAGTACAACAGTATAAAGAAAATGTAAAGAAAATTCAACATATTTTCACTTTTTTTCGCATAATAAAAGAGCACTTGACTTGCCTCTTTCTAAAGGTAATGGGAATAATATTACCCATAACATATGTCAGTAACGAGTCAAGGGAAAGTGTACTTTTTTCAAAAGATGAAATTTTGTGAAATTCTCTTTATATTTTCCTTATATTGTTGTACGCATGTGACATCATACACTGCAGTAGTCTTCTCATCCAGCGGTGACTGCACAAAAACTTCAAAAATTCATAACTTTTGAACGGATTGTTTGATTTTCCTCAAGCTCTCAATGATGTGTTCTACTGATATTGCTACATTCTCTCAATCATTATGTTAATGAAGGTGAACTTGTCCTTTAAGTCATCCTCGCATAAGTTGAAAATTTTGCTCAGTGAAAGAATAATTCTCCCAGGGTGGATACATTGTATAAACTTGTTTAAATTCTAATGTGTAAGTTGAAATTCATGTAAGTTGATGGATTTTCCCTGGCTCCTTTGGATTTGACTTTGGCTAGGGTGACTGTACTTTTGTAGATAGATGTTCTTTGGATTTCATTGGTGACTCAGTTCAACATGTTCATATTCCATTCTTTACAAAAAGATATATTGCCATGAAAACTGTCGAGTGCAGATAACAAAGATGGAAAAGAAGTTGTTGGGAATTGCCATATGTCAGCACAAGAGGAGAAGTATAACTGCCGTAAGAACTAAAAAAGGTCAAGTTTTATACAATACATCTTCTTGTCCTTCAAATCTCCACTTGCCTCATCTTAATTATAACCCATTATCTTTCTCTTTCTGATCAAGTTGACCAACAAAGTTCAATCCTACTTATTTTCTCGTCTGTTCCTATTCTGCGGGTGACTCACGGCTATAGAAATTTAGATACGAGTGCACACTGATGGGGTAATTACAATGAGTGATGTGTCGTTTGAAAGTTTGCATGGTGATGTTAAATGAGGAAGAGAGGTTTGCAGTGTAACATCATGTGTATGCAGTATTTGAAAGGAATGTTGTTTGGTGAAAGAAAACCCTAGAAAGAGGAGAGTGGAGGAGGGAAGTGACATTTAGAGAGTGGAAGGAAGTCAAATATAAGAGACAGTCACGGGACTGGTGAGTGAGTCTAAAGAATAATTTCTTCCATAGTCTGGTTGACTTCAATGAAATCAAGGAAAGTTAACATTTATTACAGTAACAAATTATGTACAGTTAAAAAACTAGGAAGTTAAAAAAAAATAAAAAATCTAATGAAATAGAAACATATAACAATGTATGCACATTAGTTGTCAGGATCATAGCGAGTTGATATACTGGGATGATGTAATCTAAACTAATAATGAATGATGATAGATGTATAAAAATCCATAAAGCGCAGAACCTACTACAGTAGTATGTACAGAGTACATGTATTCTGTGCTGCAAGAGCTGAAAAGCTTATTAAACAATAGTGAACAATTGTGAAGAGATGTATTTTAAGTCTTAAATGATCCTACAATTGGGAATTTCATGATATCTAGTGGTAGGTTATTTCACAGTGTAGGGACTGCTCAGGCAAATGATCCATCTAACGTATTTCTGTTTTAGATGTTGGGATTTGTAGGAGCTGCGGAGAGTATTTTTTGCACTGCACATGTTATTCTGTGGTGATGATGTAGGAACTTCAAGAACTCTCTTATTCTGAAAGTCATGTTATTCAGACATCTTTGAAAATTTTGAAGTAAATGACAAATTTCTGCTTTCAAGTAAAAAAGCTTGTGAGGTTTGCATGACTGGTTATGAAAATTATTTACATAGGGAACATTGTTCAGGTATCAAAATCATTCGGATAAAAAATTGTAAAGGCTGAATGTAATTAAACTCTCTTATAGCAGAATTATTCTACAGGTCCAAAAATCTTATATTTGTTTGTTTGTTTTTTTGTACCCTAATATAGTGTAAAACCTGATATACCAAGGAGACTGTCATGATTATAAAATCCTCGTTATGATGAGGTTCTCTTCTTATTTACGGTATGTAAAATTATCCTGTTGCAATAGATAAAGGCTTTTTATTTTCAAGATTTAGTTTCAATAGAAGAAGTGGTCTGTCTAATGACTACACCTATATTATGATAACAAAAGTAATAATGATGATTCCATTGATGTGATAAAGAGTTGCCGTGTGTATCAGAAAATGTAAAAAGAAAAGTATTTTATGTAGAATTATGGGCCCACCGATATATATGCTCTTTGAACTGAAATTATATTGATACACCGTTATACAACATGAAAAGAAAGATGAATACCTATTTCTTATTATACTGACACCATTTTGGAAACATCATACCAGCAGAGGTATAGATTAGAGGAGGAAGTAATTTCATGTTTATGAGAAGATTTGTTCTAAAATGACTAGAAAAGGAGAATTAACAATGGTTACTTAGTACGTCGGAGAGAGATGATTCCAGCCCGCCAAGACGTTTAGCAAAGCGACTGAAGAAGCTAGGTAGAGAGCGCCACCTTTCGTTGCATGTTGTTCGCAGTTTACTGCGGAGTCTCGACCACGACAGCCGTCAGTGATTTACGATCAGGCTCATGGGCGGGCATATTAAGTATATGATGGTTCGGAAAAGAACAAGCAAGCAAGCAAACAAACAAACAAACAAACGAACGAAATCTCTTCCTCGGCGGCAGTGTCGGCGTTTTGAAGCTAGCAAAAATTATTATTTTCTCTTGCTGTCGTAAAGGCAAAAAGAAATCTAATCAGGTTCTCTCGTTCTTCTGACCACTCACTGACTATCAAGACGTCTGAAGGATAGCAAACGGGATCTTTAACTCCACTCTCAGTGAACCCCGCTTTCTTTCTTTCTTTTTTTTTTTTTTGTTGTTGTCAAACCGAGTATGATACTCACTTTCACATGAATGAGCCACTTGGAAGTCTTAAGTCATCTGATGTTGCCTGATTTAAATCGCGCGATGAAATTCAGGATCGAGAAGGAATGATGCGATGTCATACAAGATCAATTTGACAAAGATTAGATTTAGTTTGCGGATAGGGGAGGGTAATCAACAATAGAACATATTAATAGAATATAGAATGACAGTGGGTATACATGTACGTAAATAGGGGACCCGAACAAAGTTAACACTTTGCAGCTAAGTGTTGATCGCTAGCTTTGTTCGGCTCCCCGTTCATCAGAGGCGGATCCAGGAATTCTGTAAAGGGGGAGGAGGCGCAATTAATATTTCTGGTGCCACTTCCGGGTTTCATTTCATTTTTTTTCTGTTTATTTCTTTTGTTTTCAACGAAAAATGAAGGGGGCGTGCGCCGGTTGCGCCCCCTGTGGATCCACCACTTATTGCTGGATTTGACAAAGTGTTAAAGGGATGGTACAGTATTGGTGGAGATGAGAATTTGGCTCTTAACTTTTTTGCGAGATACAAAGAAAACACTTATGATATAGTACAGAGCATACAATTTTAAGAGGAATTCAAAGTTTATTTGATGAAAATCGGGTTTGGAATGACTGAAACATCCAAAAACAAAGTAAAACAAAGCGATTGTAATAAAATGTGGGTCCCACACTTTATTAGAATCGCTCTTTTTTAGATATCTCGGCCATTTCAAAACCTATTTTCATCAAATAAACGTTGAATTCCTCATAGAATTACATGTTCTTTCATATTTCAGAGTAGGTTTCTCATTATCTCAACAAAAATGTTAGAAACCTGAAATTAGGTCTCAACCAAAACTATACGATCCCTTTAATGGGCGCACGTGTTTTGTCTCCCTCTAGCTCTCATCCGCAGCTACAACTGACCGAGTGAGGGATTTTAGTATTTGTTTGTTCATTTGTTTGTCTGTTTCTTTGTTTTTGTATGTGTGTGTGTGTGTGTGTGCCGCGCGCGAGCGCCCTGCGATGGCACTTATTTGTGATATTTCCATCATCATAGTTATTCTAGGCGTGAGATTACTTTTCCGTGATTTTTTTTCCTTAAGTTTTCTTTTCCAGCCTACGATCCCCAATCTTACCTTATTGACATTTTTTTTTTCTGCAAACTTTCCTTGGCAAATAGTCATCCAAATTTCGCATACTGCAATACTGTAAAAACTCCATTATAAAACTTGTAAGAAAGTCCAAACGTAATTAGTGAATTGATTGTCTTAAAAGTATATGCTCCGATGTAGGCTTCTGGTAGATGTAAGTCGGACCCCCCGCAAGCTTCTATGTTACAGTGGAAAGGAAATAAAAGGAAATAATATGTAACACAAAGTAAGTTTAAACTACGTCACATTCTTGCACTCACATTGCCTAAACCATAGATACTATCTGTGTATCAATGCGACAGTGTAATTTGCTTTCAGTTCAATGAACGCTTACTCTCTAAAAAAAAAATCGAGTGAAAATTTTCACTCTAAAAAGAGTGAATACAAAAAAGAGTGAATTTCGAGTGAAATTGGAGTGAATTTTGAGTGAAAATGCTCATTTTCACTCATTTTGGAGTGACGTCAGGGATCACTCGAACAAAAAAGAGTGAATTTCGAGTGAATTTTGAGTGAAAATGCTTATTTTCACTCATTTTGGAGTGACGTCAGGGATCACTCGAAGATTTTGGAGTGATCCGTGACGTCACTCCAAAATGAGTGAAAATGAACATTTTCACTCAAAATTCACTCCAATTTCACTCGAAATTCACTCTTTTTTGTATTCACTCTTTTAAGAGTGAATATTTTCACTCGATTTTTTTTTTTTTTTTTTTTTAGAGTACACAAAGCGCACTTAAGGGTCCAATCCAAACTTCATCACCAAGAAAAAGCGTCGCATCGTTTTCGTCGTGGAGACTACCACATGAACTTTGTTCTCTGTTATCGCCAATGGCCACAGTAGCCACCACAACCGATACCATCCCCGCAACCACAGCTACCATCAACATTTCACAACCACAAACTTCTAGCACTGTTGCTAAGATGCCAAATCGGAGCCCGCAGCATCGCTTCTTCTCACCCCTTCGACCCACCCGGGCGCCCCACCCCCATTCAGCTTCCCTTTCGTCATATTCATAACAGGTGTGTTCGCTTGGTATCATCACTTACAAATCTACTATATTATACATAGTAGCACAACCGCCCGTGAAGAAAATTAAATAATTTAGGTATTGTAGATGCAGGAAACACCAACTAACGTCATCCCGTTCCCCATTATGGAATCTCATCCTACCGTGTGGTAGAATCAGGACCAAGGTACGAGAAATACGTTTCAGGATCCGGGGAAACAACTCCGTCCCGTCGCACACTCGTGATACACAATGTAGTAAAATGTACTGTAGGTAGCTACACAAATCCGCGAGTGCGATATACTCCGACTGCGAGAGATGAGGATTGAGATCTACCAGTGTGCGTTGCGACGGTTTATGAGACCAGTGTCTGCTAAAAACTTTTAATGAGTAAAACCACCTCCCTGGTAAAACGTTCTCTTTACACGGTCATCCTACATATGGCATGGTAAGTTTTCCTCGTACAACTTTACTAAGAGGTATATTATCCCCGAAAACTTTAATTTGTAGTCTGTGTGCGGAACGACACATATATCGCAGCAATGCCAACGTGTTGCGATTGTGCTTGGTAGTCGACTGGGGTACAGCTGTACTTGTTTATCTCGCACGTCGCGGGGCCAGTTCGTTTCGATCATCAGCGCTTCATTGCGTTCTTCTGTAAAGATCATTCATTGGCTGCAAACTTTCCATGAGGAATGTCGTGTACGTTTTCCTTGGTAATCACGTCAGGGAAAGTGTCATTGATGTTATTCCCATGTTCTAAACTTCGTGTGATCAGTAGAAAAAAGTTTTGTAGTTATTTATTAATGTTGATAGTTGCAAAAGTCCCCAGTCTGAAATCATGATGTACCGTTTTGCAAATCTTCTTTTGAATGATGTCAAATCTAATCTGTTAGTGACTCCATAATATGGTCCATGCCCATGTGATATGTGTGAAGTCGTGTAGTGGGTCTACAGTGGACTCCCGTCACAACGAAGTCCTCGGGACCGGTAGTTTTCTTTCGTTATATCGAGATGTTGTTTAACCGAACAAATAAACAATAAAAATACAAAGTGAGTGGATAATGATGTGGCCTGGATTTTCACTTGGTTGTTTCCAGAATTTTAGTTATTTATAGGCTTGACCTTGTTTGTTATTTCGGGAGTGCACTGTGCTATTGTCATTATTCATCATAAGTTTACATTATTTGTCTTTAACAGTATTTGACAGAAATTCATAGCTAAAGAAAGTTCTGTTTTAAAAGGTGTTTTAAGGTATGTTGGGTAACTATAGGGAATAAAGTAACTCCTGGGCCCTATTAAAGAGTTGATATGATAACAACTTTTGCTGAAATGGCAATTGTCATAGTAGTATAAACGACAAGAATCCGGCTTCCTGATTGGCTGTTGCCATGGGAAGTTGTCATTCAAGCAAGAGGATGTTGTTATATCAACTTTTATGAAATGGAACCCTGATGTAAGATAAGTGACAACACCATTGATTCAAATGCAGAAACAAACTTTATTTTGATGAATTATGTATTTACACATATTGATAAACTAATTTTCATGACAGAGGAAATCATGATAGCAAACATGTTCACTTTTGATGACATATTATGTTTGTGCTAGTAAAAATGCTAGTAAAAATGTCAGAGCAGGAAACCATCATCATATGATGGAACTATATTATTATCTATTCCCCTGGTTTGTTGTTCCAGCATTGTATTCAGTTCATTTATCATTTCATTAATAAATGAAATGAAATGAAATTTTATTGCTTTCTTAACCCGTACAACATGTTTGTTTGTCTTTGATTTGTAGGGCAAGGGATTATCAAAATGGAAATATATTTCCCCTCATAGTATTGTACAAAGTGCCCTGTACAGATACGTAATTTAGAAATATACTCATAGGCATCTCATAGCATTGTGCTTTCTACCTCCTATTTGTATATTATTTAAAAAAAACCTCAATGTAAAACTCCTTATGACCTTAAAATGTCAGATGGCAGCTGACCCTCTTGATTACCAGGTCTAGACACCATGTCCCAGCAGACAGACATGAATGAGCAGTGTATTTCATTCACCAACTTGACCCTTTATCTGGCCATGGAGGCATCTGGCTAAATATTGTGTTAGTCCACATTTCCTCTGTGTCCAGTTTTCAAGACCTCTGCTGGAATTTGCTGCAATGGACAGTAATAATACCTTATTGATTGGAGGCCAAATGCCTGATACTGTGACCCATTTACCACTGCAGTACATTGGCAAGTGGACAGAGAGAAAAGTTTGTCCTTATGATGAAATTGCAAAACTTGCTAACTTTTTTATTTGTAAGATATCATTGGGATACTCAATTCCAACAAAGTATACCAAAGACATTGTATTCTATTGAATTTTCAAAGAAAGAGAGGTTGATACATTCATACAGATTCAAGGAAAATGATAATTTGATTTATGTTAAGGGAACATGCTGACCCAGACATTGTCTGCCAGCAATGACACAGCAAATATTATAAAGACTGATACACTCAAGGTCACAGCAAGATACACCCTTGTCCCACCTTCTGGCATTTAGAACTGTTACACTTTTCTCAGAAAAGCTTGTTCGATTTCACTCAAGATTATCCTTGAGATCTGTTACTTGGAATTCACTAGAGTCCAACAAGAAAGCTGTCTCCTTGAGATAGATTTTCCTTGAACACAAGGCAGGCATAGTTTATGTGGCTAGCAGTTCATATGACTGTTTTTTATATTTTTTTTTTATTAAAGTCTGAAGCATATGGATGTAAGCATCAGCTTTGAGCCTATTTCATTATTTGGTTCTAGGCATTTTTTTAATGGCCAGGAGTGTAATGCAAACAGACATTTGTTGTTATTCTTATCAAAGTCATCATTGGATGATACTTTCTCGTTCAATGAGAGAAGAAGGTAGATCCTTCAAATGTCATCCTGGTCTTCACAAATCTTCCGTATTGGTTCTTTGTGAACCCATTATGATTTGAGTCAGAGAAACTAATGCTACAGTGATGATATCTTTTTTTCTTTATATCCGTCATATTATTCATTTAAGCAAGTGAGCCCTGAGAAAATTATTTGGCTGAAAGCCGTATCTGTTTGCTTTTACAGACTGAAATGAATCTGACTCAAAAGGTCATTTAGAAGAGAAAAATTATGATATCTAATATCATAATGAATAGATCTACTGTACAGTTGATCTGGTAAAAAAAAGCCAAGCATGTGCTGAAATATGAAATAAAACATCAGAAATCAAGGACTGGTCTGTTATCAACTAATGTAAAAGATAGTATGTTCCATGATGGAACGTACTTGTTACATTGGTTGACAATGCGATGCAAAATATTAATTGTTGAATTTCGAGACACTTGTATAGAAAAATTGTGTGATGATACTGAGTATAGACTACTTACTATACTAATATCCCATGATCCCTCTGTTTTTAGATAGCATGATTCTACATGTGCCAGCATATATAGACAATTGCAATGTTATGCACTTTTCTGAAATGTACTGTGCCTTTACCTCTTTCAACTGCTTATTTCTTTACTCATTCATTTATTTTCCAAGAGCTAGTACCAGCATTTTGTTCAAACATTAATTTTGTCACCAGTAATCTGAATGGATGAAGCTGATCTCCCATGATCTGTAAGTTTGAGAATGTGAATGTTTACATTTATTTTATGTGGCCTCTGCAGGAAGCACTTAAATGCTTATGAGCAAGTTAAATGCTTATGAGCAAGTTGCCACATGACTGATGGCTTTGTATTCCCTTTGAAGGGCTGGGGTAATAAGAATATAGAGTGTGTCTTTACTGTACAGGGTATAATGGTTGCTGCCAGTGGACTCACACCAATGAAATCAACTTCATGAGACTGTTGACTTATAATCCACAGTGTTTCAATGGCTCCTTCAGTGTTAGCTGGTCTAATCTTGAATTTCCAGAACAAAGCTTGTAATAGACCTGCCTTATTGTGCTTAATCTGCAGGGTGGTAGGTGTTCCGGAAAATGGATTGTGTTCCACTTGATGTTAAAGGGTGTGTACAGTTCTGGTTGAGGTGAGGATTTAGCTTTTAACGTTTTGCGAGATATTCATAAACCACTCTATGAGATGTCAAAGAGCATGCAATTCTAAGGGGTATCAAAAGTTTATTTGATGAAAATCGGTTTTGAAATGGCTGAGATAACCAAAAACAACGTGAAACAAAGAGATCCTAATAAAAGGTGTGGCCTGTTGCCTTTTATTATTATCATCACTTTTTTTTTGATATCTCAGCCATTTGAAAGCCAATTTTTATCAAATAAATGTTGAATCCTTCTTAAAATTACATACTCTTTCGTATCTCATAAGAGGTTTCTCATTATCTCACTTAGGAATGTTCAAAACATGAATCCCCACCTCAACCAGTACTGTACAGTCCCTTTAAGCAGCTACACCTGCCGCAAGTATTTTGAAGAGGCTGTGTCAGGAATCATTGAATGAAATCAGAGACTGCCTTCAGTTTTAGAGTCCTTATGAAACTGAAAAGTTCATAAGTGAGGGTTAGAATGCATGCACAGCTCTTATACTATCTATGTAGGACCTACTTACTGACTACAAACAGTAGAGCTATGAAGGTATAGGCCTACAGGCAACACACACAGAAATCTTCATGGTAATTCTGCAACTGACAAAGAGTGTATGTTGACATTTCCTGCATTGCTTTAATCTGGAAATGAACCAAGAAATTTATCAAGAGACCTTAAAGAATCAAATGATGCATAGCAGATTATCAGTTTCAGAAATGTTAGTCCAAAGAATGAACATACATTGACATATTCCAAAGGGAATCTAAATCATGAATACTAACTTACATTGAGATTCAACTGAAGTTAGGAGTGTTGCCACATGGCACATTCCACTAATAAAGTCTCGTAAATCAGAGTAGGATAGTTAAACCTTATGTTATATACTTGTCATTGATTGGAAATTTTCAAACAGTTTGTGGACATTGGTTTATTGCAGTATTACCTCCTTTATGCAAAAAGTGTCTGCAAGTTTTGTCGCCGATGCTTTTCACTAACTTCTGTAATATTGCACTATTCTTTACTATCATTTCGAAGATAGAATGTGAGGAACTCTAGTAGTCTTCATAACTTTACATAGGTAGGCCTAATGGTGGGATTACATCATGTATGGAAATGTGTTTGATATGTAAAATCATTTTTTATTTCTTGCATTTGTAATCAAATTTGGTAAAAGTTTTACAACATATGCATGTATAGCTGATCAATGGGGCATGACCACTAGCACGATCCAGAATGGTTTTGTATCATCTGATGTTTTACTGATTAAACTTCTTTTCTTTTTGTTCTCATCTGGTGAAAGTGTAGGGGCCTATTTATTTGTATTCATTCTAATAAACTGTATTACATAATTCAAAATATATATCCAAATGACCTACATTGATGCAGCTTTGATGACAGAGTTCACTTATAGTGTAGCTTGTTAAATAACAATAATTACACATTTTTCTCCACTAATAAATGCCACCAACTTCAGCAGTGCTTCATGGTGTAAGCAATTGCCCCATGTTGGGGTAACTGAGTTGTGTGATGGCTAGGGTTAGCATTTCTTGCATTCCAGTGAAATTAACGAGAGCTTTTTATGAGTTGCATTAACTCTACTAATGTGTTCTCTGTTGGGGCTGTGTATATATGCATAATGAAATAAAAGAGTAAAGAAGAAAAGAATTAACAAGCAACTTTACATTTCTGTTGCTGATAAATAGGGAGGAAGGGGGAAAAGAAAGATTGCGAGCATCCAATAACCCCTTGCCAAAACCAGGATTCCGGATTACCCAGAGTTCAATCTGGCATTCCTACAGCGATGTGGAATTTGAAGTCAGTAATTGAATTTGTTGGTCGTGTTGTAGCTGATTTGTGAGTGCTCTGGGGCAAGGTCTTTCATTTTGTGCATTACAATGCATACACAGTGATTGTCCTCTGTGTTTCATTCTTTTATACCAGCATCATCATGTTCTCTGTGAAGTTTACAAACGTACAATGTTTTAGAGCAAGCTGTCGCACAGTGACATTGGAGGGCATGTGCAGATTTTCTTTTTACCATGTAGTTTGTGCAAAATGACCCCAACATTGAATATTCAGTCATCTCTTGTGTCAGGACTTCATTGCTTGCTATGAGCTATATTTGCCATTACTAATCAATGAGTCTATTCCATTTAGATATACACATAAACATATGAAAAATATGTGACATGATGATTTCATTTCCTCACAAACTTTTCCGTTTGCTTGCATGCACGCTCCCTTTTCAGTACACACAATTTGTAGCAAAGTAATCTAGTTATAATGATTTAGTAGTGATGAATATGTTTCAAGATGTGATTATTAAATAACTTTTTTTTTTTTTCACCAGAACAAATATATTATATTTGTACTTGAATCCATTAGAGAGAACTTTGCGAGATGATGACATTCTAGCATCTCATTTGCATGTAGGACCTATGATAGTAGTGGACATCAACATGTTGTGAACTTTTAATACCAGTACCAGTTTGTGAAAATTTAATACCATTTCATACTGTTCTATATATTATGCATTATGTCATTTGGCTTTCCATTGCTGTGTGATCATGAGGCATCACTCCATTGTGGTGTGGTAAATCCATTCTTTGAACTTAGTCAGCAAAGTTTCAATACAGGGCAAGTTCTATAAATTGCTGTCCATTTATTGTCTTCTAGGAAAAGGATATTATGAATGCGTGTTTTGCAATATGATATGGTGCTCTATAATTTCAGGATTATATAGATTTTTATTGATGATTATGATATAATTACCAATGGCTGGTCATGTGTCGTTGAAATGTAATCTGCATGAAAATCTTAATGTGTAGACCCCCATGCCAAACTTCCTCATTCCTGTGTGTGAGAGAGGAAAATAGTGTTTTCTTTTTTTTTCAGTGCAGATGATTTAATGTGTCAGAATTAATAGATACTGTGATGATAACCAAATGTAGGGTTAAGGGGTATGGGGTTTTTATAAGTTGCTGGTGATGTTGAATGGGAATTATTCCCCTAGGCCCCATAAATTATGTATGAAAAGACACAAACTTTTTATACAAAAATGGTCAGTGATATTCAATGATCCCTTCAGCCTGGATACAATGGTCAATCCATCAGTTGAAGGTGTAGGCACATGTTCTTTTTATCAGCATAAAACTGTGATGAAATGGGTATCTGTATAGTTTCTTCAATGATTCCAAACTTATGAACAGCCTGATTGACCATAATGAGGTAAAAGATCACAATAGATCAACTTGTTCGATTGTATGGAACTGTCATCATCTGGACAAGATCAGTTTTTCCCTTCAAGTCAGTGGTTTCTCCTTAAACCATGATTTCTTTTTTGCTCATCTTCAGCCATGTATGAGTTGGTTTTGCAGGAAGAGGTCTTTCAAAAGACTTTGAGGCCAGTGTGTATGATTAGAAACTTGATGGCAAAGATAGATTATTTCAAATATCTTTGGAAAAGACATTGATACTTTTTGAACATGTGTTAGATGTTTGTGGAGGATACAATTATAAACAACAGTTGTTGAATTGGATGTTGAATGTAATAGAGATCACTTTTTTTTTTTAACTGACTGACTTAATATTCATATTAATACTTCTTTCCCCTTGGTAGTAATCTAACATTTTATTTGATATCATGGGATGGAACATGGGAAATTGAGAACACTATGAAATTTTAGGAACAGTTTATAGGTGTATAAATGTCAGCAAATGATTGATTGATGAATTTAATATTTGCATTGGGGGAATATCAAAGTATATGATTTATGGCACATTGGGGATATAGTGTAGTATTTGTTTGTTTGTATCTACTAACAGGGTTTTTCCTTCAGACTGTTGACTGCATTTTCCCTTTAATAGGGCCTCCAGGGAGTTTTTTAAGTTCTTTGTAGATTTGGTATCATTCCAAAATTACCAGTACTGATGATGACTCATTTTCTGCTTGTTAATATATATATATATATATATTAACAAGCAGAATATATATATATATATATATATACTTTTTTTTAATGAAAAAAAAAATGGTAGACTTTAATCAGTCTGTTTATTTTGCTGCATTTAAAAACAAATCTTTGATGCTGAAGAGGAAAGCCTAAACATGCAACTTTTGAATAGAATTGTGGGAGAAACCTGCTTATATTTTGCTACAAGGGACACTGGTACCACAACCATGGCTGGTGTGAAAATGGAACACGCCATTGAGCTCTTAGTATGTGTGGGTGTTCAATGCATTGTGTGCCCTAATGGTTCTCATTTCACAGAGTACGATTATATTGTATGAGGTGCAGAAAAGATTTAAGTTTTTCAGTGGCTGCAATCAACATAAATATTAGTATATTCTTCCAACCTGTGTCATCTCTAGGTAAGTGATTTGTGAGATTGAACCGTCATCAAGGAAGATAATCTTGAGTTTTCTCCCTTTCAGTTTGATTTTATGCTACATGTATGAGGAACATGCATTGCCACCAGAAAGAACACTTACGTGTACCACCCAACCCCACCCAATAAACAGCATTCATCCCCCTCTCACACTTAATTAATTACCCCCCCCCCCCCCAGGTATGAGAGAACTCTCGGTTACAGTTCGTTATTCCAAAGGTTCGTCATTCCGAAGGTTTTGGAGGTTCGTTAATCCGAAAATGTGATAAGGTTTGTTATTCTGAAGGTTCATTGATCTGAAAATGACACAAAGCTTGTTATTTCGAAGGTTTGTTACGGACCCTATATTCATTTTGGATCAACGAACCTTCGGAATAACGAACCCTATTTCATTTTCGGATTAACAAATCTTTGGAAAAATGAACCTTGTTTCATTTTTGGATAAACAAACCTTTGGAATAGCGAACCCTATTTCATTTTTGGATTAACGAACCTTTGGAATACAAACCTTCGGAATAATGCCACAAATGTTCGGGTTAACGAACCCTTTTTCATTTTCGGATTAACGAACTTCTATAGGGAATTTGTATGTTTCGGATTAACGAACCTTCGGAATAATGAACCTTCGGAATGACGACAGCACCCGAACTCTCGTACTTCCTTGGCCCCCCCCCCCCCATATCTGATCATTCTAATTATGTGTATGTGAGATTACACATGTGGAGAGAATGGTCAATAAAGAATTGATATTTTCCTAGCAATTTTGTACATTAAATGTAGTGATTTCAAACTATGGTGTGTTACTTTTTTGATGTCTCCATCCGTGTCTTGCACAATTCTAGAAAAATGGACATATTTTTCATTTTGGAAACATTCAAATTGAATGTAACATACTTTTACACTTACAAAACAGTGGCATGCCATCCAAGTGTAATTGCATCCTTTATATTTTTATACCCCTGTGGAGTTTCATGGTCTCAACCAATTTCATTAACCTCCTGGATATTTACCACTGATCATTTCATTTGTTCTTTATTTCTCTACTAATCAAAAACAAATTTTATTTGCATCACTTTGAAGAAGTAAAAGGGGTTGAGTATTTAATATTTATTTCTTTAAATAGAAATTAATTCCTCAGCTCATCTTCCAGCAGCACAAAACCACAAGAATGATAGCTTCAGTGTGTTACATAACAGGGTAGACTAAAGTATCATGGAAAGCTGTGTGAGCAGAAATGTACTTGAAATAGAGAAGATAAGCTTGATAACAGCTCTCAAAATGTATCAAAATGTAAACATGAATTTGATCTTAAGTAGCCTCATTTGTTTTGTTTTGACATATTATACTTGGCAATAAGAATTTGATGATGACAATTAAGAGAAATATGACAAAAGTGCAACTGAAAACTCATCAAATTCAAGAAAAGCTTAGAGTTCACATGATATGTAACAATGACTGTTTTAACTGTGTTCTAGTATCAGTGTATGAAATAATCAATGGATGAGTTTTGATGCTGCCCTGAACATGTGGACAGGGTGATAATTTCCACAGCAAAATTAATTCTTTACTTGATAGGTTAAAGTCGCCCGAGAGATTTATTATGCTGAGTGCAACTGGCATTGGCTAATAATCCATACATTTGTTCTGTGCATGACTTTGATATTATTTTGCTGTATTAACAAGTCTTAAACTCAACAAAGGTTCTTATCAAAGAAATTGCATTAAAAACACTCAAATTTCATATCTGCAACATTCCCAGAATACTGTTACAATTAGGCTGAACCACTAATTCATGGGTTTATAGAATGAAAGGATAGAGAAATAGACAAAATGAAGAAATAAGTTGGTGTATTGGTCCTGCCAATGTGGATCACAATGTAAAGAAATCTGATATCCTCCCACCACTTCTTGTCCCAGAAGATGTACAAAAATTATTTAAACTGTAGTGCCATCACCCTCCAGATCTTTATCAATTGAGAACATTGAGGTTATGTAAACTGTCATGGTATTATCAAGAGCAAAGAACTTTTCAACTTCTGATACAATCACTGTGTGAAAGATATCAATAATCTCTAAAAGCCATGAACCTCTTGTAGCAATGTGGCAATGTACTCTGTGAATGTGGCATAAAAAAGGGGGCTTCAAAATGTTTTGGTTTTAGTCATTTCCATTTTGTTTCCTTTGTCACCTTGGTGTTTATCATGAAATTAAATGGAACAAGGCCAGCCTAGATTTACAATATTTGATCGAGAGAGTTTTGGATGAGCATGGACCATGGATGAGTAATACATCTGTTTGTGCAATGACGTTTTCACTGGGAACAAAAGCCACTGTCTAACACAAAGGAGTGGACCATTGTATGGGGCAGTGGTTGTTCACTTTATAGCGAGGATTATACTGTCTGAATTTAGCTTCAAAGGCATGGCAATTCCACTATAGATGGCCATGAAGGTACAATAACCACTGGCAGTGTTACTGCTCTGTTCTGGAATGTCTGGCACAGAAATCTGAATTCAGTTATATCAATTATCTCAGTCACTGATTTTTGTTTTTTCTTTTTGCCCAAGTATCAGCATTCTCCAACCATCGTTCACATTCCGTCTTTTCATGTGAAATCCTGCTGCATTATACTTATATGTGCTCTTTCTTTCCAAATAGGAAAATTTTATGAGAAATATGTGAGTTTGTCAGAATGGAGAACTGTTATGACAAATTCCAGTCATTTTGAAATAAATACGTGGGGGGGGGGGGGGGTATTTTATTTTGACATTTTATTGTCTGACCTTATTGGAAACTACATCCAGTGTAAAAATATTACATCTCAAACTTCTGTTATTGGAGAAGGAAATGTGTAAGATCCATTCTTGTAAATGACATAAGCGTACTGTAAAACGAGATACTTTTGCGGCATGATTTGCAAATTGCCTGTGGCTTTCAATGCATAAAGTGTAGACAAGAACTTTCGCGTGCATTTTAATATTGCAAATCTTGGCTCTCGCAAAATTCGCAAAATTGAAATGCATGTGAACATTCTTTGTTTTACAGTAGTCAACACCAAATTTGTAAGTTGTAGGGGTGCAAGATATTTATCATGTATATACAAAAATTGTGAAAATCATGCATCACGTGTTGTGGTATGTTTTTGCTAGAAGTATACTGACTGCATATCGTCTTTGCAAACTCTGTAGACAGGCTATTATTGCTCCAAGTGAGGAATCCTTTGTGTTGAACGAGATTGTTGTCCCTCCCCCCTTAACCACCTTTTGTGTGCAGAAAATTACAAGTGCCCTCGAGTGGATGCTGTTTCCAAAAAGCCTGGTCCCTCAACAATGAGAGAGGTGTAATCAGGCTCACTAAAGTGGGATCAGGTATGTTCAAAGGGAAATACTCTTGGTTCGGTGTCTGGAACAGACAGGTGATGTGGAACAGGTTTTGGTTGATTCAAGCTGTGCAAAGCTATATGATCCACAAAAGGAACAACCTGTGATCTTGCTGCTTGTTTTAGTTTTACGAAATATTTTCCTTAGTTTAGGATTAGTTGTCAGTCAAGACATTGTTCCCCAAATTGCCAAAGATCCTATAACCATTTTGCTGATTTTGGTCTGTTTTATGTTTCTAGAAAAAAAAAAAGCTCCTGTTATTGCAATTTTCAGAATGACCACTGGGCTAGCCACAACAAAGTATAAGGGTATGTCGGCAGTCTATGTCCAGTTCTTAGCTCTTCAAATGGGGTGTGACAATTGTTCTGCCATTGATTTCGGTGGACTGGAGATTGGCAAATGGCTGCATATTTACCTTCCTTTTCCAATTCATTGGATAGTCATGTTTTGACACCCAGTCATTCTCGGGGCTGTTATTCTCATCTGTAGTCGGCGCCTTCTCGTTTCCCTTTTGATGCAGTACCATGCAGTGACAGCAAACAAACGCTTGAATTCAATTTTTCACTCCACACAGGAAGAAGTAATCAGATTTTCTCTCGATAAGATTTGGTCTTTTCTGCTTGATTATTATCATCACTTTTTGTGATGAAGGATATGATGGGTAATTAGCATATTGTTACATCAGTTTGTGTTAGTTTGATGCTTCTAATAAATCTTTTGTTGTGGATGATTGCATTTGTTGAAGACAGAAATGGGTTGTAAATCGATGGCTGTTCCCACAAACATCACAATCAATCAAAATTCTAGACATTAAATGGTCACGACATACTGGAATGGCTACTGTTATGTTTCCATTTATTCATCTAAGCCTATACAGGAATTGATGATCAGTACCCTGACACACACACAAAATTATGTTTTAAGTTTAGCATTTTCCTAGCTTTTTTTTTTATATAAATGCCATATTTTTATGCCACCCTAAATTGATTTTGAAAATCTGAATTTCCCCCTTATTTCACATCCTGTATCACCTCAACTCTGTGTCAAGCAAGGAGCTGATAAAATTGGTAAATGTAAGAGGTACAGTCACATATCATCACATTGTGTATGAAAATTTGATATCTGTCTCTCATTTGGACATAATTTATGTAGAATGGGTTGGAAATTCTCATTCCATATGAAGTTGAAAAGCCATAACTACAAACAGAGTACATGGTTTTTAATTCAGCATTTTTCTCTTTAAAAAAAAACACAACAGAGAATGCTAAATTGCAAGTGGGTATCTTCCTAGTATATAAACCATATTCAGTTAAAGGGTATTTACTATATTCTCAGTGTAGCTGTTTACATTATAGTCAAAACTGTTGTACTTTTGTGTGTGAATGCTGCAAACAAGACTGCTCTGGAAACAGAATGGTTGTGGGGAGCTGAGGGCACAATAGCTTTATGCCAACTAGTAGTATATTAAATGACCTGAGATTGAAGAGATGGAATGTGGTTTCTGTGGTAAACAGAAACAGTGTTGACTTTATACCTTATTGTTTTAAAGTGTGGCATTGCTTCAAAGACCAACCTCATAGTGTGGTTAGAGTACAGAGAAAGGTAACATTTATACACATTGATACATATGATGACCTAGCCACTAGCTTCCTTGTGAAGGCCATTCATCTTATTATAGTAGGCTGAGGTGTGACCATTGGAGTGGACTGGTGTGGTTTGTTTACCAAGAGCAAGAGGTGTGTTTGTCCACACGTCTTTCGATTTGCACACAATGACCATTTGCTGCTATCAAGACAAGAGTGTAATGACCTAGACGTTTTGAAGGTCCCTCAGTCCAAGGTGGCAGAGAAGAGAGTAGTGATGACCCATATTGCTGTTTTGATGACAAAACCTCGTATCTCAAATATCTCAAATGTTGAGGAGTTTTTTAAAAAACAACATGGCAGCCAAAGCACTATTGAAAATGGGATAGGTGCCTTTGATGTACTGCGATGCCTTCATTTTTCTGATAAGACAGCTAGGATTTGGACAGGATGCTTGACTGAATATCCGACGACTAATCCAAAAAGTGATTTTTCACCTAAATTTGAGATGTAAGCTTTTGTCCTCCCATTTATTCATTTGCATTGGATGGGGAGGGGGGGGGGAAGATAAGAGAAATCTGAATGCCTGAGGAAGGAATAGATAGATTATGACAAGGAAAATAGTAAACTTTTAGACTATCTGTAATTCTGAATCATCATGTTTCAGAGTTAATGTTTAAATATGTTGAACTGAGTCCTCTTGCTGACTCTGCAGAGCGTGTGGTATTTCCTACATTATAGCAATGTCGTAATCTCCATAGCCTGTTTATTAAACATACAGCCTGCGTGAATGCTTACGTGCCAGAATACATGATATGGCGTACACATACAATAACATTCATAAACCACGGCGGAAGTGAGAATCCCACCTTCAGGCTATACTCTTCCTCAATCATGTGCTATTGGGGGTCAGAATGTTCAGCTGGCAAGTGGGCAACCAAACTCGAGTAAAGCTGATATCGTAAGAGACTTCTGGACCCCGAACATGTCTAGGAAGAATGTGGATTAAGTTTGTCATCAGACATCCATGTACCACAAAAACTCAAACAGCTGAAAAATTAATTTCTTTACACATATTAAAGGACAAGTCCACCTTCATTAACATAAGGATTGAGAGAATGTAGCAATATTAGTAGAACACATCATTGAAAGTTTGAGGAAAATCGGACAATCCGTTCAAAAGTGTTGAATTTTTGAAGTTTTTGTGCAGTCACTGCTGGATGAGAAGACTACTGCAGTGTATGATGTCACATGCGTACAACAATATAAGGAAAATATAAAGAGAATTTCACAAAATTTCATCTTTTGAAAAAAGTACACATTCCCTTGACTTGTTACTGACATATGTTATGGGTAATATTATTCCCATCGCCTTTAGAAAGAGGCAAGTCAAGTGCTCTTTTATTATGCGAAAAAAGTGAAAATATGTTGAATTTTCTTTACATTTTCTTTATACTGTTGTACTCATATGACGTTGTTGTTATGCCTCCGCCACGAAGTGGTGCCGGAGGCATTATGTTTTCGGGTTGTCCGTCCGTCCGTCCGTCCGTCCGTCCGTCCGTCCGTCCTTCCGTCCGTCCGTCCGTCCGTCCTTCCGTCCGTCCGTCCGTAATGAATTTTGTGGACAAGGTAACTATCTAAACCTGTTGAGGTATCCTAATGAAACTTGGCATGTATGTGTATTAGGGGGTGAAGTTGTGCCTATCAACTTTTGGGTGCACATGCTCAAGGTCAAAGGTCAAAAGGTCAAGGTCAAATACATAAAATTTCACTATTTCCACCATATCTATTGAATGCCTAAAGATATTTTCTTGAAACTTAGTGTATACATGTATTACCCAATAAAGATTCTCTGGTGAATGTTTGGGTCATGAGGTCAAAGGTCAAAGGTCAAAAGGTCAGGGTCAAATACGTAAAATTTCACTATTTCCACCATATCTATTGAATGCCTGAAGATATTTTCTTGAAACTTAGTGTATACATGTATTACCCAATTAAGATTCTCTGGTGAAAGTTTGGGTCATGAGGTCAAAGGTCAAAGGTCAAAAGGTCAAGTAAAAATATTAAAACTTCTTTTTTTTCTCCGTATCTTGGAAAATTGTTCAAGGTATCTTCATGGAACATAGTATATACATGTACTGACTGGAAGTGATTATCTAGAGAATGTAGGGTTCATGGGGTCAAAGGTCAGGGGTCAAAGGTCAAGTGCAAGACTTCAAAATATTACTATTACCCTCATATTTATGCAATGCCAGCAGGGTTATTTTTTACACTTGGTGTATGCGTGTGTAACCTAATAGAAATTCTCTGGAAAGTTTTTTTTTTCTCTTTTTGCCTCAAAGGTCAAAAGGTCAAAGATCAAGTGAAAGTGCTGAACTAACTTTTTCCTCCATATCTCGGAAGTGGCTCAAGTTACATTGAAACTTAGTACATATTAGCCGGGTTCACACGTACATCAATTAGCGGGATACAAATCTCGAGATTTGCATCGCGATCGTCATCCTGAGTTTTTTGCACGTGTGGACAGAAAAAACCCGAAAATTAGCGGGATAAGCATCGCGATGCTAATCCCAAGAAATCTTGCGCTGGTTCGCCAATTAGTGGGATAATTGGCCCCGCGCTGGTACGTGTGAACGGTCGGGATTACAATCTCGAGTTTTTACATCCCATCATGCAATGCGCACATCACAACAGCGAGGCCTCTACGAAGAGGTCCTTCACCTCTTTGGAGCGCAACAACAACAGCACGCGAACCACACCACTGACGTGTAAAAGACAATGGACAAAGGTAAGTGCGCGCAGGCAGTGATAGAGAAGGGCGCTGTGTGACCCAGTTTGCAGGCTTTGCTGTTATCTCTATCGGCAATTAGCGGGATAATTCGGTACGTGTGGACGCTCGCCAAATTAGCGGGATACCGATCGCGATCGCTATCCCGCTAATTTGGTACGTGTGGACGCTCGCAAAAAAACTCGGGATGAGCATCGCGATCGTCATCCCGCTAATTTGTACGTGTGAACCCGGCTCATATGCATGTTCTACCTGAAAGTAATTATCTTATGAATTTTAGGGTCAAGGACCAGATGAAAATGGTAACAATTTACTATTCAATTCAGAAATTGCACTTTTTCTCCACACCTGTACCTTGAAAATTACTCAATGCCTAAATGTATGAATGGGTCAAAGTCAAGTTAAAGTCCTTAAATCCCTAGATACATACTCTCTTATTCATCCAATTAAACCTACGCCAAGGAAGGTGAACATTCAACACATTTGTGACAAACTTGTCATTCCAATATTTTGCCAATTTTGTGAAAACGTAATCACACAGTGTCCACATGTACTATCTAGACCTATTGGGAAAATCATGCATTATGGCGGAGGCATACCAGTCGCCAAAGCGACATTTCTAGTTGTTGTTGTTATTTGAATTTATTTGGCGTTTGTCATTCCTCGAGGAATATTTACGCCAAATCTATATTCATAAAATTTCTATAAATTTCCAAATTTTACCCTATATTTTCATTTTATTGCAAATAATTCAAAATTAATATATCATATCAAATCAAATAAATCTCCCTCACTGGCCTCGGTTCGAGTTGCCCAATCGACGATCGTATTTTCTGGCCAGTCCGGCGCGGTACCTCACGAGCCTTAGTAGTCTCCTCATCCAGCGGTTCCAACTCAAAAATTTTAAAAATTCATAACTTTTGCATCGATTGTCCGATTTTCCTCAAACTTTCACTGATGTGTTCTACTAATAATTGCTGCATTCTCTCAATCCTTATGTTTATGAAGGTGAACTTGTCCTTTAAAAGTAGTTTATTTTGCCAATCTGCAAGGGTGAGGAATGAAGCCAGCTATAAAGCAAGATGGGGGGGGGGGGGGATCAAGAGGCATGACTGTCCGTGGAGGGGATTGATAAGACATGATGATGAATATCATTGTTGTAGCCTAAACTGATCTTGTTTTTATTGTCTTACTTTTAATGTGGGTTACATGGCACCAATCTCTTTTATTTATCAACACTGCTCCATGTGAAGCCCAGGGTTTCCTATTGTCTCTTGCCTTGATATCACAAACAGCACTGAGGCCTAGTGGCATCACATCTCTACTACCCTGGATAGGCACTTTCACATCCCGTGTCAGAATGGTTTGCGATTTTACTGCAATGATGACTCAGTCTTTAGTATCATATACAAGATCTGAAATGATATGAAAATGAAATTGAAATTAGATTTGACATCAAGAGAAAGTCCTTTTGCAGAGAAGCAGTTTTATGAAAGTAATAGAATTTGATAATGAAACTACAGCACCATGAGACAACTGGTTGAAAAATGTCAGTAAATCATTGGGTGCCACATCCTTTCAGTTTTAACCCATTGAGGACGAATCCCGAGGAACTCGGGCATGTGTCTATGGGAAAAGCGTGTTGTAGCAAAATCAGCCCCCCCCCCCCCTCCCAATGGGTTAAAGTGGCTGCCGTTATCTTGGATATTGTGATCCACCTTTCTCTCATAGAGTAATATGTGTCTCATATATGTTTCATAATATTTTTCATGGAGTATATGTGTCAAGAACATGTTCTCAGTTACAGTAGTTCAGTATCAGTTTTGGAGCAGTGTTAATATGACAGCAGAAATCAAGTCTTGGTGCTGCATCTTGACAAACAATGCTGATATTCTCTGTTATCATGTCATCATCATTTTGAAAGACCTCTTTAGCAATTGTTTTAGAGAAAACAAGATGACCTTCATACAGACTTCTTTTTTTTTTTTTTGATCTTTCAGTCTTATATATCATTTTCCATTTTGGATTGATGTTTGTCCTGAAATGAAACCTGGTTAAACTGATGTTGCTAGATAGGTAGTTTGCATACTGGTAGGTCGTATCTTATTGCCACTGTGTTTAATCAGTGATTTTTTGATATCATTTTATAGTATTGTACAATCCTTCTGTATGAGGATTTGAGATGCGAAAGTGAAAGTTTGAAGTGCTGTATTCATGCTTTCCTGATGCTTTATAACCGCTCCAGCCTGCATGCATACATTGCTTTGTATCTCCTTTGACAGATTCTATATATATCTGACCACAGATCTGATTACAAGCTTGGAAACTTGTAAGAAGATTTGTTCTGCACAATTAGTTGCCTTCTGGTTTTGCATGCAGACTTCTGGAAACTTTCTTGAGCTGATTGTATTGTATGATGCAGTACAGGCTGAACTGAAGTTATCACGAAGTTCACAAATCTTGCATGACTTCTTTGTAGTTGAGATTAAGGTCTAGTACCTGCAAGTGTATACTTTGCATGTGTTCCTGTGTATTTTTAGGGTACTGTGGTTGTATCTTGTATATGTGTTTGTCTGTGTGTGCTATTGTGTGTGTGTATCTGGAGTGTTTGTGAGTTCGTGTGTTTTAGTGTCGTGTGGTGTGTGTTCATGTCTGAGCTATGGCCACATGACAGACATTTCGAGGGGGGAGAGGTCAAGTTTGACGGCCTTATTAGGGAAATTCAGCTGTCAAGGCTTTGGGTTTCGTTTGAGGTAATGGGGGAGAGGGATAGAGGAAGAAGTTGTTGGGGCGTGGAGAGAAGTAGTGTGTGCTAAAAATGGTGTGGGAAATAAAAGGAAGAGACTGTTCAAAGGTCTAACAGAGCAATAGAGTACCGACTCTTCAAGCAGAGGTAAAATTCATATAACTGAATGTCTCAATTTAGCTCACTAAATCACTTCCATTCACCAAATGATATCTCCTTGGGGGCTAGCAAACATTATATCTTCAGGCATTGTCTATAGTTAATCTATCAGCATGGCATTAGATGATATTCATCCTACACCCAAGTATTTCTTAATGTGTGTTGTTTTTAGCCCGTTGAGGATGAGTCCCGAGTATACTCGGGCAAATGTCTATGGGAAATATGTGTTGTAGTAAAGTTAGTCCGTCCTGAACAGGTTAAGTATGGTTTCATAATTGTTGGCATATGGAGATTATGATAGGGAATTAGTGCCTCATGCTACAAAAATAACAGTAAGCACCATATCGAGAAACAAATACACAAGGCTAGAACCTAGGCTAATGTGGCAGGTGATCATTCACAACTGAATGACACACACCTACCTTAAAAATCAGAACAACAAAAACAGCAGCAGCAACAACATCAACCACCACCAAAGGGTGTTAGGCTGGTTCACAAATATATTTAAACTTAATTGTTGTGCTTGCAATCTTGAGAACCTGGTATCAAAGAAATACTCTCATCTAATTCACCCTTATTGTGAGAACTTTTCTCTTAAAATAGGCATTTTTCCAAGTCAAACTATGATTGAGTAAACCAATAGAATAAAAACCACAGATAATGTAAGCATTGTGTCTAAAATTTGACAAGTCCTAAATAAGTCACACAATATTTTTTTTTCTTCATGGAGAGGAATGGACGTGCCTATTTTTGGATGTTGATCTCTCTTGCATATGAAATTTATATGATGATTACCACTTTCACAAAATTTGAAATTGAAAGAGGTAATATGCTGTGCACAGGATGAAGGAGAAGTAGGCCGACTATAAAACGGGGAATTCAGTCAGCATGAGGAAGATGGCTGTAAGATAGGATCTGCTGTAAAAGGAGGAATGTTCGCGTGCATTTTTATTTTGCAAATTGCGCGAGAGCCAAGATTTGCGAAATTAAAATGCACATGAAAGTTCTTGTCTGCACTATATGCATTGAATGTTAGAGGCAACTCGCGAAAATTCCATGCCACGAAAAAGGCCATCGGCTTCAATTCACAAAAATTTCATGCCACAAAAATATTGTGTTTTACAGTATTGTATTTTGCATGTGATGTGTGGGGGGGGGGGGGGGGAGGGAGAAAATAATTGTGACGAGAACTGTGATCCTTTAGATGTAAGTCTTGCTGGTACTGCGTGAATCAAGTTCTTTGTATACATTTATGTGAATAAAACATATCACTCCTCTCTCCTAAATGCTTTATTCTACAAGTGCATTATCTGGAGACTTGATGCCATTTTTCCCCTCAGTTTTCGGGACAGCTGTACAGTACTGATTGAGGTGAGGATTCAGGTTTATAACATTTTTAGTGAGATAATGAGAAATCTTATGAAATATGAAAGAGCATGTAATTTAAAGAAGGATTCAAAGTTTATTTGATGAAAATTGGCCTTGAAATGTCTGAGAAAGTTATATACAAACAAAGTGATCCTCATGAAATTGACAGGCCACAACTTTTATTAGGATCTCTTTGTTTTTCCTTGTTTTTAAATATCTCAGTCAGTTCAAAACCGATTTTCATCAAATAAACTTTTGATTCCCCTTCAAATTGTATGCTCTTTAACATTTTATAGAGTGGTTTCTAAATATCTCGCAAAACGTTACCAAACGAATCCTCACCTAAACCAGTACTGTACAGTCCCTTTGATATAACTAGGTGGACCCTAGTCCTTCACCTTGGCAACAGAGGTTGATAAACTCCAGGTGGAGAAATTCCCCTTTTTCGCCCCAAATATCTCAAGGCTGCTGACGGGTGATCTTGCTTGGATTTCATCAAAAGTGTTGACCGACTTGTCACAAACTTCTGATATATGATTTATGCTAAATCTGTGAGGGACTAGCTAACTTTCCCCCTTCTCTTTCTTTCTCTCTGATTTGTGCTTTCTCACCTGCCTTGTAAATTCAAAATAAAGCTATGGGTGTCTTATTACAGCTTGTTGATTCTTTCTGGGCCTTTCCCAACAAAATGTGACTGACATTGTGTATAAACAAGTGTGAACAAGGAGTGAGTCCCTAAATCTGTCACTTTATTTAGTAATGATAGCACTTAATAATTCTAATTTCTACCAAGTATAATATTCAACAACTTGAGAAGAGGCTAGGCTAGGTCATGACACTGTACATTCAATCAACACTTGTAATTATTTGCTGATACGATTATCAAACGAGAAATAGATTAAAAGAGAAGTTGTAAAAGACAATGGAATTCAAAGTGCTTCATGTTTGGGTCCAAAGTTATCGACTATGCAACTTCATTCCTAGAATTTTTGACGGGGTTTCTGTCTTCAAGCCCATGCAGTGGGGGCTTGTGGACTACCTGTCTCTTAACTGTGCATGCATGTGCTGTGTAGCTACACTATAAAAAAAACCCAAAAAAAAAAACAAAAAACAAAAACAAAAACCCAAAATGAAAACAAAAACCCAAAACATTGAGATTTAAAGAACACCATTACTCAGCCTCCAGGTTGGATGAATTTTATGAAGGAAGTCATTCTCATTGACCAGTGCTGACTAATTACCATAAAACTGAAAATCCAAACACTTTTATGGGCACTATTTCTAACATCTTTTCACATCACAGACATGAATTTGAAATCTTTTGCCACAAAGTATTCGAGAGGCAAAAACAAGGTTTTCATTTCGTAAAAATGTAAGATATCATTGATGTTATAAAAGGTTCATGAAAAAGGATAAGTTTATTATAAACTAAATTTACAGTTTTTCTACTCTACTACAACATGTATATTTTGATTTTGTTTCCATTGAAGAAAATCATTGGAGATCCATTCTCAACTAACACTCCTGCACATTGTGGTTCTCCTTTTAGATAACATTGTGTTTGTGCATGCTTTTTTTGACAGTGAAGGTGAATATGTAGGTATCATGATTACACATGCATGTATCTGTACCTTAGATGTCATATACATAAATCTTTTTTTTTTAGTGTTTTCATATTGTCATACTCTCATGCTCATGCATGTATGTGATATGTATTCATATTCTCATGTAGATCGATGTTTTGATGTTAATAAACTCAAACTCGAATTTGTGACATGGTACAGAAGCATCCATTGCAGACAAGATTCCATGCAAACATTTTTCTACAAGTCTGCTTTCTAACGTGTGTGCACATTCATTTTGTGTGAGAAGAAGAAGAATTATGACCTCAAAGTATTTCATCTGCCAGAATTCAGGCCAGAATTGTTATTGTTATCTCCTTTGATGCTTAGCTCTCTATACTATCTCAATGAACAATTGGTTTAGGGAAGATAATAAGTTGTGTTGAACCACATATTTTCATGTTTGATGGTAAATGAGAATTTGGAATGTGTGCCTTTGCAAGATATTTGGAAAAGATAATACATCACTCACGGTGTACTATTGATATGAGAATGCTTTTGAGCAACGATGTGAATTCAGTGTACAGTTGTAATGATTGATGATGCGAGCAAAGGTTAGTTTTGTCAAACAGGAACATGGGCAGGAATAGCAGGAAGGTTTGAAGCACAGATTGTGATTAGCACAAAAAAAAAGCATTATACATGCTATCATGATAGTAAACAATGTACTGGAAAACTTTGGTGTACCTCAATTCTTCCACATTATCCGTCATGGGTTTATCAGCTAGCTAGGTTTACATGAATATTGTGAGTATATCCTTCATTTCCTTTTAAACTTATAGCCATGCCGGTTTTAGAGAGATTGAAATTCAAACCAGCATCTAATTGAGAAGTCAAGCCTTGCTATCAAGGTAATCTTCAGGATTAATGATGAAAAAGCTAATTAATTTGAATGATAGAGGATTATGTCATTCAATAGCCATCAATGCATTGGATGCTGCAAGAGATGGGGAAAGGGGTATATGACTGTTTTTTTTTTTTCAGTAAAAGTGGAGGCAAACTATCTTATTTGTCTATGTAGGCCTAGTCATTATCGTAGATTATCTTCAGTTCTAATGCTTGCCATCATCTACCTTGACATCATCTAACCTAACATGTGCAACATGGGTACAATTAGGCCTACTGATGGTCCATGTGGGATGGATACAAACTGTTCTTTGCCTCTTTATGTGATGAGCAGTGTTGAAAATGTGCATGATGTTCAAATGTCTGTGATGCAGTGTTGAGTGAAATGCAAAGTACCCCAGGGCGGGCGCTACTTGACCTTTTATAACGCATTGGAGAATGGAATGTTTATTGATATTCACCAGGAAAAAAGAAAGTCCACTGAATTTGGAATCAGATATGTTTTGAGATCTCTGATATATCCAGCCATTGAGTTAGAGCAGGAATGTCATTTTTTGCAGATATTTAGAATATGTCAATCTTTACTTTTTTCAATCCACTTTATATGCATGTCAATCTTTATCCATGTTAACTTGGCTGGAATCATTCTTATCAAAACTTTTTGTGACTCTCTTTCAAGATTTAAAGTGAACATATACTAAATGTAGACCACTTTGTGCAGTATATCTTAAATGTGACTGTAGATGTATTTATCAAGAGCTGATGTAATGTGTTTCAAGTTTGAAGGAAGAGTTTGCTGTGACGCATAGCACTTCACCGCAAGATAAAGTAGACAATCTATTAGAAATGTTGTCCCTTTAATCATCCCCAGAGAGCTATGTCATAAATCATGGAGTTTTTGTTTTGTTGTGGAGATCAGATTGAGGAACCAAGAAACAGTGCACTTTAGACAAGTGAGCATAGTAAAGGTGATTAAGATGATTTATTAAAAAAGATGCTTTTCATTGGCAAAAAACCCTGAACAACCAACCTAGATTTTTTTTTTTAAATACATGAAAAGTTGCCGTGACTCAAATAATTTGTTGAAAAATTAGAATCATTTTCGAAAAATAAGAATCATTTGTTAACAGGAGTTATAGTGGCTTTTGCATTGTGAAACAAAAATTGTATTTATTCTCCACTGTTCACACATAAGCAATACAAACAAACACAAAAGCCATGTTCAGACGTATTTCTAGTCGGAGTAAAAATTTATGGCATGGCAATTAAAATTCAAATTAATGCATATCTTACCACGACCCTTGTGTCCACACGACAGTCGTGGGAAGAAACTCCGACCAATTTATGTGCGAGGGTCGATGTAACTTCCGGAAGTGGTAGCGCCGCGCACGTAGACCATGCGATTGTTTTTTTACCAGTGTCATTTGTCTTCTCCATTCTTGTTGAGGGAAATTTCTGCATGATTGCTAGCTTCTTCGTCGCGATGAACTAGGTTAGAATTGCACTATACACGCGTACGTATAGTCGCAAAATGTCAACATTGCGATTTGACCCAGGAAGTTTTACCTAGGTCGTAAGGTATGTAAGTTCATAGATACTCCGAGGGCTTGTCCGCACAGGCAATTTACTCCGACCGGCTAGTCATGGTAGCGAGATACTCCTGAGAAAACTCAGGAGTATCTTGTGTGGAGGAAGAGGTCGTGGTAAGTTCCTCTGATCGGAGGAAGTTACCACGACCTTGTTCAGACGGGCACTACTCCGACCTATCCTCCGAAGTTACTCCGACCAAGCTTCCTCCGACCCTTCCTCCGAAGTTACTCCGACCAAAACTGCCTCCGTCTGAACACGGTTTATAGTCATAGCACACAAATCACATGGTTGGAAATGAAGTGCACTAAATATTCAGACTGTGCATGCCTAAGCAATGATGGAAGAATGAACCTGGGCATATTTTGCCATTTCAAAATACAATGCTATGAAAATGCATCAGGGCTACAATGCATGCTGCAGCTGCAGATAAAGTTTGAATTGAGGAGTTAATTAATCATGACACATGTATCCCTCTGACTTGGAACAGTGAAAAAATTGTAGGATGGTGGTAGCTCAAATCAGGGCGGTGTAAGCTTTTACACCCCTCTACTCAAATGGAGCTGATTTCTGTAATTGTGTCTTTTTCTTCTTTCATTGGTGCTATGGTGACAAGTAATGTTGACAACATCCATGCAAAAATGCCTGAGTTCAGATGGAATTGCAGGTATTTTTTTTACTTTGGAAATTTGTGATTTATCGCTCCCTCAATGCAGCTTCCAGTTCAAAATCTTCTATATTCCAACTACACATACCAAGGAAACAGTCTTGAAATTGAGCTGTGATTTCAAGAGCCTCGCCTTGAGAGGAAAACTAGACTAAACTGACCTCTCTGTGACCCCTTTCAATGTGAGGAGGGCGGCCCTGGTCAAGAAGTCGGCGCTAAGCTGAGATTGGGGCAGAGTTTTGTGTTTTCTTTCCTTTCTGTATAAGTCACTATAACTGGAGCACAGTCGCTTTGTGGAACTGATTTAGCAAGGTAAAAAACAGAGTGCTTTCATTCCTTGTGTGACTGTGTTTGTCATGACGGTTTTATCTACAGTGGTTGTGAAATGTGACAAGGCTTGATACTTTCAGAAAAATGTATGTGACCCACTAATGCATCATGTTACATTCTTGTAGTTTCTTCTCTCCCTGGTCATATTTGGCCTTCCTTCTATTTTTCTTTGTTGGTAAAGTTTCTGTTCCACCCAATTTCTCTGTATATTTTCATGTGGATTTTCTTTTTTGTCTCATGGCATTACTAACTTTTTTTAATGACCTAGTGACATATTCAACATTATTGCTTTTAAAGTTGTATTGTGTCAATATTCTTGAAAGATACCATAGTTTTCACTTCATGAGAATAAAATAGTACTGTATATGCCATATAATTAGTGCATCTAATTTTTTGCAAATTTGAGCTTCCCGACAATATCCCAAGTGGTTAAATTCTTGATTAAAGGGTGTGTACAGTTCTGGTCGAGGTGAGGATTTAGCTTTTAAAGGGAAGGTAAACCCAAAAAGCAATGTGGATTGAGTGAAAGCAGCAACATTAGTAGAACACATCAGTGAAAGTTTGAGGAAAATCGGACAATCGATGCAAAAGTTATGAATTTTTAAAGTTTTGGTGTTGAAACCGCTGGATGAGGAGACTACTAGAGGATATGACGTATGAGTGGACAACAATACAAAGAAAATATAAAGGAAATTCAACAAAACTTCACTTTTCTAGAATTATGAAAGAGCAATGGACCAACCTCTTTCAGAAAGCAGGGGGAATAATTGCTACCCCTAACATATGTCAATATCAAGTTGATGGAATTTGTAATTTTCATGAAAAATGGATTTTTGTAGAATTTTCTTTATATTTTCTTGGTATTGTTGTCCACTCATACGTCATAACCTCTAGTAGTCTCCTCGTCCAGCAGTTCCAACACCAAAACTTTAAAAATTCATAACTTTTGCATCGATTGTCAGATTTTCTTCAAACTTTCACTGATGTGTTCTACTAATGTTGCTGCTTTCACTCAATCCACATTGCTCTTGGGGTTTATCTTCCCTGTAACATTTTGCGAGATATTCAGAAACCACTCTTTGAGATGTCAAAGAGCATGTAATTCTAGGGGTGTCAAAAGTTTATTTGATGAAAATCGGTTTTGAAGTGGTCGAGATATCCAAAAACAAGGTGAAACAAAGAGATCCTAATAAAGTTGGGGCATGTAGTCTTTTATTATTATCACTTTTTTGGATATATCAGCCATTTGAAAACCAATTTTCATCAAATTAACGTTGAATCCTTCTTAAAATTACATTCTCTTTCATATTTCATAACTTAAGATGTTTCTCATTATCTCATTTACGAATGTAAAAACCATGAATCCCCACCTCAACCAGTACTGTACAGCACCTTTAACATGGAGCACAGTACTGAACGGAGAAATGTATGCATGCACATCATATTAAAGGACAAGTTCACTTTCCTTAACATAAGGATTGAGAGAATGCAGCAATATTAGTAGAACACATCAGTGAAAGTTTGAGGAAAATTGGACAATCGATGCAAAAGTTATGAATTTTTAAAATTTTTGTGTTGGAACTGCTAGACGAGGAGACTACTAAGGCTCATGATGTCATATGAGTACAATAGTATAAAGAAAATGTAAAGAAAATTCAACATATTTTCACTTTTTTGCATAATAAAAGAGCACTTGACTTGCCTCTTTCTAAAGGCAGTGGGAATAATATTACCCATACATGTCAGTAACGAGTCAAGGGAATGTGTACATTTTTCAAAAGATGAAATTTTGTGAATTCTCTTTATATTTTCCTTATAGGACCTATTGTTGTATGCATGTGACATCATACACTGCAGTAGTCTTCTCATCCAGCGGTGACTGCACAAAAACTTCAAAAGTTCATAACTTTTGAACAGATTGTCCGATTTTCCTCAAACTTTTAGTGATGTGTTCTATTAATATTGCTGCATTCTCTCAATCCTTATGTTAATGAAGGTGAACTTGTCCTTTAATGTCGAGATCAGAGTAAAAAGCAACAAGGAAGACATAATGGTGCAAACTAGATTCCAGGTATTGTAGGGCCAATACACCGACTATTTCGCAAGGTTTTTATTGTACAGTTGTAGCAAATGCCATGAGTTGGATGCTATTCACAAATTTAATGTGTGCTATAGCTTCACAAAATTAATTTCTTCTGATTGACCATGTGACCTCATCTCCAGGTCAGACTTCCTTCAACAGCCTTTGCTCAATTATTTACACCAATGCTGTGTCACTCATTCAAAGGAGAAACTTTAGCAATATTGAAGTTTGCAAGATGTAAAAATCAGACAGAGAGAAAAAAAACCCAAAACCCTTTGTTATGTTTACCATAGCATGTAAACTGAAGCAGTCTACTGTATCAAGTCAAACAAACAGTAGGCTATGCTTGGGCAGCTTATGATACTGGCTTATTGGAATGTTATGGCAGGGAGATGTCACACCTCCCCAGTTTATTGGGAGTTCAGGAAGGAACTGATGCCCAGGAAATATGCCATATTTGGGGGATGATTGTACGTCACTCTTTGATGGTTCTTTATTTCCTGGAATTCTGTGCAATTTTTTTTATTTTTTTATACTGCTGTTTGATGCTTCCTGTAGCACTCATTCTGCTTGTACAACAGAACCATTATATTGAGTATTTGGTTACTAGGTTGGTAAGATTAATATTTGAACAAGATAATTGGCTAGTAGGGCCTATTAATAATGATTTGTTAATCTTTTTATCAAAGATTAAGGCACAAGAACTGTGATGAAATTACAACCTCAATTATGTGAATAATTCAAGTATTACTAACTTTCTGTTCAATTTAACTGCTCTTTGAGATATTGCATTCTTGAAGTGATAGGAAATATTTTTCTTGATATTATACTCGGTGTGTATTTGTGTGATTAATTTCTTGACCAAGCTTTAGCCTTCCAAGTCAGGAAGTTTAGCAATACTGTGCATGTTTATGTAAATGCAAATTTGTGCCTGTGCCTTTATTAAAGTCCTATAAAGTAGATATGGTCGTGCTTTGTAACTTCTTGGGATCAGATAATTCATACAACTTTAATATATATCTCAAGATCATTCAGAATCAAAGATTGTCAAATATATAAGGATACCTTTATGTCAAGGGGCATAGACTGCAACTTCCTGTATGGGAACTAAAAAGGTTATTGAGGCACAGTATTTTTTTTAAGAGACTGAAGGATTTGATATTTATTTAACCTATAAGTTGTCACATTTGCTGCAGTGCTGAAGAAAATTTATACCTTATCCCACAAATGCTACCTGTATGAAGTAATGAAAAATCCCATTGTATATATTCACTGACATATTTGCGTCATATGCCATGTTTTGAGTATATTTTCAACTGGTTCAGTTTCACAGTAGTTATCAATGCAAAAAGAGGCTTTTTTTTTTCTTTGCTCAAAGCAGAGTTCTCCATCATTTTAGCCTCTGTGTATTTCAATGCTGCCATCTCTGGTCAATAATTGGCAAAAGTAGAAAACTACCTTCCTCGGAGACTTCACTATTCACTGAACAAGCCTTGCTGGATAATTGAAGTGTGATACTTATGTTTGAATTTTGCCTGTCAGTCACAAGTATAATCAACAGGCTCATTTATTATTACCGTCCTAATTCATGAATTATTTTCTTAAACATCCATGCAAAATGACATACCAAGTTTATCCCTTTCTTGTGCCTGTTCTTTGTTTTGATATATCAGTGTGAAGGAGTTTGAATTATTATTAGAATTGAATTTGCCATTCCTCTCCAAATGCTCATATTCTGATCACATTTTTATTTATCTGACGAGTTTGTTTCAAATCATGAATTCAAAACATCTTTTTCCTCGGACTTTACCCTCTAAGAGATAAGCCATTCAGGAAATGCAAAGAAATTAAATGTTTTGGCAAGTAATGAAATTGTTGTCAAGTACTTTGACCTTACAAATTGAAAGGTTAGTTAATGAGTGTGTACGTCATCACAAGTATTTAAAAAGGTTTGGATTTGACTTGCTAAACATGTTTAAGCTCTACCGGGTCTTGATGGATGCTGCCCAGTTGGCATGCAGGTAGGAAACACCTGTCTTCCAGCGGTCCTCAGCATCACATTATAGCTTACTTCCTGCAGAGGAAATGCGGCATCATTCCAGTAAGGTGATTGACTTATCTCGAGACTTGGACACATAATTAATTGGGCCCCTGGGCTTTACATGGACCTAGGGGGTACGGTCATTTCTTACCACTAACATGATTCACATGGACTGTTGGTTTAATACTATTACGTTAAGTAAATATATGCTTTTGTCCTTGAAATTTCATCATTTCATTGCAAAATACTGCTGATTGTTCATAGTGGTGACATTAATTTCTTTTGTGGAGAGAATGTAGTCACGTAGGTTTTCTTCTTTTTTTTTTCTCTCTTGCCTCTTTCCTCAAGGGTGCGTTTATCTAAAACTTTTCTGAGGCAGAATCATCTTCCAAAACTCATTTGAGGCATTTTCCGGGGTTAGAAAAACACAACCATGTTTTCAAACGCGTTTAAAAACGCTGTTCTGAAACGCCATTCAAAGGGCATTTTGAAATGCATTTAAGACCATGATCCCCTTTCCTTGAGTAGATAAACACAGTGCCGTTTTGAAATGCGTTTATACCTCAAGGTCAACTAGCAATTTTTTTCCGATTGTATTTTCTGCCCATTATTTGTGTGTGAACGATGAGAAATGTATGGTGGTATGCAGTTGACCTTTTCTTTCGTAAATTTCGTGCTCCGAATAAAGGTGGAAAGTGCACCTCTTTTGATTATTTCCAAACATATCCAGATGCATGACTTCTTGAATGTGATTTCTCAGAGTTCCGTAAAGAAATAGGCCCTACATACTTAGTAATATACTTTTAAGTTTTTTTTTGTTGTTGTTCATGAAGTGAAAATGTGAAATTTTAGCAACTATTTCTGACAATTATTTTCCATTTTGAAAGTAAAGTTTTGCTCCATTTTAAAATATTTTTTGTCATTATTAAAAAAAGTAATGCAATGATGAGTCAGAATAAGATTTTTCCTATTCAATAAAGTGAAAATCATTACAAAATATGAACTTAAAGTGGAGTTATAGCAATTTTGCTGCGACACTTTTCCAGCGGTTTCTTGCATGCAACGTGTTCATTCAGGGGGAAAACGAGGTCATCTCAAAATGAAAATGGCGAGTTAATTGCAACTGAGCAGGCCTACAGGTTTTTTGAATGTTCAGTGGTGGACAGTTAACCAAGATTGATTCAGGCAAAGAACCATAATATCTGATGACCAACTCCCTTATATCACAGTGCTCCACATTATGTAAGGTCGACGTGTTGCCACTGTATATCCAAATCTGTCAGGTGTTTATCAGCTCTCATTCTTCTTCTCCATCATGTACGATGACACATATCGTGCTGAACATTTCCCTTCTTCCTTGTCAGTCGAATGCCATCTGTCACCGACATTCTTACCGTATTCCTCTACAGGGCATCGGGAATCGGGCCATAATGTTCCTTAACAGGCCAATCCTGGGAAGTACTGCTGCAGCCTAATAGACAAGAGGAAGCCTGTTAATTAGCTGTCTCGTGTTGCTTTCGTTCCCTGGAACATGTTCCTGAGTGACCTGCTCAGTTTTCCCCCCTTCCCTCATAATTTCCCCCATCCTTTCCTTCTATGTGGGGGCTGGACAGACAGTCTGTCTCTAGGTCAGATGTTTGTGGGTTCCTTTGACCCTTGACACCAGTACAGGAAATATTGTGACAGGGTTCTGAGGGATTTTTGCTTTTTTAGGGGCAGGGGAATGGATGACTTCAAAACAACAACAATCAACAACAAGAAAGACAGAAAGTTTGAAGCAGTTATGCTAGAAAAAAGAAGCAAGCACAATGTATTCAGTTGAAATCTCTCAGAGCCTGATTCTACACTCTGAAACACTGACAAATCTAATACTGGTGTTTTATGTGGTGTTTCATTTCATTTCATTTCATTTCATTTATTTGTTTCCATATACCCAAATAATGCAAAATAATTTCAAAATAGCATTATTGATTTGTACAAGAAGGTGAAATGTCATGAAGCACTGATACAAATGCAAATAGGCCCCTGCAAGTCTGCTGCAGCTATCTTTATGGTTCTTATGTCATGATTCATTTGATCATAGATCACTCAGTATCACACCACTAAAAAGAAGTGTCATTGAAATAATTTTGTTTTCAATACGATGGGATTCGTTTTTTTTTTCATAACTCATTCTGTGGACTTTTCTTGTTTACACTAGCTGCTCTCCGCTTGGCCTACTAAAAGTGCAATCAACTTCTAGGATAAGTCACCATGTAGCACCACCTTTTAAGGGGCAATCACTGTGAAATAATGGTGATTATGGTAGTAGGTTGTCTCTGTGAGTAAGAATAAAAATATGCCAGTTAGAATTTGCTGATCTGTGAGAAATTTTGGAAAATTGGGGAGAGCTTTGTCATGTCATATGAACACATTGTGCAACCATGCATGTTGTTGACACACGATTTTGTCAGTGAGCACCATTCAAACAGCGTTGATTTGTATGTTATGTGTAAGTAGAGCAGCTCATGCCAGTGAAAGAACCACTCCACTTAACTACTCCTGTTAGAGAACATACACATACTAGGAAACTCTCCATCAATTAAGGCATGATAAATTTCTCTTGGATTCCATTCAAACTATTTGTAAGTACTTCTTAGGGAATGCCTGTAGCTGAAGAGGAACAGGTCACTGGAATGGCCTTTACCTGCAGTTTAGCTCTGACAGCTTGAGAAATATAGCAACCATGAGTACATGAGTATCTTGCATGCAGATTATCCTATGTGATTTTCTTGGAACTACGTCAAGAACCATAGTGGGAGTATAGTGTAAGTAAAGAGGAGAATACCGTGGACTCTTCAGTGCAAGTGATCCCCAGATTCTTCTCCCGACTTGTGCGGATATCCTTGGGCAGGATGCTGAACCTACCCTTTACCTCTCAACCCAGGTTTGTAGATGCATGGAGCTTCTGGGGAGATGAGTTCCTACATGTAGCAAATGTTGATAGGGCCTGCCTAGAGAAAATACTATTATTGAAATGCCAATATTTGCTTTTAGTAAGGAAACACTTTTATCATGAATGTATAATCGTAACAGTGGTTATTATCATCAGTCGTCAGGGTAGTAGAAGTGGGGACAAGGAAGAGACAAAAAGTGATGTGAAGATGTTGTGTCCAACTCAAAATGTGTGATACTTAAAGGGAACCCAAACCCAAAGAGCAATGTGGATTGAGTGAAAGCAGCAACATTAGTAGAATACATCAGTGAAAGTTTGAGGAAAATTGGACAATTGATGCAAAAGTTATTAATTTTTAAAGTTTTGGTGTTGGAACTGCTGGATGAGACTACTAGAGGTTATGGCGTCATGTGTGGACAACAATACAAAGAAAATTAAAAGTGAATTGCTGCTTTCACTCAATCCACATTGCTCTTTGGGTTTGGGTTCCCTTTAATGAATTTCTGTGTACATTGTGTAAGGAAGAATTTTCCCCGAGAGTGTGAGTGAACATCTTCATCATGTGATCCCCCATCTTTGTCTCCTGACTTGATATTACAAATATTACACCTGTACCAAGCTCTGGGCTAGTCACTCAAGCTCTGTGAGTGAGTCTAAAGGGTTGTCAGGGTGGGTGCACAACTTTTTGAGCTATCTTAATCATCGCCAATTGGATTGAATTCATTTCCTGACTCAGGGCTCATGATGCTGCAACTGGTGATTATCTCAGTCATCCTAGCATTAGTTTCTGATTTTTATGACTCAAACACTTCAACAAATTTTATTTCTATTTTTTTGTTGTTGTTGCATTGGCTATGCATTTTAAAGACAGAAATGTGCTATTTAATTTTATACGACACAGTCACATTCTTATTTCTTATCTTAAAGTTTAGGTACTATGAGATGAGTGTGTTGATTTGGTAATCCAAGTGCCCTTTTAGTAGAAAAGTGTTAAACTGAGACTTTAACTAGGTTTGTGTTATATACAAGATATACCCTGTGAGATATTTTAAAGATATATCTTTTCCTAAGGCTCTGTGATGCATGCCAACTGATCTGTAATATAAATCATTATTACAGGAAAAGTATATTTTTAGAGTCATGTGGTCTGCATTAGCTGCAGGAGAATCAGTGATATAAATTACATATTTCTGCCTGGAGCGTATGGAGATAGATGCGTAATGTTGATATATTTTTTTAAGGTGACAATTTTTTTTTTTTGAAATTGGGAAACAATGGACAAAGTAACAACTGAGTGTGTAAATGGCTAGGTGATCCCCCAATTTTCAGTGACACTAACAAATGGTATGACAGGTGGAGACAATATATCTGCCTAATGACATGTCAGAACTGAATATGTGACACCGATAACTGGTACCTCGTACTGGTATGCATGTTTATGTGTCTGTGTGAGAGAAAGAGAAGATAGTGACAAATAAGACAAAAAAAAAAAAAACAAAAACAAAAACATTTTCTAAAGTATGATTGTTACTGTGAATAGACATGTTTAAAAGAACTTTTTAAATTTCAGCATATGATTTAAAAATGCATAGTTTATCAGAGCAATTTCTAGTTTTAAGAGAAAGTTTGTGTAAACAAGATTATAATTATGCAAACACTGAATCAATAGTTGTATTTTAAATCATGATTTTGGTTGAATAATGCCAGATGAATCATGTGGTTCCAAAACATAACTCTTAATGTATGATAATGTGATTTATGTGACTCAAAACCTGGACTCGAAACAGTACCACAGTACTCCTTTCACTCGATTTACACTATCGTGAATACTGTATATGCTGTTATTTTCGTGAGGGTTTTATTTTTGCGAATTTCACGAACTGCAGTTGGATCACGATTTTAACAACCGGGAAATTGTCTCCATGCGCTTTGTCTCCATGCGTCGATTCGTGAAAACAACATCTCGCGAAAATGTCTATGACCTCGTCATTCACGAAAATATCTGTACATGAAAATAACGGCGTATACAGTAATGAAGTAGTCCTTTGCATCAACACTACACTGCATCTGGTGCTGCTATGGCTGCGTTTATCTAGATTCAATACTCACTATCAAAATGCATTTGCAAATACCTTTTGGATTGCATGTCTTGAATTGTTGCATTTATCAGCTCTGTCATGAGTTGATTGGGAGACCTTGTCACTGCACAGCTCCATTGCACAGTTTGTCCCAAGGAGCAGAGATTTGTAGATAGATGGCAATGGTTGGCATCGGCAGGTCTGAGCTATAAATGCATTTCAAAATGGCTTTGCGTTTATCAACTCAACAAAAATGCATTTCTGGCTTCAATGCGTTTGCAATCGCACTTTTTTTTTTGGCATTTCAGAAATGCATTTCTAACCCCATAATTAAAACAGCTTTACATTTATCAATTGCCCAAAACTCCCTGAAAGTTGTTTGGAAACCTTAACTCTGCACCAGAAGTGATAAATACACCCTATATTTTTCTCTGGATGTGATGTGGTATGCATCAGCAGAGACCAAACATGAACTTGTTGCTATATGGTCAGAGAGCTTTTGAGGAGGAAAACTAGAAAGCTCGGGCAGTTAGTGGAAGAAATTCCAGCGATGGAAGTCTGCAGATGAAAGGTTTATTTTCGGTGATGAATCATTCCGATTAGCTGTGAAGCGTGAACATCCCATGCAATCAACGGGTATGTGGGAATTCCTTCAAATTTAGAATCTTGATGTGACGTTCCTGGAACCAGTCGTGTCTCCCCCACTGAGGAGGGAATTCTAGGGATATGAATGAGTGTGTGTGTCAGCGTGTGTCGAAGGTTTCTCCCCTCCCTCTCGCCCCGTGAGTATCCTGTCTGACCTTTGCCATTTATGAAGAGGAACTCTCATCATCACAAGCAAAAACTCTGGGAATGCAATGAAAGAAAGTATTGCCTGAAGAAAACCTTGCTACTGTGCTATTATTATCATTATTTTTTCATTTGTCCATATCTGTCAAAAATACATATATGTTATGTTGAAAGGCCACAGACATTGGAAACAGATTCTTATCTAAGTAGGATATTGGGGATGACTGCTTATTTGAAAAAAAAAAACAACAACAACAAGAGCAGCAGAAAGAACCGTCATAACCTTATGAACTGTAAAGTGTATATTTCTGATAAATAAATGTATATTTTTAAAGTCATTATTCCATATTCCACATTTGATACAATTTTACATTCCATTTGACTTTAAGAGAGAAGCTCAACACAAGATAGTCAATTTGAGATGGAAATGAATATAAAAGCAAACGTGAAGAAGGTGTATTAATTAGCATATTGTCAAAAGAATATATATATATATATTTTTTTTTTAACTTTACACTTGAAAAAAAAAATATGTTCACAAAATAGTGGAAGCATATAGACCTACTATAAAAATTGAACCATATCTCCTAATATTACTCAATAATTCAATGTATTTATTTGTCAAATTATATTGATCTATCTGCACATTCAAATTTCATAATGATGTTAATTCAGGCATCATGTACTCCATTATAAGCCATATGCAATTCATGGTTTTGATATTACCTTAACTGTCTGCAAGAAGATTCTCTGTTTCTGAGAAATATGGGAAAATGCTTTTGTTTGATTTCTGAGTTTTCTAAACAAAGACAGGAGAAAATACAGTGAAAAGTTGTGGTGAGGAAACAAGAGTATTTTTTTTTTTTCACATGAATCCAAGTGTCATGATACCATGGCTGTTTTTACTCACTTAGTTCCTCGGCATTTCATTATAAATAATGCTGCCTTCTTCGAATTGATTTCATTCTTTCATAGACCGCAAGCAGTCCTCTCTGTCCAAAATACTGCAGAACACTCCAGACCTAAAGGTTCAGAGGCACACTGGATAGACGACCCAAGTTGCTGGCACCAGGGCTAATCTACACCCAGCAGGGGGACCATCGTTGAAGAGTTGACTTCCTACCTTACGGACGGACGGCAGATCACCCAATCCCGAGGAAAAAGCCAGTAATTGAGTGTCCCTAATATAATAGAGGGTTCTGCTAAATTCTATGGTGACAACATTCATGAGACCCCGCCCTCATCTTGATGTGATGGACAAAAGATGATGTTGGTGACAAGACATCATCGCCGAATTTTTCTTCAAAATCGATAAATGAAGCTTTGATAATCTGTGACAGGGCCTTCACACAAACTGCATATATGAAGTTGCATTCTGATGCAAGTGATGAATAAATTCCCCCCTCCTCCAGTTGGCACCCTCCCACCCTCCCAAATTCGACAGAGCAAAAATAAACAAAAAGGACAGCAGCAATTGCACCTTGTTCCCTTGGGCAGGGGAGCAAGTTTAATTTCAACCAGTCGGCCAATGGTGGAGGGAGCACCTGCTGTGCAGAAACTGTGAGCACGGCATGCTGGGAATGTGGAGAACGAGGGATTTGACGCAAGGAGCGCATTTCAGAAGGCAGCTCGTCTGCTGCTGACTCTGTTGGGTCTGCCCCGTGGAACCCGGCAGGAAAAGTGAGTATATGCCGTTGGAATTTGTGTACGGAAAGCTGTAAACAGCAAGCTACAATCTTGTCAAGAGATTGTGCGGAGGAGGCACACTTTTCATGTGTGAGCTGTGAAGTTTTCCCCATCTCCTCTGATGTTTTGCTTCTCTTGAAAAACACTAAATCTGAATGCAAGAAGGGTGGCAATGGATTATATTGTGTCTGTTGGTGCGGTCTTTGCAGTAATTCAAGATTATCTTGGCCAACTCACTGTTTTCTTTGGGTCACAAAAGTGAAGTGGTGAGTATCACAGGCTGAGCTTAAGTCTAGTCACAAGGTTGGGTGTGTGTGTCTTTAGCAGTAAGTACAGGTTTATAATCACATTATGTGCTTATGTCACATGGGTTACACCACGCTGTTTGTAGAAGTAGGGTTTACATGATAGCATGTCATGTGCCTTCTCAAATATGAAGATGTCTATCAATTTAATATTATAACTGTGTCTGTTTTGTCAGTTGAATGTATATAGAATGGCAGCAGTATTTTGTAATATCATTTGGGTGTACAATTACCTGCATCTTAGCTGGCAGCATTTCTACCAGGTCCTCATTTTGGAAAAGATTATAGATTGTGACTACCAGGCTCAGAAAAGCTGAGTTCATGTTTTAGAGAGCTGCCATTGTTGAAATCAAATAATTCTAAGTTTTAAAAGCCTTTACAAAACCCTGGTCCACGTCCAGTTTCTTTCATCTCCTATGATTTTTATCTGAATATGGTAGGCATTGTTGTTGTGCTCATGACATTAGACATTATACAGGCCTTCTGGTTTAGGTGACAGAAAAAAATGCATTTCAGATGTGTTTGTTGTGGATGTAACAGTCTGTCTAGACTCCCTAGAGTAATCCCTCCTTGGTTGTGCCATCTTATCCAATGATGATACCAGAAGTGATATGAACCTTGAAAAAATTGTGAATCATCACTTAATATTCATTACTTGAAATCATAATTTCTGACTTCTGTGTCAATATCTGTACACTATCAAGACAACAGAAGTATGATATGAACATTGTTTTGAGTTCAATCAAAATGTTATCTTAATGGGATAGTTTGATGATATGTGATTATATATCACAACAGAACTGACTTTATTGTTGTTTCTTTATAGGTAGGTAAAACAAAGAGCAGTCGAGACAAGGAGAAAAAATATTCATCAAAGTGTCAGGAAACTCTCCCATTAATATATGGCATCCTCTTTGACAAATTGATCGGCAGGCTTGACTTCCTGTTATGTTCTCTGATTCAAGACCGAAAACCAAAGTGATGCTTTTTGCTCTCCTCGTCTGTCATCATTGGCTAATGGTCGTCACTGGGAACAGCGTAACTAGACTGTGAGGAAAATAAAAATGAAATGAGTTGAAGAAATGATGGAGCATATCAGATATGCATCAGAATGACAGTCTCACATCATCTCGATACATATTTTGGAATATACCATATATTTCTCTTTCTCTATCTCTCTCTTTCTCTCTGAACTCCATCTTCCACTTTCTTTCCTGACTATATTCTTGCATCGTGTACCTGAATATGTCCTTGATTTCAGAGGAGCTTACATATTATCAAAAGCTGAAAAATCAGTTCAATTTTTGTTGAGAAATATGAGCGAGGCCAAAGACAGTGCCAGGGGATCACCAGGAGAGTGTTTTGACAAGGGAGGCTGAGTATTCGGATTCAAAGTGGGTTGAAATCACTCTTTCCTGTTATTGTTTTTTCCTAATACCCAAGATGCCTCGAGCAGAATCAAATGCGACTTTCACATATCTGTGGGAAATTAGACAAAAATTTGCAGATAATGGCAGGATAGCTCCCCATTTGACAATGTCAGTTGCTAGATTTCCTGTTTTTCATTATCAAGAGGGCTATGAGAATTCCATCTTTGATATGAAAGAAGGATCTGGGGATTGAACAAAGTTCCTGGTGTTTATATACATGCATGATTGAATCAGTGATAAGAGTGGGCGGTCGTAATTTTGGTTTTCATTTTCTTAAAGCATCACGTCTCAGTATTGGATAGCAGCAGTGGAAAACAACGGACAATCCAGTCATGTTGTATCATCGTTCCAGGACATCCTTGTGGATGTTGACGACCAAACTTTATTACTGGCTGTGTGTTCTGTGGTTTCCCACATTTGACAGTGAATGATAGCATCATTATTCAACGTGATAGTGTCAAGATGAACAGATCCTAACCCCCTTATAGCTGTAAGTAGGTATCAAGAAACAACAACAAACAGCAGTGTAGTGCCTTGGTACAATGCATTGGGAGGCAAAAAAAAAAAAGAAAAGAAAAGAGAAATAGTTTTAAAAGTTTTCAATTTCTGAGACTTCGTCTATTTTTGTGCAATGAAAAGAATTCGAGATATCTGCTACTGACTTTGAAATATATGACCATGTTTTGAAGAAGGTGATTGATACGTTTATCAAATTAGTTTCATTTGCAAAGATCTGATGTAATTAAAGACCTCCACATGATATGTAGCTAATAAAGGTTACTACCTTTAAGGGTGGCTAATACACCAAACATGAGTTGGCACATCTGCTTGTAATTTTCACATTCCTTGAGTAAACTTGAGACAAATCCTTGTGAATTGCCCTTTTGTGGATGACAGTGACTCTGTGTCTTCTTCACTTGCAAAGTGACTTTTTTTTTCTTTAATGTGTCAAAGGAGGAACTGTCAGTGATTGTTAAGAGTGATAAGTGAATCATAGTGCAGGAGGAAGATGTGGAGATTTGATGACACTGGAGTAAACTCTGGTGACTTTTGACATTTGGACAGCTTCTATGCAAAATCCCAACCTTCGTTTAAACCTCCTCTTTTTCTTAGTGTAATACTTCCCTGACAGTCCCATGCAGCGCTTGCCATTTATCGAAGGGAAACGGGAAATGAATCGTCAGCTTGCGAGTTAATTTCATAGGAGAATTTCATGAATGTCATTTGCATCATTGGTTGTATGGTATAAAGATTCTTTGAAGCAGAAAAAGTGATTAGGCCTATTACGTTCATGTATCTGCAAAACGTTGATTTCTGTAGGGGAGTTTTTGCAAAAAATATTTAATGACCATGTTTTTTTTGGGGGTTATTTTTTGGTATTCTGTTTCGAACAAAGGCACCCAGTTGTATATAGTAGTTAATTTTCATTTATGTATTTATGTTTTATTTTTTATATTTTTTATCTATTAGTTAATCTATTATTATCATTTTTTTTTTTTTTTTTTGGGGGGGGGGACTCTAACCTGTATGTACCCTATTTTATTGAAGAGGATTCATTTAAACAAAGAGACATTATGATTAAAGATGAATGGGAAATTCCAGGAAACCATTAGGTGTATGTCATCATGTCTCACATAATCAGCATCATAATTAGATATGACCAGACCTGTCTTGCATGACGAGTGGGCGGTTGGGCACAGCGCCTTTGCTTCTCCCTCCCCATTTTTATGCTTCCGTTCTCTATTCAATAACGACCCCACTTCCTTGTTTCCTAAGGTCAGTTTTTGGTACATTCCCACGGGTGGTTGCACAACCCAACAGATTTTTAAGGCGATAGGAAAATCCTCTCGATTCCACGGCAGATATATTCATGCCTCATGAACAGAAACTATTCTGTGGCTTTTTTTAAAGAGTGGGGCAGCTCTGCTGCAATCACAAAAGAAGTCATAAAATACTTGTAATATCATGTGAGGAGGAGGACCTGTTGGGATCTATCTCACATTTATGGTGCATGTGAAGAGTGGTAAATGTTCTATTTGATCAGAGGCTGCACATTCCAAGGAGTTATGTTCTGTCTGATAACTTCTTGCTCATATTCAGGTAAGGAGTAGGCCTATCCATGTATCTCTGGCCATTTAGACATTAGCAAATTAACAGCTCTTATCTTTATTTGACAGCCTAGGATAGCCTTTACTTAGGTCTGGAAAAAGGTGCAGTTTTGCTTTACCTTGGGACTGATATAAAGTGTAGAATTTGTCACCTGTTATAAAGGACCTGTTCAGTGATGGGGGTGGGGTGAGGGACAGAATGGTGATAGTAGAATTGGATGGGATACCTGAATATCAGTTTTGGCAAATAGAAGTTGAGTAAGACAAACAAACACGGTGTATTTTTTTTTACAACATGCCAGGGCATGTTGTCTCTGATGTCTTTGTTATATTTGCAAGATCATAGCACATTTGCGATATAACATTATGTGTGGTGATGTTATTAGTACTGTCTTCTCTCATTTTAGAGGAAAATGATCTGATCTGATCTTTGATCTGATATTTTTACTGACTTTAATTGAACAGGAAATAGACAAACAGCATGATAGAATTTTCATTAGTTTGAGGCATATGTAACCCGAATGTTACACTCCCGAGTTCATAAATAAAGAATATCACACCTGGGATTAAGTTTTGACAAAATAATCCAATGACAAACTTTATTAGCTTGTTTGTCGTTCAACAAAGTACATCCTTCAATTCAATATGTTCACAGACTCAATTGTAACCTTTGTTACATTAGCATAACAAAATATTTGCCAGTGTATGATGATAATTCAACTCGTTGCTGTCTCTTTGTCTCTCTCGCCGGTTATCCTGTCGACGAGCCCAGAGCAGTCGCAAACCAGTCGTACACGGTAGCTGATGCAATGCTCAGTAGCCGTCAGTCACGCTGAACCAAGCAAAGGCTGGCCAAAGCTCTCATCCAAATATGTATCTAGTCAAAAGAGTTTATAAGACACAGGACTTTCCTAATATTGTGTCTTTCTGATCAATAATATTTCTTCAGGAGTATGGAAGTCCACTCCAAAATCTGATCTGATGTATTGTCTTTACTTATACTTGCCTCATAAACATATATGAGCGCATTAGACAATACAGATACAAACTCCAGTCATATACATTCAAATGTTTGTCAATTCATTTTGACACACAAGTGCTTACGGTCAGTGTAGCCTCTCGAACTTCAGTTTAACATTTCAACTTATTCTGAATTATATGCAACACTGCTGCCACAAATAAAGCTTTGATCTATCTGATCAACTGGCAGTATAGTTGCTTCATCTGGGGTCGACAAATAATGTGACTCCGATTCAAATCTCATAGTCTGAGTGGAAATAATGCTCCACGCACACAATAATTACAGTGAGCAGTTGTACACTTTACCGCGCATGTACAGTTAACATGTATACATTCTAAAAAGCATGAATATATAACTTTTTTATATTCACAATCGCACAACTATTCCTCACATAATTCTTTGCAAGGTTCTTCACTTCTAGTGGCTAGTCCTCCCCCTCTAGAGTTAAACATTCCACAATTCAATAGTGCAGTGACCTCTGCCACTCACAGCCGAACGGTCAGTGGATATAAATCTGTCACTCCAGACGAGAAGGGAGGGGGGGGGGGGGTGCTCATTGTAGACCTCAATGTTTGCGAGCCTAGCCTCACCTTCTCTGAGTGTGAGGGTCTACAGGGCATTTCAATATGCATGCATGCAATCAAACATCTGACTTCTAATTCCAAGTCAGTTTCCCAATTTCATCTGTCTACTAATGAACTTGAGTGTATGCCTAATCATGTCCATTCATAGAACATTCAAAGCGCATATACCTTGAACATTGTAGTGCATTGTAATCTTACATTGCCAAGTAATACACAAGCATCAATCATCGATCATCAATTTGCATACCATAATAATAACTTCGGAATTTATATACATGATATCAGAGTCTCTCAATACGCAATCTCCAAATCTATTGTTTAGAGTTCTTAATTAACAAACACTCTCCAATGCAATACATATTATGAAAAAATACAATGACTTACCTAGTCAAAAGAGCCAACACTCGTTTTCACTACAAGCTGCTCCACACGGCAGTCAATGGATGTACGTGCCACAACCAGTTGTATCACAGGCACATAAAACTTGTATATAACAATACAGCTGATGCTTATGAGGGTTTACCAGTTATTTTGTGGTAACCTCTCAGCAGATAAATGTGTGAGAAAACTTTCTGGATCACACAGTCGATGTAACAAGCAAAGTGGGTGCAGGCCTCAAAGCGCTGGCAGGAAGCAGATATGCCTATTTGCTCCAAAGCTATGGGCTTTTATACTTTTCTGTCTCTATGTAAAATGTTAATATTACAAACTTTCTCGAGAAAATCAGAAACTTCCAGGAAGTTAACTGACCAGCAGAAATATCATTGGTTCATGTTTCTATGACATCATTCAAAGTCTGCCTCATTGGCTAGAGGTCACTCATTCCCCTTGACTTCCAGGAACATTACTGACGTACTGACCATCCACTTGGCCAGACAAAGTCTTAACATTGACCAAGGGCAGTAATGACAGGCTTTCCAGTCACTCTCAAGCCTTCTGGCTACAGGACTTTAAAGTTGCACTCCTGTGACCTTGGTCACTAGAGCGGCTACCTAACCAGCATATAGCTATATGACAGATTGTTTATACTCATGTAAACACTGATCTAGTTAACATTCTCGACAAATCATATATCAGAATCATATGAGCACTCAATTAGAATGCAGATACATACATCTCATTCGCATTAACGATGTATTAAACATAACAAATGCACACTCATATCTCTTATGCTGAAGTGTATGGATCACACTTTGTTCTGAACGTTTGACATATCAAATAATAATCTTGCAAACAGTCATACCATTACTGCCATTGATAACATATATCAAAGCAGTATCTGTAATACACAATGTAACACAGGTAGAGTATTTAAATCTATTAATGTATGGAGCTACTCTACTTTAAGGCACACGCAGAGCTAGCCTAAACAGTTCATTGGAAATGGGGGGGGGGGGGGCAGAGAAATGGGAAGGGAAAGGAAAAAGAGGGGGCAGAATTTGGGCTAGACCTGCACTCTACGTCATTGTCAAAGAAAATGTTGGTCTACAGTTAGAACCAGTCCACTCTGTATAGGCTTTGCCCATGGTAGGACACTGTCCCTAAATCCCAAAGCAACTACTACTTTGTCCTAGCAAGAATGACCTTCCTCTTCTGAGACATGGTCCTTTCGTTTCTCTTGATGTGCCTACACACCAACAAAAGGGAGGGGTGCTTAAAACAATATCCCTAGACTGGCTAGCTTGCTCCATCCTTGAGTTTTATTACACCTACATAGTCTAACACCAGCAGGGGCATTTCACAGGGCTTGACCAGTCTCAATACACACAGGCTTACAATTGGACATTGGCTACTGGGGTCAAAGGCTGAAGGGGAAATCTTAAGACTAATCTTGGGGGTTACTAGTACACTGGTCGAGGGGTTGTTGGAAAACAGGTGGGGTACGGACGTCAGAGGAGGGATGAATGGAGGGGGTGGTAATAACAGTGACCATGGGTTTTCCAAGGAAGTAGGAATCTAGTCTGACGACATTTCTGGAGAAATCTTAGTAACCCAAATTTTGGTGGGGTTACATCCTCCCCTTTCAAACCAGGGTTCACTCCTGTGAACCTTACATTAATCAAAGCCAAAGATCTTACGCTTAAGGTCAGCAAAAAATCCTGATGAAGTTGCTTGCCTAGCACCAGAGGGTTCACCAAGGGTATCGTACTGCATGCGTAGCGGCGGCCTTGAAGAGCGAGTCGAGCGCCTGATGGATTGCGGGGCAGGCTCTGAATCGATTGCTTGCTTTGCATTTTGCGCTTGCTCAGCCTCAGGTTCTCCTGGAGTTTGAGGGGTGTTACCTCTGGACTCTGTGTCTGTGGGTAAAGGGCTAGTTTGTCTACTCTCTTCCTCCATGCTCTCCCCTCTCAAATCGGGGACTGCATCATCTGGTGTTACTCTACCAGAACCACTGGATGCACTTGTGGCATCTATGCTGATGTCACTGCCAGCCTGGTTCTCTAAGTCTGAATTGGTTGATGTCTCCTCAGTAGTGGGGTCAGGGGATAAAACGGAATCGCCGGAAACACCTGTGTCGCTCACCACATCAGCTGTGTTGACCTGTTCAGGGGTCTCGCTGGTAGTCTCAGAGGGAACACTGGGACGTTGGGAGGGGACAAATTCTGGCGCATTTACGTTAAGTCCTGAATGTGGGCGGTTAATGTGCTTGCGTACATCGAAAAGCAGAGTAATTTCTTCATCACTTGAGTCTGAACTATCAGACTCTTCCTCACTCGGAGGGGCAATGGACTTTTTGGAACGAGTCCGATCTGCTGGACTCCTTTTCTTACCTGGTCTCTGGGTCTCTGAGTTATGGGCTGGGGCCTCATTCAAGTACTCTATGGGTAGGAGAAGGTTGCGGTGTAGGGTGCGTGTCCTACCAACCCCGTCTTCAGGGGCAACTTCGTAAACTGGCATGTCAGGGTTAAGTTGCTTTGTGATGACATAGGGGTTGGCATACCATCTATCAGCCAGCTTCTGTTTTCCTGTCAGTCCAACATTCCTAACTAGGACGCGATCGCCAGGTTTCAGGCCATTTGCTCGCACTTTCGCATCATAGCGGACCTTGTTGGCACTGGCAGACTTGTCTGATGCTGCTGACGCAAGTTTATACGCCCGCGTAAGTTGATCACGCAAACCACTGACGTACTTCACGTGGTCAGTCCCAGTGAAGTTGTCAGGGCTAGTGCCAAATCGCAGATCAACAGGCAGTCTAGCTTCCCTACCGAACATGAGGAAATAAGGTGAGAACCCAGTACTGTCATTCCTTGAACAATTGTAAGCGTGTACAAGTGCACTTACGTACTTGCTCCAATTTGCCTTCTTCTCCTCCTCCAGGGTCCCTAGCATGTCCAGTAGCGTTCTGTTGAAACGCTCAGGCTGAGGGTCTCCCTGGGGATGGTAAGGAGTTGTCCTTGATTTCTTAATGCCAAGGAGCCTTGACAGCTCATGGATCACTTTACTCTCAAAGTCCCTACCTTGATCAGAATGAAGGCGCTGGGGCAGACCATAATGGACAAAGAAATGTTCCCACAGGACCTTGGCGACAGTGGCAGCAGTCTGATCCTTCGTTGGGAAGGCTTGTGCGTATCGTGTGTAGTGATCCGTCACTACCAAGATAGACTTCTTATTCGAGCGGTCTGGTTCTAGGGAGAGAAAGTCCATGCAGACCAGCTCCAGGGGGCTGGTTGTATGGATACTCACCAGTGGGGCTGCTGGCTTTGGAGGAGTCTTTCTTGCTACACAACGAGGGCAATGCTTGACCCACTCCGTAATGTCGGCACTCATCTTTGGCCAGTAGAATCTGTCTCTAGCCAACGCTATGGACTTTTCGATTCCAAGGTGGCCAACACTGTCGTGTATGCCCCTCATTGCCTCGACACGGCGCTGGGCAGGCAATACTAACTGGTGATGGCGGTTCCCTAAGGAGTAAGTGAATGTTCTGTAGAGGACTCCTTTGCACAGAACTAGCCTGTCGAACTCGCGGAGTATCAGGGCAGCCTCTCTTGAAAGGCCGGTATAAGACTGTGGCCTCTCCCCACGTTCAACATAATCCCTGACTAGTTTCAGTTGCGGATCTGCCTTTTGAGCCTGTGCCCAGTCTACTACATTCAGGTCTGAGCCCTTCGCATACAGACCTGGGATAGACTCTGCACTGGCACACAGGGTCTCAACGTATGGCTGGCTTCTATGAGGAGAGTTGGCTGAAACATAATGCGTCTGACAGAAGGCAGAGAGTGTGGACACTTTCTCACCTGAGTCTGACGTCTCATGCAGCCTTGCCTCCAGATCACTAATCTTGCACTGCTGGCGAGCCTCAAACTCCTTGTCGAGGCCGGGAGGATGTGGTTTCCGTGACAGCGCATCTGCTTCAATGTTCGTCTTTCCTGGCTTATAATGGATGGAAAAATCAAAGCAGGAAAGTGCAGCAAGCCATCTATGTCCTGTGGCATCGAGTTTTGCCGACGTCAGGACATATGTTAGTGGGTTATTATCTGTCATAACCCGTGTACCTTTTGCTGCATACAAGTAATCCCTGAATTTGTCGGTGACTGCCCACTTAAGAGCAAGAAATTCCAGCTTGTGGGCTGGATAGTTCTTCTCACTGTGGGACAGTCCCCGACTTCCATATGCCACTGGACGAAGCTTACCTCCATGATCTTGATACAGGACACCACCCAGTCCATCACGGCTGGCATCAACATGGAGCACAAAAGGCTTTGACAGGTCTGCGAAGGCTAAGACTGGGGCTGTGACCAGACAATGCTTCAAGGCCTGAAAAGCATTCTCACACTCCTCAGTCCAAGCATCACCAAGGGGGTCACTCGCCTTTCGGGCATCCGGGCTCGGAACTTTCTTTGGAGGTGGACGTCCTCGCTTCCTGGGGTAAACGCACCCACTTGTAAGTGCATTCAAAGGACGAGAAATCTTGGCATAGTCCTTTATGAATCGCCGGTAATAGCCAGCAAATCCCAGGAAAGACTTGACATGCCTCACTGTCTGTGGCCTGGGCCGGGTTCTTACATCGGCCACTTTGTCTGGGTCTGTCTGTACCCCAGCCTCGGAGACTACATGACCAAGGTACCTAACCGACTGACAGCAAAATTGGCATTTTTCTGGGGACACCTTCAAGCCAAATTGCTGCAGCCTATCCAGCACCCTAGCCAGGCGCTCCTCCATTTCCTCCAGCGTCTTAGAGAAGATTATCAGGTCATCCATGTACACCAACACCTCTAACATGTTCAGACCTGACATACACTTCTCCATCAGCCTTTGGAAGGTAGCTGGTGCTCCCTTCACCCCTTGGGGCATACGCTCAAACTGGTAAAACCCCAAAGGGCAAGTGAAGGCCGTTTTCTCCTTGTCAGTTTCACGCATCGGGATTTGGTAGAATCCCGACTTTAAGTCGATGACAGAAAACCATTTACTGCCACTCAGGGAATCAATGGCCTCCTGTATCAGGGGCACTGTGTACTGGTCGGGAATGGTACGAGAATTGAGTGTACGGTAGTCAACACACATTCTTAAAGTACCATTCTTTTTCCGAACCAGCACGATTGGGGAGGCATAGGGACTCTTAGACTCCTTAATTATGTTGTTCTCCAACAGCTGTTGAAGATGTTGCTGCAAGTCCCTAAGATCAGAGGGAGGCACCCTCCGAGACCTCTCACGGAATGGTGTGTCATCGTTAACACGAATCTGATGCTCCGCATAGCCTGTGCTGCCTAAGTCAAATTCATGCCTGGAGAACACATCACTCCTCTGCCTGCACTGATTGAGCAGCCTTTCTTTCCACTCCGGGGAAATCGGGCCCCAATTGATGGGCAGCTCACTAACGTCAACTTGAGGGGAAGGGGTGTTATCGCCTACATTAGCACTTACTTGGGAATGGGTTGCCTCGGTGTAACTGTGAGGCTGGGTAGGAAAACTACTAGGGGTAGGGAAACACTTGTCGGGGACATAGGCATCTACTATTGGGCAGTTGCCAGGGACAGTGATAGACTCAGGGCTACTATTGGTCACCAGCACCCTTACCTTTCCAATCGCACCACCTGACAATTTTTGTACTCCTGGGGCCATGTGTAACCCACTTGGAAGTTTGCTGTGGGGATTAGACTCTACGAAAACAGTCATCTCTTCTTTCAGGGGATTCCTAATTTGGGCAGTCATTACCAATTTGGAGTGGGGAGGTATTTGCGTGCTATGTCCTTTCTTGGTCCTAGCGGTGCCCAATTTGCCATCAGGGGATACCTTCTCTTGTTTTGATATACTGGCATAGATATCTCTGCAAGTCGCACTAATCTGCAATGACTGGGCAAAGCGCACTCCAGCCATCCTCCTACAAGATTCAAAACAGTGCCTGAAAAGTCCTGAATTTGTGCCAATAATCACTCTATGGTCACAGGGACGCTGGGGGTCTGGTACTACAAGAGCCAATGTACTAAACTCAGTCCCTGTGCCAGCAAATGACCGTTCAAAACCTATGTTGACGTAGGCCCAACCCAGATAGGGCATTGTCCCATCCCCTCCATGGTACAGGACTAGGTCACTTAGTTCATGCAATTCCCTATCTAGTGTGTCGAAAAGGCTCTTGTGTATAAGAGTGACTTGAGACCCACTATCAAGAAGGCATTTTGTCTCCTTTCCATCTATCCAACATTTTGGGTTGATAGCATCTCCTACTAAACCTTCAGGAACATCGTTCTTGGAAACCTCAACTTTAGAAACAAGTGGGGGAGAATCTAATTTTGGGGCCCCTGGTTTCTCCTTCCCAGGCGCCCTTTCTCGTTTCCCTGGTTGCCAAGGATGTAGTTGACAAGTCTTTTACTTAGTACGTCAGGGGGGACAGGATTCTTACAGTTTCTACTGATGTGGCCCTCCTCTCCACACTTGAAGCAAACAACACCAGTATTACTCTGCTGGGACGACTGAGATATGGGGAGATTTTTGATGGGTTGGGGTGCTGGTGGAGGTGCTGGCTGGGGAAGGACATGGGGTTGAGGGGCTGTTTGGGGTGGCAGAATAGAGGGCTCTACCTTACGGTGGGCAGCCTGCTTTGGTTTTGGGCTAACGGGGGGTCTTGAGGCGGACAGAGATTTCTTCACCCTCTCCTCTTCTTCCTGCTTCCTCACTGAAGACAGGAGTTCCAGGAAGGATGGTGGTTTCTCCAGGCGCTCCCTGAGCTGTAGGTTTACTAGGAGCATTTCATGGTAGAGGATGCCCCTGATGAATTGTCGCAGTCTCACCTTGTTGGCGTCATGTGGCTTGACAACTCCTCGCCTAACCACATGGCGCATGACTTCCTGTAAGCGAGAAAGATACTCAGAGGGAGACTCACCTTCAGCCTGGACTGTCTGATGAAATCTGACAAACAGTTCATCATCTGTGTCAGTATCGCCAAAAGCCAGATCCAGAGCCCTGAGGTAGTCTGCAGAGCAGGCCTGGGGATTCTCACGCCTAAGGTCTGTAATGATGCTTGACGCAGGCGGACGCAATGACTCACGAATGCGCTTGCGCCGCTCAGCATCATCCAGAGTCTGCCACTCCTCCATCTGGCTCTCAACGTGCTCTATCCAGATGGGGTAGCTATCCTCATCACGCGCTGCTGTCTTTGCACCGGAGAAGCATCGCAGTTTCCGATACCCTGTGGTCAGCCCACACCGTGCTAGTGAAGCTGCTAAAATTGGGATGTCTCGATCAGGGAAGGACATGGATGGTTCACTGATACCAGGGGAAGGGGGTGGAAAGTTGTTAGTAGTAGGGATGTCTTGAGACTGGACTTCCTGAGCTCTACGTCCTGCTTTTCTCCATTCCCTAACTAAACCTCTCTCCCTCAGGTCCTTGACACTGACCCTATTTCCTCTGACTGGTTCTAAACCGTCTAACCTCACTACTCTGCACACAGTCTCCCCATCTACTGGGATGACAATCTGTGCCTGTAATCCTAACATAGCAACTGCATTTTCGAATTCACACAGGAGCAATGTTTCCCCTGTATCGGGATCATCCCGTCTTAACACCTCAAGTAACGTAGGATATAACTCTGACAGTGCCAGTGCAAACACTTCTGTTGGCACCGTCTTTATACCTGTTGCAAGTAGGAGGGCATTCTCTACTCTAATCTCCTCCTTCTTGCACCAATCCTGACCAATCTGCTTCAAACTTTTACCTGCCATCGCTTTGTTTCCTGCACACAAGTGTTGGCTCTTTGATACAGTAGAACGAAAATGGTGAATGTAACAGTAACAATCAACAATGATAATCAAGACTCAATTTCGGTAACATGTGTCACCAAACAAATGCAATTATACAATCAAGAAAACAATAGTTCCCGGACAAGCCCCCAATTTATGTAACCCGAATGTTACACTCCCGAGTTCATAAATAAAGAATATCACACCTGGGATTAAGTTTTGACAAAATAATCCAATGACAAACTTTATTAGCTTGTTTGTCGTTCAACAAAGTACATCCTTCAATTCAATATGTTCACAGACTCAATTGTAACCTTTGTTACATTAGCATAACAAAATATTTGCCAGTGTATGATGATAATTCAACTCGTTGCTGTCTCTTTGTCTCTCTCGCCGGTTATCCTGTCGACGAGCCCAGAGCAGTCGCAAACCAGTCGTACACGGTAGCTGATGCAATGCTCAGTAGCCGTCAGTCACGCTGAACCAAGCAAAGGCTGGCCAAAGCTCTCATCCAAATATGTATCTAGTCAAAAGAGTTTATAAGACACAGGACTTTCCTAATATTGTGTCTTTCTGATCAATAATATTTCTTCAGGAGTATGGAAGTCCACTCCAAAATCTGATCTGATGTATTGTCTTTACTTATACTTGCCTCATAAACATATATGAGCGCATTAGACAATACAGATACAAACTCCAGTCATATACATTCAAATGTTTGTCAATTCATTTTGACACACAAGTGCTTACGGTCAGTGTAGCCTCTCGAACTTCAGTTTAACATTTCAACTTATTCTGAATTATATGCAACACTGCTGCCACAAATAAAGCTTTGATCTATCTGATCAACTGGCAGTATAGTTGCTTCATCTGGGGTCGACAAATAATGTGACTCCGATTCAAATCTCATAGTCTGAGTGGAAATAATGCTCCACGCACACAATAATTACAGTGAGCAGTTGTACACTTTACCGCGCATGTACAGTTAACATGTATACATTCTAAAAAGCATGAATATATAACTTTTTTATATTCACAATCGCACAACTATTCCTCACATAATTCTTTGCAAGGTTCTTCACTTCTAGTGGCTAGTCCTCCCCCTCTAGAGTTAAACATTCCACAATTCAATAGTGCAGTGACCTCTGCCACTCACAGCCGAACGGTCAGTGGATATAAATCTGTCACTACAGACGAGAAGGGGGGGGGGGGGTGCTCATTGTAGACCTCAATGTTTGCGAGCCTAGCCTCACCTTCTCTGAGTGTGAGGGTCTACAGGGCATTTCAATATGCATGCATGCAATCAAACATCTGACTTCTAATTCCAAGTCAGTTTCCCAATTTCATCTGTCTACTAATGAACTTGAGTGTATGCCTAATCATGTCCATTCATAGAACATTCAAAGCGCATATACCTTGAACATTGTAGTGCATTGTAATCTTACATTGCCAAGTAATACACAAGCATCAATCATCGATCATCAATTTGCATACCATAATAATAACTTCGGAATTTATATACATGATATCAGAGTCTCTCAATACGCAATCTCCAAATCTATTGTTTAGAGTTCTTAATTAACAAACACTCTCCAATGCAATACATATTATGAAAAAATACAATGACTTACCTAGTCAAAAGAGCCAACACTCGTTTTCACTACAAGCTGCTCCACACGGCAGTCAATGGATGTACGTGCCACAACCAGTTGTATCACAGGCACATAAAACTTGTATATAACAATACAGCTGATGCTTATGAGGGTTTACCAGTTATTTTGTGGTAACCTCTCAGCAGATAAATGTGTGAGAAAACTTTCTGGATCACACAGTCGATGTAACAAGCAAAGTGGGTGCAGGCCTCAAAGCGCTGGCAGGAAGCAGATATGCCTATTTGCTCCAAAGCTATGGGCTTTTATACTTTTCTGTCTCTATGTAAAATGTTAATATTACAAACTTTCTCGAGAAAATCAGAAACTTCCAGGAAGTTAACTGACCAGCAGAAATATCATTGGTTCATGTTTCTATGACATCATTCAAAGTCTGCCTCATTGGCTAGAGGTCACTCATTCCCCTTGACTTCCAGGAACATTACTGACGTACTGACCATCCACTTGGCCAGACAAAGTCTTAACATTGACCAAGGGCAGTAACGACAGGCTTTCCAGTCACTCTCAAGCCTTCTGGCTACAGGACTTTAAAGTTGCACTCCTGTGACCTTGGTCACTAGAGCGGCTACCTAACCAGCATATAGCTATATGACAGATTGTTTATACTCATGTAAACACTGATCTAGTTAACATACTCGACAAATCATATATCAGAATCATATGAGCACTCAATTAGAATGCAGATACATACATCTCATTCGCATTAACGATGTATTAAACATAACAAATGCACACTCATATCTCTTATGCTGAAGTGTATGGATCACACTTTGTTCTGAACGTTTGACATATCAAATAATAATCTTGCAAACAGTCATACCATTACTGCCATTGATAACATATATCAAAGCAGTATCTGTAATACACAATGTAACACAGGTAGAGTATTTAAATCTATTAATGTATGGAGCTACTCTACTTTAAGGCACACGCAGAGCTAGCCTAAACAGTTCATTGGAAATGGGGGGGGGGGGGGGGGGGCAGAGAAATGGGAAGGGAAAGGAAAAAGAGGGGGCAGAATTTGGGCTAGACCTGCACTCTACGTCATTGTCAAAGAAAATGTTGGTCTACAGTTAGAACCAGTCCACTCTGTATAGGCTTTGCCCATGGTAGGACACTGTCCCTAAATCCCAAAGCAACTACTACTTTGTCCTAGCAAGAATGACCTTCCTCTTCTGAGACATGGTCCTTTCGTTTCTCTTGATGTGCCTACACACCAACAAAAGGGAGGGGTGCTTAAAACAATATCCCTAGACTGGCTAGCTTGCTCCATCCTTGAGTTTTATTACACCTACATAGTCTAACACCAGCAGGGGCATTTCACAGGGCTTGACCAGTCTCAATACACACAGGCTTACAATTGGACATTGGCTACTGGGGTCAAAGGCTGAAGGGGAAATCTTAAGACTAATCTTGGGGGTTACTAGTACACTGGTCGAGGGGTTGTTGGAAAACAGGTGGGGTACGGACGTCAGAGGAGGGATGAATGGAGGGGGTGGTAATAACAGTGACCATGGGTTTTCCAAGGAAGTAGGAATCTAGTCTGACGACATTTCTGGAGAAATCTTAGTAACCCAAATTTTGGTGGGGTTACACATAAAATAAGAATTTCAGTTTTTACATATTACTTAAACAAACCAAGGCTACAGGTCGCAACCAACCACATGTGTAAATCAGATGAAGCAATAATGCTATGTTACTACAATACTCTCATTTATACGTTTAGCCACCAAAAAAAAAAAGGAGAAGAAAAAATGTAAGAATCATGTTTAATCAAGCAGCTGCAGCCCATACTATTTTGAACATCATCATTGCTGGGATATCACAATACTGCACGAACTTGATGGGAAGGATACAGGATAGTATATTTTTTTTTTTTGTCATAAACAGGAACTTAGGTGAATTGAAGACTTAGGAGGCAGTGACATTGTCACTATATCTTATTTGCATGCATAATTAGACCAGTCACAATTATGTGAAACCACATGAATCTTCCATATCTTGGAACATTCTTGTTTAATTTATGGTGTTATAGAAAATTTCTGTCATTATTTTGTTAAATTTGATTCTAATACATAATACATAATCATCTTCTACTATTCAATAGGGATATAGATGTATAGCCAAACAAACCAACTTCAAAGAATCTCATCAAGGAAAATATCTTTGATGATTGTACCTTGGCAAGTATTCCTAATCTGAATAATGATTGTAGGTTTTGTCTTCTTTTTTTATTTTTAGGTTTTCTTAATTTTGATGTGTTGTGAGTGATCTTATGCAAGCCAGTGGACTAAACTGTAAGCCGTCTTAGAAAATATATGTACCTTTTAACCCATTGAGGATGGGCTGATTTTGCTGCAACACGCATTTCCCGTAGACACCTGCCCGGGTATTCTTTGGACTATAGTCTTAAATGGGTTAAAGAATTGCTTCTATGTGTCATAGTTCAGTACAGAAGGAGCAGTATGAACCTATAGTGTGCATCCCCATCCAAGGCTTCAACTTGTGTCATAATCCTAAACTTTTCATTCCAAGAGATATGAAATCAGAAATGTAAATCACAGTGGCTACAAGGTGAGAACGTCACTATCAGCATGGTTCAAAAGATGAGGAGAAATCAAGCGGAGGGGAATATTTAGATCTGCCCCATAATCTCGCCCATGATCTGCTCAAAGCAAAGGACTTTAGCCGCCTTCTTGTCCTCAGCGGTTCCTGCAATTCACAGAAGTTTGACGTGCAGAGGTTAATTGCTCCTAGCCACAAGAGCGGTTCATTAGGATTTTTTGTATATTGGCCGGGATATTTTTAGCTATTTTGTCAGCATTGCTATGAGATGACTTCCATTTTGGTCTGTGGTAGAGAATGTTCCTACTGTGCTTGGTATGTGTGCCAGGGCCACCAATGTGAATGGCTGCTAAATGAGAAACATTTTGAAGCGTACTATTGATGATCATCCTGTTTTTGTCCATGTGCTTTCAAACTTCAGGAAATGGTTCTCATGCAGAGGTATTTGAATCACACAACCACTTATTACTCCTGACTGAGGAGGCTAATTCAATAAGTGAATTCTACCACTGTCTGTTAATAGTCATACTTACAGTTCCAGAATCTATTTATGTCAACAACAACAAAATCAGCAAGATAGGCATGACAAAGCCTAGTTTGCAATATTTATAGATAACTTCAAGAAACTGAAATGACATTTGCCTTCATATCTATTAGAATATGCCATGCCATATACTGTAAAGGAAAAAATGGGGAAATTTTCGCGCGTTTCGCGCAACCTGAAACTAGCGTGAAAATAAAAGTGCGTGAATATTTTTGCTTACCATAATGTTCCAGTAGTTGATGTCTTGATTCGGTGGAGTTAAAAACATGCAAAACTCTTTTTACCTCACCGAGCGTGAAAAAATAGTCGCGCGAAAATATCCACTTTTACAGTACCAGCAGAAATCATAATCAGAAATTGATGCATTTCCGAAGTTCTATTCCTTATCTAGTGTATGTGTTCTGAGTGTGTATTTGCACTCTGCACTGTGTGTACACGAGATAATGCAATATTATGACCATAAATTAGCAGAATGCTATGATAAACTGATTACAAATAGGTTGCGATCTATAGCTTAATAGCTCAGTTACATATGTTCAGTAGGTTATCAGCAGTGTTAAGGCAAATGAAAAGTACAACATTTTTATTGGCTTCAATCTGCCTATTCAAAAAAAAAAAAAATCTCCTTTTTGGGTGTGACTCTTTATATCCCCACTATACACGGGTAGATATACTAGTTACAATCATCAGTATCATTCCGCATGAATGTTTTCATGTGATAATCCGTAGGCCTATATTTTGTATCCAAAAGTAACACTGCCCTCTAGTGGTAGTGGAATTAAAACCTGAGAGGCTGTTCTTTCCTGCTGAGCAGTGAATGATGACAATATCTCAAGGGAGCAGCCTGCCTCGCCAACCCATCACTATCTGATTCACCTCTAATCCGGGATTAGCGGGCGAGAGTTCGTCTCATCCTACGTCACTAGCCATGCAGCTCGAGTCAGTGTGTGTGAATTTAACACTGGGTGATGTGATTACAGATTCAAATTTGGAACAAAATACGTTATCAATGCCGTCGTTTGCCAAACTTCAGTCTTTAGTGTTCATCATTATCTCTTGTCTGGCAAAAATTATCAGAATTTTAATGCCAAACTCCTTCTCACACTGATTTGTTGCATCCACTGTTGATTGAAAACAACTCATCATTAAAAATGTGAATAATGATTGTGAGACCAGGCATTCTTCAACACAACAGTTGAAATAGAACATTTTAAATTCTTTCTATAGAAGGACTTGACCAAATTTTATTTACTTATAATTGTGTTACTGGATTCAATACATCTTGAATGAAAGATTATTCAAGATAATGTCAATATAATACATTTTCTTAAAACTTCTACAAGTCATCCTGTTACTGTTTTTTTTTTTTTAATGTTTGGTGCCTTCATTTTTTAGCATAGGCCCCTAAAATTTTAATGTTTTGTTTTTTTATCCTATTTCAAAGGTACCAGTAAATTTCAAAGTTCTTTATTGGAGTTTCTAGGAAACATACAGAATTTTCAGTAATATTTAGATAACAGGAAGCATTCACCAAAGAACTGTGAATCAGCAAAAAAAAAAACAAAAAAAAAAAACCCTGAAACAAACAAACAAACTATTTCTTACCTCGCAGTGTTCTTTTTTGTTCTCTCTCTCCCTGATAGACATCATTTAATGCTTTATTTCACTTGTTAGTTGCAAATGGAATCTTTTATGAACGAAATACTATGTGAAAGTAAGAAAAAATATTTTCAGCCATATTTTGTTTGATTATGGACTGGTGCAACCATCCTGATTCTAGGGCATGCACTTGTCTGCAGTAGACTGTCCTGTATTATCCATAACCTTGAAGATAACACTTCATAACATCATAATGTGCAAACAGGTATGTTGTGAATAGGAGACAAGCAGTTGCTGTACAACCGCAAAGAGTTTTCATACTTGTGAAGGAACTCTAATGGAATCCGGATTTTAGAATGTTTTCTGAGCACATGTTTCATGAGACAGTGTTCAGACCTGGGAATGAGTCTCTTCACAGACCTCAAACGGCAAACAACATTACATACAACAAGCTGTGTCATAAACACGACTACCTGTCTACCAAATACTGAGAAGCTATTTATTGTGGCTGAATAGTTAAAAGGTTCGGTTTACCTTTGGCAGCAGTGATTTAAAAAAAATGATTTCACATTTCATGCTTATCTTTAGGTCTGTTGTACCACAAAACACCCTACCATATAACATTTTTGCAATAAAGCCTAAAATATAAGGTTTAGTCTGGAAACATTTCTATTATAACTATTGTTCACATTTTCTATACATTTAACAATACTTAAAATCAATTTTACCGATTCAAAGTTTTACAGTGGTTGTTTCTATCCCTAATTCACATTTTAGAACTATTTTAAAGCACTAGCGCTGGGTTTTTGTTTCATCTGCAAGTGGCGAATTATACCTTTAGGATTATGGGCTAGTTTCCATGAACTTGTTAGGTTTGAATCACAGCCTGTCACCAGTGCAGATGGATAAGGCACTTTGTCCTTGTAGCCAAGCCTTTCTCAGAGGAGACTTAAAGGACAAATCCACCTTCATATTCAGTACATGTGAATTGAGAGAATGAAGCAATATTAATAGTAACAGACAATTCATTAAAAAGTTATGAATTTTTAAATTTTCATTGCCGACATTACTGGATGAGAAGGCTACTACAGCTTGTGATGTCAAATATGTAGAACAATATAAAGAAAATATAAAGAAAATTTAACATATTTTCACTTTTCTCACTTAATAACAGAGCACTTGACTTGCCTCTTTCAGAAGGCGGGGGAATAATACTACTCTTCACATATAAAACCCAGAATTGAGCAAAACATGATTTGCAAGACACATCTATGCAAAACATAAAATGCAAATTTGTATTAGTCTTCAAATAAATGTGTTCGCAAACTCGTTTTCGAACAGGTTCTTTGCAAGTATGCAAAATCCTGCTTGTCTGCTGCTGGTGCAAGTGCAGACACAACTCTTCAGACAACTGCTCGCTCATGTGGGATCTTTCCAACCAAATGCAATTATCCAATTAGCATCAGCCTTTAGTGACAGTGACATGAACATACACCGATGTTCCTGTCTCTCCCCAGACTTTGCACTCTTCAGTTCATCTTCAGGTAAGTGCATTGTCTGCACGTCTGCTACTAAAACAGGCAGAATGACGGCTGGCCTCTGATGCTCTTAAAAATCTGCCTTGAGCTTCATAACAGGTTTTTCCTTGCCACAGAACAACTAGGAGTTCTAAATAGCGATTAGGCGTTCCTGTATAACTTGCAGTTATTGATTGTGGATTGAAGATCATTGCAAGTCATTGCTGTGAGTTGATCTGATGGGCACACAATTATAGTTTAAATAGCCAGAAGGGAGGTTTCTGCATTGCGAATATAAAACACTCCTGAGGAAACGCAACTGTATTGTCAGGCAACATGGACAGAGTTAGATGTTCCATGTAATCTTGAGGTCAAGATATTTTTGTTACTTTGTGCCACCAAATGCAGCTATCATCAGTACTATAAACCCACCATGGAAGCTGTTCCTTTCATGTTTAGATTTGTCAGTCCCCTGGAGCTCAAGATGAAGGTCTCATATAAAATGACTTTTGACAAGTCACAGCTGTTGAGTGAAGTCATCCTAACTCTCTCTCTAGCTGCATTGGAAATGACAATGGGAGTGATAAAGATACCATCTTCAAAGCAAGGTCTGATGCAGACAAACAAGCATAATGCCCCATCTTTTTAGGACATGCACATACTTGTACTTTACAAGCTAGAATACTTTATTTCTTGTGCATTTGGAATACAGTTTGCCTGACTCATTTTCTGATTATTAATAACGTCTGTTTGAAAACGTGAGAGAATGATAGTATACTTTGAGTAAAGAATAATAAGTCAGTATGATTCAACTAATTTCTCTGTTGATTTTTCCTTTTAGGTCAGGTGTTTTGTATCATTTTCTATTTTCGTTAACCGGTAGGATGAGCTGTTTTGATCACTTTGGCATGTGACTGTCCTTTTGAAGTTTATTCTAGTGGCATATCAATTTCCTAATTACGCAGTTTGATAATTCGTAAAAGGAGCTATCAAAACCCTGTGGTTTTTAGTGCTCTGTTTGTGTTTTCCACAGGTTATCACCCAACTCTCTTCTTATGGCATACACTTTATTCAGTCATCAATGCTTTCTTCTGTGATGGAGTAGCTGTGTGTTTTCTTCCAGTTACCACATTAATTGACTCTGACTCCCCGTATCTCTTTCTGGACAATCTTATCCTAATCTGCACTTACAAAATGCAGGTATCAGTCTACCAAAGGGGGACCTTTCATAGCCCGGTATATTCATCAACCCTCCCATCCCCACTGTTGATTATTGTGTGACATGTGAGTATACTGCATGTACATTTTGTAGCATAGGAGGGTCAGCGTTTTACCCATAGTGTTCTGGATCATTTCCCAGTCTCATGGGCTTACTTTGTTATCATTCTGGACAGAGTAAGCAACAGGCAACTTCATGGTGTGTGTGATTGAGATGAGGAACCTTTCAACATTGTGCTCTATGAAACAGTTTGATCATGGGGTCCATGGTTTGATCATAGAGCTACTAAGATGAAAACCAGAAATGTCTGGCTGGAAGGTATGATGATGCAACACAGATGCCACAGGTGATATCATGGGATGGTCCGAGAATGCATGGTGAGAGATAGAATGAGCGCTGTGATTGAATTACGTAAGGCTTTAATTAGACAAGGATTATGTAGCCTTAATGAGATTTGAGATTTGGTATACATTGATCTCAGTGATGTTCTCCTTACCTCCTTGAGGGTGCTGAATAATGGCACAATGTATCTTTGGCTTCTTCTTTCTTCTGCTGGGATGACTTTGAAGCAGCTTATGGCATGATGGTACTTCCTGATTAGATCATCAAGGTAAGATGGTGGTTATGCAATGTTTGGTTATTTTGTTTTCTCGTTATGTGCTGTACTACCTCAGGCTCTTCAGGTAATGATGATGTAGGCAATATTTTCATACAGGAAGCTGAAAGATTCTCTTCCAGATGATATATGTAACACTGACCTCTTTTCCTTCACATGAAAGTGCTTTCAGGATTTTCATATTCTTGTGAATTACACACCAGCATTTTGCCACTTAAACCTTCATAATTCCTCTTTCAAATCATGTGCTGTGAGGTTTACAAGATGTTCATTTACGTGTTTTGGTGTACACTGTACAGAAAACTGGAACAGACATATACCAGGAAAAGAACAGCATTAAGAATTTTCCCTTAGCTGATCTTGACTTAATCAGTTTTACATGTATTAATCTCCTATATGGAAGTGTCTTATTGTATTTCAATTGGAAACTGTTATCCCAAAGTAAACATAATTTGCTGTAGAGATATACAGTTGAGTCAGAGATAAATGAATGGGGTCTTTTGCGCAGTAACTTTCTATAGTAGAAATCGTTTATCGTAACCTGTATATTCTGAAATTGTCTGCCAACAATGTAGTGTATGATATGGAGTAATGTGGTCAATCAACATACAAATCAAAGTGATGGTCCATCAAATTAACAGGAAAGAAAATTATCATCTCATATGTCTCATTCTAGATCCCGTGACTTCCTCTCACACAATCAAAATGTGCTAAACCCAATCAAATTCATGTGTTTGTTGTAATTACTCTTTCTCTTTGAGAGATACAGGCTTATTATAATGATGATGTTGACTGTTAGTTTCTGTGTTCCTTTCCTGTAAATCATACTTTGATGCAAAAGGACTAAATATTTAATCTTCATACCAGGAAGATCTGTTCCTTTGTTACAATAATCATGGTAATTAAAGAAAGCACATAACCATTGACAAAGATAATAGTTTAATACCATTCCTTTCATGGGAGAAAAGTATTGAGGGATTCATTTCACTGTGAGCTGATATAACTTCAATTCTCATTGCACCTGTGGACAAAGTGTGACATATCGCATTCTGCTCCCTTTACCCAAACAATATGGTGAGATGACATTACATCCAGCTTAAGTTTATAAAAAAGCCCCAAACATACCAGCCAAGAAATTCCTTACCTAAGTATACTTATCAGAAAAGGGAGGAATTAGAAGTACAGGAATTGTGAGCTTTAACTGGTGAATCATCTTTTGCATTTTACTTTGACAATCTCAACTTTGAGTTCAAAATGTGCTATGTGCTAAAGTGTGATTTGGCGTTGTTTCTTTGATGTCTGTACAGACTTAAAGGACAAGTTCACCTTCATTAACATAAGGATTGAGAGAATGCAGCAATATTAGTAGAACACATCAGTGAAAGTTTGAGGAAAATTGGACATTCTAAACAAAAGTTGGAACTGCTGGGTGAGGAGACTACTAAGGCTCATGATGTCATATGAGTACAACAGTATAAAGAAAATATAAAGAATATTCAACATATTTTCACTTTTTTCGCATAATAAATGAGCACTTGACTTGCCTCTTTCTACAGGCAGTGGGAATAATATTACCCATAACATATGTCAGTAACGAGTCAAGGAAATGCATACTTTTTTCAAAAGATGAAATTTCGTGAAATTCTCTTTATATTTTCCTTATAATGTTGTACGCATGTGACATCATTCACTGCAGTAGTCTTCTCATTCAGTGGTGACTGCACAAAAACTTCAAAAATTCATAACTTTTAAACGGATTGTCCGATTTTCCTCAAACTTTCAATGATGTGTTCTACTAATATTGCTACATTCTCTCAATCCTTATGTTAATGAAGGTGAACTTGTCCTTTAAATAGTACATTATGTGGCTTCTAGTTGGAAAAGAGTGACAGGTGCTGTTAACCGAATCAGAGGAAATTGATGGAGGCAAAAGGTATCCATGGAGGCCAGTGACTCCCTGACTCTCTACAGACCATCTCCTTGACCCTTTTGTGCTCTACAAAACTATTTCAATGCTAGTAGTTCTGATTTGCATTGGATTATAAAAAGGTTTGAATCTAAAACAGGGTTACTGTCTTCACACCAGTACTTGCATTGGATTCTTTTCTTTTTGTGCAATCTCGAGACATTTTGCACTTGTAAGACACATGAAGTTTGGAAGAGGAATCAAGAACAGTATGGAGCAGTTGGAAACTTGACTACTTTGTGAGCTTTGATTGATGAAGGTCAATCCACTCAAGTCCAACGCACCTTAGGTCTGGAAATAACCTTGTTTACCTATCACGAGGCTTAACCTTCATTTCACAGAGCTAGACAAAACATGTGAAGTTTGCATGGGGGAAAGTAATGAAAACAATGTGATATGACAAGTACCTGGGGTGTCAAATGTAACAATGAATGTTCATTAAGATGCTGATTAACAGAGTTTAACCAAAGAATACTTTACGATGGCATACATTTTCTTCTTCCTTTATGGCTAAATTGACTTTACAGTTATTAGGTGACTTTTTAAGAGATAGTGATGAGACATAAGTGTTTCAAAGGAAGTTTTTTTTTTTTTTTTTTTTTTTTTTTCTGGTAGGATTCAACAAAATGTGATGCAAGTTATTTTCTCTGTTAATGTAATATTCAGCATCAGAGATTCTTCATGGTATGTTCATTTCAGTTCTAAGTGAGCAGAGACTTCAAGAAAGTGAAGTAACATGGTGAAAAGCTTCAAATGAATATAATAAGCTGCAATGGAGTGTCTGCTCTTGTCAAGAGGTTATTCGAGTGTTCCAGTTTTACCTCTGTCATCGCACTGGGCAACTTTACCACATATAGGATAAATATCTAGCTTAGCTACCATGTAGGATTATCTTTAAAGTAGGAGTTAGGAGGGTTAATGTGCATGCCATAATTGAAATCTGAGAAGTCCCTGGGACCATGCTATCAAATGTTGAGTCTGTTTCATGTCCTACTTCTGCAGCAATCTAAGTAGATATCTAACCTGTGAACTTTTTTGTTACATGGCATAAGAGTGATATAGTCCAGATAAATACTCCTTCATCATACCACGTTCTCTGAGGGCTGCTCATTATCACATGATTACAACTTGCATGCTTTATTTCTTGTGTGTTTGCAGGTAGAATGTCACTGACCTTGAATTTTCTGGAAAGATGGGTATTTTTTTTTAATCCTTATATGGTTTGACCATGGTTTGACATAGATTTGCTGGTGATTGTGTAAGACTATGGAAGTTGGTTCCATATTGTACAATTCATGAAAAATGAATAGACCTACAATGTTACCTTTTTGGTTTCACACTGCACAGGATTTCCAGTCAACAGCATCACATTTACTTGATAAAGATAGCTATTTTCCAGTCTTTATGGGATGCTCATAATGTCAGAAATCTTTGGATGCGCTTGACAGATGTCGCCAGGGTGCTCCAAACCCACTTAGCCGCTAACCCAGGGCAACTGAAAGTAATTGTCAGACAAGCAATATGAGGGATGATACTAGAAACTTTCATCGGCTGGGGATGATGAATAATTAAATGACTGAGCTTCAACCAACCTTGAATTGTAGAGGGCAATCCTCAGGAGAGGACGAAAGCTTGCCCTCTACAGTTCAAGGTTGGTTGAAGCTCAGTCATTTAATTAATAAGAGGGATCTTTGCCTGTTTAAGGTCTTGGGCCCTTGCTCATTATGCGCATTCTTTTGGCAAGTAGAAAAATATCTGTCATTCAAGCTTTTAGGGATCTGTTGCTCTGATTTTACCATTTTATGTGAAGTAACTTCTTTTGGTTTTGGAAATTTACATTGTGGAGGGCATTAGCAAAGTTTTCAAGTGAGAAATGGTCTTAGAAAATGATTATGTGCTCAATAAGGTAAGAATGAAATCAAGTGATCTGCTGCAGTGAAGTGATCCATCTTAAGTCTCAACAATTTTTTTTTTGTTGGAAATTGATATTACCAAGAGCATCTAGGATGTTTTCCATTGAGAGAGAGAGGGTCCCTTGAATATTAAATGATGATATATTGTTATTAAGGAGAGATTCAGATTGATACTATACAGAGGAGTACCATTATGGCCGTTCTACATTGCTGCAATTCCTACCCAGTGTGGACATGAGTCTATCAATCAGGTTTAATTGCCTCTTCATGCCAAAAAACAGGTGAAGTTTGTGGCTTCCCTGCTGAGAGGAGGCATGGCCATGAAGATGGTCGTCATATTCCTCGCTGGATTCCATCTGCTGGGTAATGAATCTGATTCACAGATTAATGGACCATAATGCTGTCTATCATTCTACTTTTCATTTCTCTCACCAAGATTAACAATAATGTAACATCAAGTTTGCATGGTTCCATTGTTGATGTTTATGAGAATTAGCTTTATTTCAGACTGTTGACTGCTGTCATGGACTGAAGTGGTAGTAACTGAACAAAAATAGATTATGTGTTACGTGTTACCTATCAATGGGAAGATCTGTTGCCTATCATTTCAGAGATAAATCCACATGCCAGACATCATGGTTTTTACGCTTGTCAGGAAGTTATATTATTGTTTTGAATTATGTTACCTTGAGAAAACAGACTTCCATTCATGATTACAAGCAATGTTATTTCTAATTTCCATTGTCACATAAAGAAATATATGCCTGCAGACTGACTGTCTTTTTTTAATACAATAGCAATAAAAGATCTGGACACAAGACTAGCCATTCAAGAACTAATTGAATCTGTAGGAAGTTATATGGAAATTGAACCCATCAAGACAGTGACCCCAAAGGCCACTGGGATCTGCCAATGTAGCCTAGGGCATTCGAATGAGGGAAACCCCCCTAGTGATATTCAGGGGATTACCCCACTGTGAAGAAAGTATGCTAATGAGATATCAGTCTACAGATTTGTAGCAGAGGAAAAATTGGCTTGTGATGCTTTGTCCATTGCTAACCGCTCATGCCATTTTACCATTTAGAAGGAAAATTAAGAGATGTATCCTGAATGGGCCAGTTCTCATTTGTAAAATAATTTGTGGTTATCGCAAAGGGATTTATATAATTTGAAATGGTAACACAAGTGGTAGATACATTCAAACATTTAGTCATGGCTACAGTGTTTTATATGCCTCTGACTTTGGGCCAGTTAAGCATTTGGCAATAGGAAAGTATAAGTATAACATCAAATGAAATGAAAGAAAATTCAGATAGTGCTTGAAATTCTTATACTTAATCTGCCAGAAGTCTTAGTGTAGATGTGATGTGAGCTTCTCCTTTACCAAATTCCATCTTTAAAGACATATTCAAAAGATATTCAGAATGCATACATACTTGAAATAAAAAATGCCACTAGCTTGGCTGTATGATGGGCAAGTATGATATATCACTAGCCTGTGATAAGCAAGATTGTACCTTTATACCTCAGGATCTTTGATATAGAGTGCATCAGCATAAACAATGTTATTTCTTACTGCATTGATGATGACTCCAAATGTGAACCAGAGACTCAGGAGTTAATTCATTCTCTCTCTCTTCTGTGCTCATCTTCCTTTTAATTCTCCTTTGTTTCATTGCAGTCTTTTGCCCTCATGTTCACTGTCCTGTGCCTTTGTCATACTCTCATCCACTTGTCTCTCTTCTTCTCAGTCCCTCTATCTTTCTCAGTCAATCCATCCTTCTCGGGGCTTGTTTGCTTCGAGCTAGTCCTCAGAGACAGCGCATAGGGTAACCTCATATCTGTCAGCAGTCGTCTGTTTCAGTCCAGCAACAAAGCGAAACTGACAGAAGTGTTGGTCTCATGGTAATATTGTGATAACAAGATTTCATGTTCCACAACAGCTTCATGTTTTTTCACCTTTTTTTTCTCGGCCATCTGATGATGTGCACTGTGGGATTAAGGGGAAGATTCACTAGGCAGTCGAGGGGCTCATGATGGGAGGATGATGATCATGTATGAGGGACAATGGCACTCATCTTGCAAAAGTGTATTGAAAATGCCTATTTCTAAATCACATACCATTTATTGCATCCATTAGACCATCTGAGATAGTTTTAATAGCATAAATAAGTTACATATTGTATTGTGATCCTTTTGACATTTGCTGGGCACAAAATGCCCCAGATTTATGATGAAATAGGCAAACAGTTAGCTAACACATTTTACTCCAAATTACTCTTACTTAATTCCAAGGGGGATGTAATGGGGGGGGGGGGGGGGAGGGAATTAAAGAGGATCTAGTTAATATATGATGCCTAGTCAGTTAAGTGTGAAGGCTTGAGAAAGTAACTGATTTCAAAAGTGCAAAACGCCTTGAAAAGTTGGAGTTTAGATGATGTGCACCTTCTGCATAAGATGTCTTGTTGATTTATCATGAGATCCACTTTTCAGTTTCGACATTTGTATAGATACCTGAACTTATACCCCTTTCAAACGGATGAGACTTACAATGCACACTAGTGGGAGCACCCTGTGAATCTCCCAGCATGAAAGGAAACTCGGCTGAGGCACAGGTGAAAGCGCCAATTAGATTTTGGAGAATTTCCCCTCCAATCTTCGAGGGTAAACACTGATGAACTGGCAGTGGTTCACAAGTGATGGCTCAGTGTGAAAGGTTGTCATGGTGAAACACTGGGTTGCATGCTGATGGAATGTCATAGGCTGTGTTTTGTTTCTGGTCATATGCATGTTTCTTGACTGTCAGCTTCATTGAATCCGTGTGATTCAAACGTATGCATATATACACAGATTACAAAGTACATGTGTCTTGAACTTAACTGCATGAACTCAGCTATGGGTGGTTCGTGTAGTAGGGGGGAGTAAATACTACTGGGCCAATTTATGTAGTGTCATTTGTGACTGGAGCTGGAGAAAACACATTGATTTGAGTATTTTTGCCAGTAAAAAGATTTTCACCGGTATGCCACTTCTTAACTTGATTGTGGTGGTTCACCATTGGAAACAGCATGGAAGACCAGAGAACATGAATCTAGAAAGTGGATTTTATTTCATAACCATGAAAAAAAAAGGATGAGAAATAATCTTGTGGTACACACTTGAACTGATTTGAATTTTTTGGGCACTTACTTTAAAATTTCACTTTCTTGACCCAAAGCAGGTTAAGGATCACTTGAGTTTGAGGTCAGCTTGCCAAAAGAGTTTAATGCCAGGCACCTGCTGGGTGAAAAAAAAAAAAACCAATCTGCCCCTCCTTCCCTCCCCACCTTTCTGCCTGCCTGCCCGTTATTCTGGTCAGGTGTTGCGTTTCCCCGTGCTGAGGTGTGCCCCATGTTGACGGTGTGTGACTCCAAACAAATAAGCTTGTGACAGATAGTATCAGGAGGGCCAGGATTATCCTCGAGATGACAGAGACCGACAGCGATACCTGCTCCAGCCTGTCAGGAATCCCTTGTCAAGTGTCATCCACCCATCACCACGGTGAAATGCGATGCTGATCCTGCACCCATCTTGCTATTGTTCACTCAGCCTGGCAGCTGTGTACTTTTGTGACCCCCCCCCCTTTTTCTTTTCCTGTGAATTATAGTCTGATTGTTGTTGTTTTTGTTTTTTGTCCCTTTGGCAAGGTATGAACTGTTGACCGCAACAATGATGAATAAGTTTGATGCAATCAGTTTGTGCCAATTGCAGTCGCCTTCATTGCCTGTGAAGCCACTTGGCAAAATGATCCCGAGAATATTGTGCTGTCTTTTGTGTGTCCAGGAAATGGTGCATCAAGAAAATTACTGCCAAGAAAGATTAAAAATTACATAACCAAAATTCTTTTTGCAGGTGGTGTTTCTCCATCCACCTTCACAAGTTGTTGTAAAAGTGGGATAGACCTTTTTTTTTTCATTTTTATTGAACTTTATTAAAAAAAAAGGAATTTGGTACATGATAGTACTTTGTCACATGACTTAACCCATTGAAGACTAGTTTCAAGCATACTCAGGCAGGTGTCTATGGGAAATGCCTGTTATAGCAAAATCAGTCCGCCCTCAACAGGTTGATATATCCCCCAAATGTTCACATGTTCTTATTTTTGTGCTAACTGTAAGTTTAGTACATATTTGTGTATCAATGTTAAAGTACATAAACAAGACACAAACTGATTTAAAAAAAAAACAACACACACACACACACTTCCAAACAACAATTGCTATAATGAAGTGTCCTGTGTCACTCAAATTGCTGTGTTAAATGCTATTTCCTGATGAATTGAGCTTATTACCTCTGCCAAGGAGATAATGTTTTTGCTTATGTTGGTTTGTCTGTTTGTTTATATCTGTCTGTCTGTTTGCAAAATAATGCAAAAAGGTAAGAAAGAATTAGGATGAAATTTTCAGGAAAAGTGAAAAGTGACACAATGAGCAAATGACCAAAGTTTGCTAGTGATCTGGATCGCCGTCTGTGGGATCTAGGATTTTTCTTTGATATTATTTGTTGAAGGATTCTTTATCATTAGGAAATAGGGCCAATAAAAGAGGGAATTCAAGCTGTGTGTATGTTGAGGTGTGCATGCTCAAGGCACAGCAGGAGGGTAGAGACATGAGAAAGGATTCTTTATCCTTGGGAAATGGGGCCATCGGGAAATGGGGCCATTTTCAGTATAATTTTGGATGGAAATTAGCTGCTTGGCGGAGGACTTTCAGAGTACTTCTCTAGTCCCACCACTGTCATTTCTGTCTTAGTTTTAAAAGTGTTGTGCTGTATGATAGATTCTTTCCTAGCAACATTGCCTTATTTCACATAATTATCTCTGGAAATCAAAACAGTATTTAGGTGGTGTGTATTGTCATTCCTATCAAAACCCTAAACTCAAGGCCCTCATTTATTTGACCGATGGAAAACTGATTGTTGATTATATGTACACATTTAAAATGCATAACACAGCCTCCTAGATGTCTGAGAAAATGGAACTTTGGTCATTCACAATTGGATCACAGTTTGATAACATTCAGTGTAGGGTCTTGGTTGGGTAGTATAGTCTGTAAGTTAACAGCACATTGACATCATTGAAATGAAAAGTCTGATGAAATAGTTTTGGAAGTATACTGGGGCTTTAAATATATTCCCATGGGCTAGACTTCAAGATGAGGGTAAAGTAAAGTGAACACACAGGTCTAACCCAGTCATTGGCTTGCCCTTACCCTCAAGTAAGGCATTAAGTAATTGATATGATTTTTTTCTCTCTCTTATCGTCTTATGCTGTCTTCATCTCTCCCTCAATTTACCTCTCTTCTCCTGTGGACATTTGTAGGTTACTAAACCAGGGGTTCAAGGACAATCCAGTGTTTCCAGTCACTCTTCACAAGGCGCGTGTGCTACTCCAACCTGACAGAACATACACCACCAGGGGACCTGGAAGAGGAGAAAGGCCCTGTCTGCACCCCTGGTGGCAGGCTCCAGGTTTGCTACCCAGCTCATCTCAGCCCCATCTGATCGCTCGGGGGATATCTTATTCGGTAAACAGTTGACTCACCCTGGGCGAGCAGCTGGGCTCACACATACACACCTCCACACACACACCTCCACACACATGTGCCTGGCTGTGCTAATGACATCAAGAGGCTTTGGAAGAGGGGGTTCCCCAGGATTCTGCATGGGACAATCTGCAACAGGTGGGTATTAATTGGAGAAGACTGTGAGATGGGTTCATTTCAATTTGAGGATTTGGACTGTAATCTGTTAATGTTGTCAGGAGGATTTCTGTGGGAGAGCATCAGCTGCTTATGGGACCAAGCTATGGGGGCCGCAACATTTTGGCGAGGTTGGAGGAGTAGAATAGTTTTAACTTAACGCCTACTGTCTTAACTTTGACTCAGCAAATGTGAGTATCGGACTGAATGCACAAATGAAATGACCTCGAGCAGAAACTCTGTTGTCTTTATTCCTTTGTGTAATATTGATAAAGCATACGGGTATCTTGCTTTTAGCTATTTCTTCTTTTTTTTTTGGGGGGGGGGTTGAAATGCAGATAATCAAACCACATACATGCTCAAATTTTCAGCACCCGTTTTGAGTAAGGAGGTTGTGCAGACGCAAAGCTTAACACCCTCAAGTAATTTGGAGATCACAGATAAATGGCAGTGTCTCAAAGAAAACTTTGTTTCACATTGAAAGAAATGTGTCTGGTTAAGTTACCTTACCAATAACATGTGATATGCATGACATTTCTCCAGATCCCACCAGCAACCTTTATTAGTACCATATATGTAGGACAGGTTCCTTAGGGACAAAAGTGCACTGATCCTTATTTTGAGAAGTGTGTAGCTGTGGAGAGACAAACTGTGTGAGAAATCATATAAAGATCATGTAGTTCAAGGGAAATTTCCAAAAGTTTGAAGATTACTGTCAGGATTGCAAGTGAGTAAAATACTGAATTGAAATTAACTTCTGCCAGATCTCTCGGAACAATGGTTGGAAAGTCTTACGTGTGATGAATGATTTTGACAGATCTTCCACAGTTTCCTACATTGAGCATGGACATGTTAGCAAAACGCTTTGATTTTAATCTTGATTGCAAAAAGTCGGTCGCTGCCTGCAGAAGTGATATTAGACTGGAGCCTTGATGCACAGGCTTTTTCCAGCCGAAATCAATGTGTGTAGCTGCTCTTATATGGCTGAATCTCTACGGGGTTATAGTGCAAGGTGTACAATGTGAAATTCATGCCAGAATAGATGGGAAACTAGAGGAGTTGCATTATTCTAGACATCTAATACCAGGTCTCCAAAGGGCTGGGGTGAATAATAGAGACCAGAAGTCATTCTGCATTAGACCGGTACTGAGATAAGAATAGAATCTGCCATTTCTAATGTACTGTAATATTTGCCAAGCCAAGTTTAGGTTTCCTAGGATTAAAACATACTTGCCGCTCAGTGGGATGTGCCCAGAATAGAGAGACGCTATCAGTGAAGATGGAGAAGTACAAAAATTTAGACTAGACTGACATTGCAGACATTGTTTTTGGACAGCAGTATCAAAGTGGTTGCAGACTAACTTCATGCAAGGGGTTTTGGGATTGGACCTTCTTCTGTAAAGCAGAGAGTGCTTCCAAATCTATTGATATCTCATTAAGCTGTAAGTGTGACCTGTGTGTCTTACTCTGAATTGTCTTTCCCACCCTACAGCTCTCCTCATGTTTGTCACAACAAAATACTGCTTTGCAGTTTCTGTGTTAGGGAATTACAAGACAGTCTACAGTAGGAGTGTAAGATTACATTGATGCCTGGATACGGGGAAACGGAAATGAATGTGTCGATCTCTGATTTGAATTAATGTAATATCATTTCCATGCACACACATTAGATTACACGATGTACAGGATACATTTATAAATCCCCAGAGGTTGACTCCTTCAGGCCTAATTGAGGCTGTATAGACTGCAGGCTAAAATAGTCTCCTATCAACAGACACTTGTTGATTTCTATTCAAACTTCACTCCGTTATAGTACTGAGATTAGAAACAAAACTATTATTGAAGTAAAGATTAGCCAGTCATCATAATCTATTTCAGGTAGGTATTTTCACATTTTCAGAAAGTTTATTTTGAAACAAAGGCTGGGGGACTGGGAAGGAGGAGATCAATGTGATGTGATTAAACTGATTATCGAGGCAGATATTCAGCTTTTGCGTCTGAATTTTGTTGAGAGAGTCTAGGGGATGAAAAGTAGGGGAAGGGTGTGCCTTGGTTGTCAGCCATCTGGGGAGCAGTGGAAAGCAGTGTCTGAAGGACCACTGTAAACTTCCTTCCACAGAGGTGGGGGGGGGGGGGGGGGAGGGGGATAGAGAGAGGGGGGTTGGAGTCAGACAGACAGTCAGAGAGGGATGGGAGAGAGGGACAGAAAGATGTAGAAAGACATATACAGAGTAGGTGGGTAGATAGATAGAAATATGATAGATGGGGGGGGGGGGAAGAAAGGGAGAGAGACAACACAAAGGTATCCAATCTACATTCTATATGGAATGGGAAATGGAAGAGAAAGAGTTGGTATAGAGAGTATACCAAAAATGAGATGAGATAAAGAAAAAGTACAAATCTAGAGAGACAGACGCAGAAATAAAACAAGGGTAACGACATACAGGGGTCAACATGCAGACAAGAAAAATAATCTTGTCTAAAAATAGTGATGAATCGTTCACTTATCAACTTCATATTGCTACTTTTCTTCTATTCCTTGCAGACTTCAACACATCCTGGCTGATTCTCTCAGCTGAGAATTAAGTAGTACAGAATAATTGGGACAAATGTGTGCATTGAGATTATTATTAGACATGAAAAAGTGACAATTTATAGGTAAGAACATGTTGGAGATTATTCAATCATGTGATATTGAATACATTTATATTCGTTGATATGAATTTGAATTGTAAATTCAACTTTTCCTACCACTTTGAAAAAACTTTCTACAAAGGTTTCTGTCCACACAGTTGATGTTTGCTCTGTATACTTTTCTTCAGTTCTATTATAAAAGATAACTACAGTACAAGTAGTTTCTGTAGTGTAATCAAGTGATTTTTAGACAGTCAGTACAGTCCAGTCGTAATTCCAGTGGGATGATTCTAGATCTTCAGGTTTGGATTTCAAATCAGTTTTGACATTTTTGTTGTTAATCTGAAACCATGAAAATACTAAAAGCAAGTGGCAATACAATAAATTATCATTTTAAGCGCTTTCTTTAGAGAATTTAAATGTTCCATCTGTGGGATATACATTGTGTATCAAAATAGTAAAATCAAACTCAGGATTACTTTTATTCTCATTGTCAAACTCAGAAGAAGGTAGAAATAAGATATTTTCATGTAGAATTATGTGGAATTTTAGAAGATTGTCCATAAGAAGCTTCCTTCCTTTAAACCAAGATCAGAACACATATAAACTTTGCTTCTCTTTGTCGATTGCATCGTATTACAGAAAATGAGAAACTTCATGTCAAAATCTTTCGGTATGTGCTGCCACTTGTGATATTTCAAGGTTAAGTAACAGTTACAGGGGCTCAAATCAATCACATCATGATATACATTTGTGTCATCCATATATTTCAGAGCTTATGGATGATAACTCAAGTGAAGATCAACCAGTATACCTCAAACAGACAAATACAATTATATTCCTAACTTGTGTCTTAGTCAATCATGCATTTCATAACACAGAGAGAAATGAACTCAAACTGAAATTCAGGTGTAATATCAACAGACAGGATGGAGGTTACATCACCTGAAAGTAGGTATCTTGACGACTGTATCTAAATCCATAAAACATTTTATGAAGAAGTTAGAAATAGACTTGAACTCAGAGTGTGATATTCCTGATGCAAATGGAGTTTACATGGATTTTAAGAGAAATGTTATGCATTGAATCTGCCAGAGAGTCATATATTTCATTACACTAATTAAATGAAATGAACTCAAACCCAAATTGAATTATAATGTTCCCAAGCTGCTTGGAGGTTACAGAGTTCAAACTGATATATCAAAATACAGAAAACAATAAACTCATCATCAAATTAAGTTTAATGATCTCAGACCAAATGGTAATAACTAGGGATAGACATACCATATTGTTCATCATGTTCGTTAGTCAGTCATATTCATAACACCAAAAGACATGAACTCAACGAGAGTGTAATAATTCCCAGGCCAATATTCCCATGGAGGTTAGTAGGGATTAAACCAAACACTGCGGGCCATGTATGTCTGGCCACTAATACTGACTTCTGGGCAGATGTGAGAAGGGCAAGGGAGGGGTAATATTTGTTGGTCTGCAGAGCACATTTTATGTGGATGATACAAGAGGAAGCCACGCAGCTCCCTATGGGAGGGACTAAGGAGTTAACCGGACAGTCTTATGTTTTACTTTGTCTGCCTCTTTTTTTTTTTTTTTAATCTAGAGTCATATAAAAATATTCTACAAATGAGATCATATTTCCTTTTCATGGGTGTATGGAGAAATGTGCTGACTTTGATTTTTTTATTATTTTTTTTTCATAAAACTTGCTCTTGTATGAACAAGTGCAGTGAACGGTGTCAGTTCATTCCTTTGTCATTTACTTATGACTTTTTGGACAGGAAGATGGCAAGGTCCAAATACAATGTGTGTTATGTGAGAGGCAAAAGTCATTGCAGTGATTATTGTGTCACCATCACATGTTCCAGCTTTTGCCTCAGTTGAAATAGAATTCAATTCGGGGAGTTTATAAATGTGATTTCCTGCCCATTAATTTTGGTTCTCCTGTCACCTCAGTCAGTCTACGGTCAGTATGCTTCACCCATTCCTCAAATTACTCAGTTTTGGCAAGAGAAATCAAGCACCACACTCAGTTTGACTTGCATTGAAAAAAAAAAAATCCTCTCTCTGTTTTCTGAGCAAGAAACATCACATTAGTAAAATGCAGTCAAGGTTTTCACCGACCCTAAAGGTTAGATATTGATATTGCTTTTCACATAATTTGTGCATTGTTTAGAGACCTATCACAGGACATATTTATGCCTGTATATGAGGAGGTTTCACACTCACCAAAGAACTTAGTTTGTTGGCAGTGTTCAGACATGGAGGTGAGTCTCCTAACCAACCGCTAAATGCAAACAACATTCCACACTACAGCTGTGTCACAAATGGCCTGTCAATCAAACATGCCACTCTTGCAGTTCATGCAAAGTGAGGCTGAGCTCCGCCTACACATTTGTATTTTTAAGTTCAGATTATGAATGCACACCGAGCTTCAAGCAAAATTTGATTGGAAAAGACCTTGAGACCGTGATTTGCGGAAACACACTTGGGAGTAGTATGTTTCAAGTTTGCTTTCAGAATTTTGTGAAAGCATTACTTAATTAGTGTGAAACATGTTTGTAAGCACATGGCACATCACCTGAGATGCGCTGCCTTGACGCTTGATAAACAGCAGTAGCGGCTTCAGGGACAGCGCGTCTCAGGTGATGTGTGTCTTTTGCCTGAGACGCGCTGTCTTTGAAGATGTTGTTGTTGTTTATCAAGCGTTTTGATTGTGAGATCATGTTGTTGCCAAATTTTTACCTCCACGAAATAATCCTTATTACTCTAAAATCTCGTTCTTCAAAATAATCCCCTTAATCGAAAAAAAGCTACGACTATAATTTTTAAATCTTTTTAAGATAATAAAGATACCACTACCTTTGGAAATGAATGATGTTCCTAGGTGTACTGAGTTTGTACTTAGGTCTCTTTTGTATCATCATGTATGGTAGCCATAATGTGTCCATTTTTATCGCGCACCTTCGTATCTTGTTATCTACTATCTTTGGTAGAAGTACAGATTTGCGGGCACGCGCGCTCTGCAGTACTCGCGCGCTATCGGTAAAGGTACGGTAACAACGGTACGGTACGGTAAAAGTTGTGCCAACGGTAAGCCCTCTCTTTACGTGAGTATTTTCCCGGTAGTCATGTCAGCTTTGCAACGGTTTTCAAACGGTAATGCTTGAATGAAAGCAGATCGGTAAGACAATATTTTACCAGTAAGGAACGGTTTTCCCGGTAGAGTACTTCATAGCGGTAGTGTAGCATACTGTACACATGAATGTATGCCATTTATACATGCATAAAATTTGCTATATATGAATGACTGCAGATCTGACACCGTAACAGAACGCCTGATCACATTTATATAATCATATATAATAATATATATATTCACATATATATATTCATATATTAATATAATCATATATTCATATATTTATATATTCATATATTCATAGTATGAACCTGTTGATCATTTGTGATTATTTGTAATTATTTGTAATTATACAGTTACAGACAAGCTTGATTTCACATAGACCATGTACAAAGTACAGCCGGGCCAAAGGCGGGGCCTAAGGCCGGACCCAAGGCCACGGGCCTTAGCCCAGAACCAGGGGCCCAGAGCCCAAGTGGGCCCAGGCCCTTGGGCCCGGTGGCCCAGGGGCCCAGGGGCTCACGGGGCCCAGGGGCCCCAAGGCCGGGCCAAGGCCAGGAGCCTAAGTGCTGGCCCAAGGCAGGGGGCCAAGCCAGGGGGCCCAGCCAGGGGCCACCAGACTGAGACCACTAAGAGTACCAGTCATGACTTGCTGTGATAAATGATGTGACAGGCCTGTGCATACACATATTATGTAAATACACTGTACAGGGCTGTGCATATTATGTAAATACACTGTACACTAACTACTACACTGTACACTAACTATACACAGCCCACTCGCTGTATACATCGCGACAGGGCTGTACCTGAGCAGCCCACAACACAGAGCAAACACAAAGCAAATTCTACGATTGCATTTAGTTTTGATACTTGACATCATTTTTTGTCACCTCAAACGCATCAAAGACAATCTTTATTAATGAGACTTCATACCGTACCTGTTTTCCTGGGGTTATTTGTGGGAATTCTGCGATCTGGGTACTATTCGCAAATCTAACAACATGTGAAAATATCAACTCCTGATCATGTAACGTGCATGTGTACATTTCTGTGTTCACTGCTGTATTCCATGAACATGAATTCAACAACTACTGTTATATCCTGTAATATGAGCTGCCAGGACAAAACTCACATACGTTCTGATTCTGTATAGCAATCACTTTCAAAGCAATGTATTGATACATTGCTTTGAAAGTGATTATTTCATTTTTTATATACATTTTGTCTCTAAATAATTGTATTTTTTAAGGAAAAAAGCTTAAAAAATGGAATTTATGTAAATTTATGCAAATTAAGCAAAAGGCATTAATTGTTTTTATTTCTAAATGTGTCCAATAATCTCATTACCCTTGAAAATATCAGGTTCAGCACTTAAATCACTTCAAATGGAGAGTTTTATCCAATTTTTTGACATAAGTATAGAAGTTGGCAGCCATCTTGGATTTTGGCGGCCATTTTGAGTATTTCTTACTTGTGTGCTTGACACTCGAACCAGAATTGATCTATAGACAATTACCTTTACAATGGTACAAAAAATTAAACTTTTACATCAACTTGAAATGAAAATAAAAAATAACACATGCAAGGCCCCCCACTATACGTGGTAACCATTTTTTCTTCTTTTGTCAATATGAAAGGACTCTTTCTCTCAGTTAGACATGAAAAGGAGATGCACTGATTCTGAGATTGTAGTGCCAGAGCAAAATGTCTTTTAAAGAGAAATTTGAATAATTCAGAATGCTGGATTCAATTTCATGGTGAATGAGCAGGTATTTACCAAATATGTACCTATTTTTCTCAATAGTTTTCCTTGTTTATGATACCAAAATGACTACTTCTATGCCATCCTGACAACCTCCATAAGTCTCGAGCATTTGTAAGTAGTGTGTCACTAGCCATGAGGAACAAGACAGTTTTTTCTCATTATGCAATGTCACCTCAAAATTAGCATGACCTTTTGCATCCCCCACATTTCCTTTAGCCTAATCGTTGTGTGAGAATTTGTGAGCATTTATTGCCCCTTCATCATTTCCCCTTGAATTGATTGCTTTCAATCTTAACCGCTCTCTGTTAATCTTTGATATGCAGCTTTGGCTGGTCTCTGAATGAAATTGATAAAGTTTTTTTTTATCTAGTAGATTGTAGCCCTTTAGCATCAATCCAACTGATATTTTGAAGTTCATGCCGTAGTCTCCAAAAATCAACTGTACCTTGCCATTTCCTCATGCTTTGAGCAGTGTGTTGCCCCATTTGACATTCTCTTTGGAAACATGATCTGTGACAGCAACATTCTAGTGATTTTTTGATATACAAATGTCAAAGTCTCGACCTGCCCTGCCTCTCCCTTGTAACAACAGAGAAGATAGAGGAAGAAGAAATAGAAATGAAGAAAGAATTTATCAGTCTTTGGGTGCAGAAAGCATCTCAATTGAGGGACTCCCAAGGGGTGTCTTCATACCGTCACATCTTATTTTGTATGGGATTCTTCGGTACAGTGAGATCGTCAAGTGATGTTGACAGGAGAGAAGTGCGTGGACTTGCCTTGGTACTGCCAGGCACTTTGTCATCTGGGGCATGGCTTAGGCATGGCTGCTGCGAGCCAAGACCTGATATTTGAAGGAAAGCTGAATGTTTTCCTGTGAAGGGATAGGATTTCCTCTTGGTTTGACCCTCAATATGGATGGGGAAGGGGTAGTTTGTGGCCATCAGTGATTGGACGGAGGATGCTATGCCAGGATTTTGAAGAGGAGTTGCCAAGGTAGACTGGTTATCTAGCCAAGATTCTCATAAACTCATGCCATTCGCTGTACCCACTCTAGTCAGATTCTAGCTCAAAAATAGAATTTGGAATGCACAGTGCAGTGTGATCATTTCATTTTCTGGATATTTTGGAATTTTCAAGTATATTTCTACATTTCTTGAAGTGATTACTTCTTGATCTATATTTGATTAGATTCCTTGTCTTACAATCAAGTTCAGTTGCGATACTGAATTTTAATTTGGCAAAGATCTGCACATTTCTTCCTGTATAGTGTATTGTGGATACTTGCATTTACAGTCTTTGGTTATAGGTGAAAACAAACATGACATTTATACATCATGTGAGTGGTACAGAGGAGTTTTGGCACATTCATTGCGCAAATACAAAATGGTAGAAAAATATCAGAGCTACATAAATGCTTTCTGCTGGGATAATTTTTCTTTTTCTTTAGACCCAATGATCATCCAGTCCCATTTGCATTGCTTGGTTTCTCTCTACCCTTCCTCTTGAAGATTGCCCCCCCCTCCCATCCCACACACCCCTTCCCACTGCGTGGAGAGGTGTTCAGTATGACCCTTTCCCTGGGGTAAGGGCTACTAAGTGCCTACCAGAGGAGACGGGGAGTTTTGAGAGGTTCTTTGATGGAGAGCCAGGAAATATGACAAATACCACGCTCATCGCATGTCAGGTCAGCGGAAATTAGGTGCAGTTGGTACTGAGCCCGGGTTGGCGAGGGAAAGTGTACGGGGCTAGCTCTGACACCAACTCTCCCCTTCCCTCAACCACCACCCCCCTCTCTCAAGGCAGGAAGAGTCCGAGGGTTTCAGTCTCTGCGTGAATATGACTCTCCTTGTTCGGCTCGCCTGTACGTGTGTGCGCTTGCTTTTGCTTGTGTGTACGCGTGGTGCAGGAGGATATTTTGTAACTTCATATGGCAGAAAGTGTGGCCGTTGCGTGCCTGCCGATGTCTGGCACTCTGCCACACACTTCCTGCGATGGATAATACCCGATGAGCATGCACTGATATTCTTCTGTTCCAGCGCTGTGCACTTCCAGATGGGCAGTAGGGAATCCAGAAAAGATTCTTGAAGAATGAGAGGGGTGCTTTAGTCATGATGCCAAACAAAACGGTGGCTGGCTGGTGATGCACATGAAAAGTTTTTTTTTTCCCCTTATCAGATCTCTGATTTTGTTTGGGAAAAGACAGTTCACTCTTCTATCTCGGCCGAGCATCGGACATCTTCTCCCTCTAAAAATATTTAGGAGGAAATTGATTGTTAGAAATCTAACACTCCTGGAGACCATAGGGGTAGTCATCAAATGCCAAGGACCAGGGCAGATACCCAGTAGAAGACTGGTGGCTGGATTCTTGACAACTTTGGATGTATATCTACGACTGTGTGCAGTTTATTGACAGGATTGGAATCACCTGTATGTGCCTTCGATTGTGGGAGTATATGTGGTGAACTCTGAGGTTTTTTTTTTTAAATAATTGTGTGGACAGAGATTGAGTGACAGGATACAAGAAGGAAGAAAGGTAATTGAATTATGTCACAGTCGTCGTGGCAATAATTTCTGTGTGTTAATATGAATTTTGGTACATTTGAGATGTTCAAGCACTATAGAGATGTGAGAACAAAGGAAGTCTAACATATTCTTCACATTTTTTGTTGCCTGTTCTGATCTTGTAGTTACACCAAATTTTGTCTGAAAAGACATACCTTGCAATGGTTGTGTTAGTGCTCTTGCTGTGGATATCTGGATAATACAGAAATAGGTTTAATAGAAACGAATGTTGAGGATCCTATGATTATATCAGAATTATATTCTACCAGTTGATCACCTTATCCAAATATCAAGTCATCTTTACATTTTTTTTTTTTTTTTTGGGGGGGGGGTCTTTTTGTGAGCATTTTACAATAGGCCTTACTAGACAAACTGAGTAATTCACTGAAAAAGGAAAATATGTTATTAGAAGGGGAATCCTCTTTATCATTCTTGAGAGTGATGACAGATGAGGAATTCATGCATTCATTTTATTTCAGCATGGCACCTAAGCTTCAGCCATGGCTGTTCTTTTTCATATCCGTGCACAGATAAAACAAAAGCAAAACACAACAAAAATATATGATATAATTTCACAAAACAATACATATAAACGTACAAAATCATAGAAAAGAAAAAAAAAAAGGAAAAGGAAAAATAATCAACTAAAGCAAAATCCCAATAACAATGACTCAAAATAATTAATGCCTTAAAGGATTTTACTTTCTCCTGACATGGTGAAAGTGTAGCAAGTTGATGAGGTTGTCTTACTTTTCATGTCTTACAATATTGAAATCATTGACGTGGTATAATTAGTTAGATACAGAAGGAAAGTTTGACAGTTGAGAAAAAGTGACATTTTTGTCCACTATAGTGAAAGGATGGGGGAAGCTGCAGCTATTTATTACACAAGGTGATTAGAAGTCAAAACCCTAGGCAGAGGAATTATCTCCTCAAACTTCATCAGGAGAGCTATGAATTTGTCACTTCAGAAGCAGCTGCAATGGCCCAAGGCAGTCCGTAATTATCTCTTCACTTGGTGAAGGCAAATGCCCCCTGGGAGTATCACATCTCCAAAGACTCTCTGCATGGCTTGCCGCTGATGGCAATCAGCGACGTGGTGATACACCCTCGTTAACTCGTTAATATCACTTTCTCTTCTTGTTATCTGCACCAGGGCAGACAGACAGGTGCCAGGCAGTCAAAAAATATTCAAGTTTTCTTTTTCTTCTTCTGTGCGGTTTATCAAAGTCTTGTACTCGCTGCTTTATACAAACTAGTTTTATATTTTCCCTTACTTTCAAATGAACATACAGTTCTGCTTGAAGGGATCTCCTTTTGTGGATTGGATTTTTGAAGAAAGAATGTTAAAATGCAAAATTTTGAAAATCAGAGTTCTTCAACTTCGTTAGGTTTTCGTGGAGACAGGTAATGAATCTAAGTTTTGAAATGCTGTCAAGCAAAAATGCTCCACATATCTGAAACATTCAACATGTCCTACAACCAGGTAAGGATTGAGAATAACTTCAATGTTGAAATGTCAGTTGTCAGAATATCATCATGCATCATAGAAACTTTCACTGTATGGAGCAGATTGAAGACTAGTGAGCTAGTGTGATTTTACACATGGGAGTCATGTGACCCTAATTAGTGGAAAACACTCCTCAACATACAAGTGGTGACCTAAATGAAAGGAATACTGCCGAACAAAACAGGAAAAGCCTCGTTAAAATCTGACAAAGAGGCACAAAAATGAAAGAAATGAAATTTGGCTGTTTTAAAAGAACTGATATCAATGACAGTCAGTGCATCTGAGGAGCAAAGCTACTTAAAAGAGAAAGTTATGAAATTTTAGAAGTTTGTATTATCAGTCACGGTCAATGCAACTTAGATAAGGAGATGATCTGATAGCCTTACTACATGCTCATCCTTTCATACATATAAACATCATGAATTAAAAAAAAAAAATAGTTATGTAATGAGATTGGAATATTTCCTGCGTGTAAACTTTTTTTTGCGTCTGTGGTCATACAATTCAAATCTATACAAATTTAAGTCTGAGTGAATTGAAATTTGGCACTTGCTCCTCCTAAAGCTCAATATAATTCAGTTTGTAGAAATCCGATTTTTTTTTTTGTTGTGTAAATCTTTGAAGGAAACTTTAATTTGTGACATTCTTTTCGAGGTTTGACAAATTGTTCAACAGTATATTGGCAATATTCTGTGAAGTGAACATGTAGAATATTATTGGATATAAACAAAAAATACAGTGTACTTTGATTATTTCAAATATTTATCATCAAAATTTTGAATATTTTACTTTTACCAAATGGGCGAGCAGTTTGAGTTACCTGTAAGGAACCAGCCCTCTCACTGATAATCAAAGGACTGTCATGCTGAAATGTATTTAATGATTATGATTTACAATATGCCTGCCAACATCAACTTTGATGGCAAAAAACCCCCAATATAACAAAACTATAAAGGCTAAAAGTAATTCCAAGCAAATTGAGAGGAAGAGGGATTAAAGGCTTCTTAAACCAGAGAGAGTATGTTTTGCTATAGTAAGTCTTATTCTGCACATCTTGCTAAGTCTTATTCTAAACCCCTGCAAGCCTCTGTGTCTAGCACTCTAAACGAGGATTCTTGGTTGGTCTGCATGGTACATGGTGGCATCCCCTACCCACATCAAGATTAGGCCGATCCCAGGGGGGAGTGGGGGAGCTAGAGAGAGAGAGAGAAGCCTACTGCTGCTTATTTAGTACTGCATACATTATTGCAAGTCATAACCTAGTATCATGAATATCACGAGTGGGGGGAGGATATACCACTTTCTATTTTTGTCAGCTCTGAAAGTACAAGGATGTATTCCCCGGTGCAGAATTGTTAGGAGTTACATCAGTTGCTTGTTTCCTCCTCTTGAATGTCCACAAGTATAATGATGAATAGACATCAGTTATTCAAATTCATGAAAATTCTTCCGTCATGGCTACTACTAAAACACTGATCAATTCAGTGCTTATTTACATCGATGTAGGGCAATTTGTCAATCAGTTTCAATGAAAACATCTCGATGGAGGAATTTTCATGAATTTGAATAAATACACAGTACCCGCTGCATGCTATAAGGATTAGAACCAACACTTGCTGTCGGGCGAAAGCTCGGTGGTCTAGTGGAGATGACGCCTGTCCGGTGATCAGGAGGTCGTAGGTTCGAATCCTGCTCGAGTATGTACGTACGCCCATGATTTTTTATCATGGCTACTACTAAAACACTGATCAATTCAGTGCTTATTTACGTCGATGTAGGGCAATTTGTCAATCAGTTGCAATGAAGACATCAGTTAGTGATGGATTATACAAACTTCATGATAGCTAGGAACAATGGCAAACTGAAGAAGGCAAGCGATGTTGTATCGTTGTTAGATTGTCACTTGGTTCAGTTTACAGTCAGTGACCATCAGCATCCAGTATGTCAAAAGTGAGAGTATGTCATTTTTCTTTTCAATTAAAAAGAAAGAAAGAAAGAACACAAAACTATGTTTAAATATGTTTCTCTACCATAAGTTCTGAATGCTCAAATGTTAGTATTCTCAATTACTAATCTTAAGATTGCAGTGCAGAATGTATCTTTGCTATGTACGACCCACTGAATTTAAGAAATGCCAAACTTACATTGCTATACTTGGCTGTCATCAAGAGATCATGGAAGCTATTTGGCTATTACAGGGAATTATCTGCTGTTAGGTTTGTTGAGGAATACAGACCTTCATTGCAGTATAAAGTGGATGAGAGATGCTAGCATGAACTGCTAGAAATCTAAAGCACCGGGTTGCTATGACTAGCTTCAAATATCCAGGCACATTCAGAAACCTAAAGTTTGTGTCGTCAAAATGCAGTTGGCGCTTGCCCAGGAAAAATGTTCGTGGGCATTAAGTTAGTTTTGATCTTGAACTGATATGACTGACTTTAAAGTCACCACACCTAATCAGAGAGCTTTATTTGGAAAGCTGTTTCCCATCTAATGGATATTAAATCTGGCTTATTAGTTTCTTTCCTTATTCCTAGATCTATGCAAACATTTCTGTGATTTTGCATTGTCCTAAGTAGGAAGTAGAGCAATTGTAGAAGGCACATTGCCAGAAAAATAGTCAGTCATTGATTGACGACAGTTGGTTTTTCAAGGAAAATTATTGCTCCAGGTATCTGCACTGAATGACTTAATGTGAAGAGAAACATCAGGATTGCTCAGGGGATGAAGATGTCACAGTTTTGTGTGCACAATTTAGATTGTAAGGTTGCAGAAATAACACTCAATACCACACAAAAACCAAGTTGAATGTTTTGTTTTCTTCATTACCAAATCCTTTCCACCTACCAGTGTAGAGTTGGTAATTAATATGTTCCCCTGTAATTTTTTTTTTTTCGTTTAGTTTCTGCATGGCACATGGCTTTCGGAGGAAATAGGTCAAACAAATCAGAGAGATAAGTCCAATATAAGGACTTGAGTGCTACATGAGTAGCCACTACTATCATTGTTATCTACCATTTGTTGCAAATAATGTAAATTTGAATCTCCACGTTGTAGGGAATTTGGGAACATGAAGTGTTAGTTTGCAAAACTGCAACCCTGGGAAGACTACATAACCTACATGATACAAACATCATGGCAGAGAGTATAGGGCAAAATATTGTTATAACATTGAGAATTTTGCCATTTAGTGTTGAGAGTAAGTAAGTCATATGAAAGCAGACTGCTATATGTGGGTTATGCAGTTTTGTTGATCAGTGAGTGCTATTACCAAGTTTATTTTGCACCTGTTAAGACCTGTAAAATCACACAAAGAAATATTCAAGCATTGTTCTCTCTTTGTCATGGATATTCTTGGGCTAAAATGTTTGTCTTTATTTTCATCTGAAAATATGGCTAAATATTTTCATCTGAAAATATGGCTAAATATGGCTAAATTTGCATTTAAAAAGTACTGCATTTAAAAAGTTTGTATTTAAAAAGTACTGTGATGATGAACTTTGTTGCATTGCAGTAGGGTGCATTTAAATCTTCAGCTATATCGATGAAAGAGTGATCATTTCCTAAAAGTGCTGACAAATTCTTCTTGCTTGAGCAGGCATTAGTTGTCATCACAAGATGCGGAAAGTGGATTTGAACTGTTTCCAATATGTCAGTTACACTGTGGGAGATGTCTTCTCTTTTGATTTTCATTCACTTTATCCACCTCTGTGTGTCTCATGTTTGTTCTCTTTCTTTCTCTCACTCACTCTCTCATAACCTGTGCCATTACCACAAGAAAGTTTTGACGATAACCTCTGATTTTTCGTTGGCAGGGAGGCAGCCTGTTCAGACTCTGACGTTGGATCGGTGCCAGACATGGTGATAGCGCTGTCGTCAGACAAGTACATCCTTCCTGAACACAATAGGATCAGTGGCAAGGAGCGATCTACGTAGGCAGACGTCACACTGCCTTGCCGAAGCTTCGCTTGGGGATAGGTATGAGGACTGGTGACTGCCTCACAGGGCCTGGGGACAGCTTCCTTCCTTGGGTGTCAAGAATGTCATTTACAAATTTGTTTGCCACGTACGCACAGCTATAGAGGGAGAAAGCCTGTGTTGTTGTCGCTGTGTTTGCCGCCTGAGTATAGAAGGGAGAAATCATGGCAGAAAATCGCAAACCTGCGGAGCGCAAAGGTCGTGATGCAAGAATGGAAGGCCAGAAAGTCCCTCCAGGCTTGACCCACAAGGACTCTGATGAGTGGGGATCCATTGCTGACTTGTTAAAGAGCATCGAGAACACAAATCAGACCAGAATGGCGAAGACCAAGTCTCCCCCGCCACAGCAGGCTCGGATGCCCCCGCTGACCGAGAACATCCAGAGCACCGACATGGTGGGGATGCCCAACCTCATGGATCTACAGAAAGGTCAGGGCATACAGCAACTTAACCATCTACTGCGATTCATGGATCAAATGTGTGTGCTGCAGCGGCAGAATTCCAAGCTGCGAGAGCAAGCAGAGTACCTCTCTGCCATCAAAAACCTTCATGAGCTGCGAAACGAGACGCTGCTGCAGAACTGCCACTGCGACTCCCATCGCAGGGCCTCGGACCTCAGCAGCAGCAGTGGGTCCCGCTTTGAGCCGATGCATGCAACAGGAGAATCGCTGTCAGAGCCAGAGAGTCAGATTGGCGATGACTTGGATGGGGATGTGCCTGGGAGGGGAGAGAAAAGGGGGCGATCTGCAAAGCGAGAAGACAAGAAAAGCATAAAGAAGCGCAGTCGGTCACTAGATCCATTTGGGGATGAAGGAGACAGCAAGGACAGGAGCAAACAGGGTTTATTTTCAAAAATCGAAAAAATGAAAGAAAAACTGACCAATCGCAGGGGTAGTGTCAAACGGCGCTCTAATTCACGAGGAGATGGAGCAAAGTCAGATGACGAAGGGGATGAAGGAAGATCTGGAGCAATATTCCATGTGGATGGTTTGGAAACAAAGTCGGAAGATAGTGGGATTTACCATGTTGGACCGGAAGATATGGCTGCTGCAGCAAGGCTGGAGTCGTTCACACAGAAGTCCACCGAAGACTTGTCAGATAATGAGGATATCTTCCAGGGGAATGCCCCACCCAGCTGGGCTAGGTCGGCAGTGCTTGCACAGAGTCGCAGGAAAGGCAGTGACCTGTCCACGGAGAGCTCAAGTGAAGACTTCTTAGAATCAAAGCCGAAGCGTAATTCGCCAAATGAACCTCACAAGCAGGTTACGCCGCAGAGCAGTGGACCGGACGTGGACGACATTGCGGTCAGGAGGTCGAGGTTTCGGAGGACAACCAGTTGCCAGGACAACGTGTCCTTTGATGAAGGGGATGCAGAGCGGATGAGTGGGGGTCGGTCCATGGGACCGGTGGAGGAAAAACTGAAACACAAGCGCATCCAGCAGAGTCAGAGTTTGGACATTGAAATGACAGATGGAAGTGGTGCCTCAGAGAGAGAAATGGGACGCATGTCGGGATCGGAGTTCAAGCACCCTCAGAAGCGAAAGTACTTCCGCAAAGCTCAGGTAGCCGAAAATGATGAGCATTCCTCCTCATCGGTATCAATAGATGGCGCTTTTAAGGATGTAAGGTCACCGAAGGCATCACCACCAGAGAAAAAGAAACACAGAGGTAAGACTTTCCTTCGACTTTAATAATGGTAATGATACTTTATGCTTGTTTCAAACTACAGGAGATACTGTCTTGTTTAGTATTGGTAGTCAAATTCTAGCACAAGCAGGGCATAGCTTTGGAATTCTTGTCGTTTTGCAGAACAAATGAGGTACATATATTTTGCTGCAAACAGGTTACTTTACATCCATTTTGAAGGTACCTTGAAAAGTAGTGTAAACAACTGACTGTCTTTATTGATATTGTGTCTTTTATTCTTGCATTTCTTGAGAGGATTTTGTTGCTGTGCTGGACAATGTGGATAAGAGTACTTTGAAATTCTAATTTTGGTTAGAGGAACACTGTACCATGGAGAAAACATGGAGCTGTTGCATCCAAATGAACCAATATTCAGAACTGCAGTCCTCAGCAGGTATTTCAAAACATGAAAAGCACAAACTGTTAGCTGTGTATGCATTTTGACAGTCATTGGGATACCGGTACAAGGCTTAGAAATTCAAGAAATGTTCAAAATATAATGCTGTCTAAAAGCATGATGTAGGAAGGCTTACTGTGTACACAAGATATACAACAGATTTCTTGGAATTCATGAAAGCCAATTTGTCACTTTAGTCATCAATTGACATTGTGTTTTTCCATTCAATAACTGAAGGGTGCCCTGTGACTCAAATTGAAATGTGACCTCTCTCACATGGCTGTCATTCAGGAATAAACTTGTTGGTATTCACTATGAGAAGCTTGTAAATGACCAAAGATACTCTCATTGTTCTAGCTGCCAATCATCTCATATGCCAAATATCTGACAGTATCATTGAAATATATTTTCCCCCTCCATATTAAAAGTAGGTTTTCTTGTGAGACTCACTGATGAACTTCTCAATTTTGCACAATTTATAATTGATTTGTATGACTTTTTCTTTAGTCATGACACGGCCTTCAGCACTATACAATGTAGTACAAAATGTATTTCTGTGTGTACAGTTTATTTCAATTATTTGATGTGCTCGGCTTCCAATGTTGTGAGGCATATTTTGATACATTCTTATCTTGGCTCTGACTTTGTCCAGTCATCAAGGCTGTCAAGAAATTTGGCCACTTCTGAAAAGAGACAAAATATGATACTACTCCTGTGTGCCAAGTTTGTTACAAGCATTTGGAACTATTTGAGTGATGATACATATACACTCAACCAGGGCACACAGACTCCAAAGAGGGAAATGAGAGATTGAAAGAAGAGAAAGAGATACAGCAGGATTGAATTGACATTGACATTTATTTCCACTTTTACTTTAAATAAACAGGACAAAAAATGAATGCATTTCAGTTTGAAGTGTAACTGGCAGTGATTTTACCTTACATGGTACTGTTTTAAACAAGACAGAAGTACATATTACTAGTTATAAATTCAGCAAATGCAACCTAGTAGATATAATCTTGAAGTATATTATTGATGTTGAATGTATGACATAATATGGGAAATGAAACAGAAATTACGAAATCTTACTAACTTTAATGGGAGAACCCGAATGAAAAGCTTATATAAAATATGTCCCTCTGAAGAGAGAGAAAATAGAGGAAGACTAAAAGAAATGTGAAAGTAGAACACAGAAATATAGATTAGGATTGTCAGAAAGGGAAAGAGAATATACAGAAAAAGAGTAAATGGAGAAGGAAAGAAAGATATTGAGAGTGAAATTAAGATCAAGTCTTATTTGATATATTTAGTATTTCTGCATGCTGTATACTGTACTTGGAACATGTTACTGAATGTTTACTTGACCAGTTTCACCGAGTTTAGTCAAAGCACAAACACTCTCAATCGTATTAACACTGTGTTCCTGTGCACCGGGAGGTGCTAACCGTTTCTACTCTGCGTAAATGTTGATGTAAACAAACAACCGTACAGAAAGTGTCGTATTTCACAACATGTTGGATTCAGATAAACATGCATGAGGAGGGTTGGTGTGCAACCAAATGCCAGTGGCCTTTGCATAGCATGAAGACTATCTGCCTGAAGGCGTCTTAAAAGTAGAACACATCCGCATCAAATTTGCTCACCACAGAAGTTGTGTTTTTCAGGTCAGGAGAAATATGTTTACCTGGCATACATATGTATGTCAAGGTTCATAAGGGTCAAGTGCTATCGCCCAGCACTCCGTTCTGCAAGAATTTTCCATCAGGTGTTTTTCCCCACATAGTGATCATATTCATCGAGATGATTTCTCACAGGTAGCTACAGGTCTTTGACAATGTAGTGTGTATTTTTATGTATTTCATAATACCAAAAATGAAATTTGAACATACTGCATGCTTCATCTACTGCTATTATTGACAATTAAATAGCTCTGTTTCATCAAATGATCATCATAGACCCTTATTGTAAAAACATTGGTATGACTTACTCAGTATAATGAAAAAGATTTCCTTGCCTCAGGTTTAAAAAGTTTACTTGCCTGATTGTTTTTCAAACCCAACTATAAGAATAAATTTCTACAACTAATTTCACCGGCCCTGAGGACTTTTTGAAAATAAAACTCAACACTACTACTCTAGAAAAAAAAAAAAACCCCAAAGCAATGTTAAACAAACATTTGTGAATTTGAGTGTTTTGCTTATTAAATAAATATCGACCGTAGTGTTGTTGTTGTTGTTTGTTCATTTTTTTGTTTGTTTTTTTTTTTTTACATTTGTTGATTATAGTAGTGTTATTGAAAGATGTACATAAACTCATACAATATAATGGATTATGGTAAAGATATAAAAATGATATGATTTAAAGAGATTGATAGATTAAAATCCTTGGGTAGCTGTAAAAAAAAAAAACCCCGAAAATTATCTCAGGATGCCATATTGACAAGTCCAAAAATGATTTCCATTAGTTTTTATGATAATCTATCATAGATTGATGCTTTATGATGTGCTATTTTCATAAATCAGTTTGTCAAAAGAACCTATTTTTATGAGTTTCAAAAGTGGACAGAATAGGAAGTTCAAGGTCTATGAATTACCACCAACATTTTGCAGGTATTTTTAGCTTCTCCTCTACAAAAATTCAATAGCATATTTAGAGAATCGCATATTTTACTGCCATCGTGTGTTGTATGTATATAGATGCCCTTTCCTTATTGAGAAGTACAGAAAAAAAAAGTGCAGTGGAGGGACTGGACTCTACTGTATTTGAATGGCACATTCTGTGCATGGCATGGAATATTTGCACACAGATTTATTTTTTTTTAATGTGTGTGTGTTTTTTGTTTTTGTTTTTAACAAGCCTGCAAAAGTATCTGAATTTTACCTTGGCCTTGAAATGTTTAGGATATTTATATGATCTGCACAACGTCCTTGAAATATTCTTTAATTGTAAAGTAAAATTAGTTATAGCATCCAGTGGGGTTCTGAGGGTCTGAGGTTTTGAAGAAAAATAGTATTTTTGTGTGTGTGTGTTTTTATGTGTTTCTCTTCTTTTTCACTGGAGAAACACATGGAGGAAACAAGATGTTGAAGTATGAAAGAGAAAAAGGCAACGGTAGGCCTTTAAATTCCTTCAATTTCAATTTTTTAGATTTATATAAACACTGTTGAATGTGAGAATGCCTAAGGAAGAGGAGTTTCTCTCATTCTGGAAGTGAAAGTGTACGTGCAATGTATTGGCTTAATGGAGAGATTCTGTGATACCTGGCCTGTGTAAATACCCTTAAGGGGATATCTGAGCCTACACCCCAAACTTGGCATTCCGTTTCCTACCCATACTTGGGCGTAGCTACGTGACTAAACAAACCCACAGAATACAATGTGAACCTGGGCCAGAATGTGGCATTTTGTTTCCTACCTATTCTTGGGTGTTGCTACATGACTAAATGAACCCGCAAACTGTACAATGTGTGCCCTGGCCAGAATCTTGCATTTCACTTCCTACCTACATACCTTGATCAACTGTAGTATCATGATAGGAAAAAAGGTGCACCTAGAAAGTTTTTAGCTATAAGAACAGTAGATTATTCCGTGTAGGAGATGTATTGTCATGCAAATGCATTATGTAAAGATGCATTATTTCATACACACTCCATAAGAGCATGTCATCGTTTGATTACACTAACCAAAAACCAAAACAAAGATGGGGGGGGGGGGAGGATTGGCAGAAGAAGAAGAAAACGAGCGAATAAAATGGGAAGAAGAAGGAAGAAGAAGAAGGGGAAGAGGGGTGTAAAGATTCATTTTCAGAAGACAGGCAGCTGGCAGAGTATGTAAGTTGCATATAAGTGGTACCTAATCATCTCTGAACAGTAAGAATTATTTTTAAAAGTATTTTTTGTTGCTTGTGCTCTATCAAAATTGTTACCATCTCAGTTTTGCTGCTGATGAAAGTTCTTAAATCATTGAATTACCCAAGGAGTTGGCTCATAGGATGTAGAAATTTATCAATTCCTGAGAGTTCAAGCTCCATACAAAGTATCGAAGACTAAGTACGCCAAGCACAATGAAACAGAAAACACATTTTCCAATCCCCTCTGTACTTTTGTAGGGAAGTTTGACAAAGTAAGAACCTCCTTTTCAATATTAATGGGGAAGCACATCAGACCTTTAGATGAAATTCTTTTTTTTTCTTCTCGACAGGATTTGGCTCATAAAATTGTCAAGCATCAATTAGTCACACATGCATTACATCCTCAATCCCTTTTTAACTTTGTCACTAAACGTGATTGATTTTGCTTTGTTTGCCCACTGTGTGTATGTTCATTGCTGCTGCCTTGCTGAATATCTGTGGTAATATCAAGTAATGAATAGCTGAATCAATTAGCATGGCAAATTTGAAGCATGTCCAAATGATCCGGTGCCATGTTCGTATCCACTAGCCTTGCAAGCATAATTTTCATTTCTTTTTCAGAACAGAATGATTTCAATATCCTTGTTGCCAAGTAGAAAAGTGGTTTGAATGTCAAACAGTTTTCGTGCCCAGTATTGAATGAGACAAGAGCAAATAATGTATAAGTCGACATCAGAAACTTTGGATTGTCATGTAAGAAATTTTTATTTACTGGCTCTCAGATTTGATCTTGAGACCCCTTTTCATTGTACTGTGACATTTAAAACTTGTGATGTTTGACCTTTCAATTCTCACTGCAAAAGGAAATTTGTAATGTTTCGGCACAAGAGAAAAATTGTGAGTTTTTGACAACTGTAATGTGAATGAATTAAGAGTGGCTCAGTGGTTTGCTGACGTGAAACTGATGTAAAGTGGCATCACCAGAAAGATGCTTATTTTACGCGTGGTTGCAGGGAGTAATCGAAACATTGATTGGAAGTTTTGTTACAGATATCATGGGTTTGCTCCAAGTTGTGTTCCCACTTTAATTTGTGATGTGTCCAGCAAACTTTGCACAAAGATTATCATTGTTATTATTATTATTAATGGCATCTTCAACAAATAATTGATCGCAGCCAGAGGCTGAATTACAATTGATTTTACCAAAATGAAAAATATACATGTACAGTACTACAGTACCTCATTAAAGATAGAAAAATCTCACTCAGATGTTCGTGATTTTATTTTCTTTCCGGCAGTGATACAAGTTCTCCTTAGCAAACATGCCTGGCAACTTTCACTGCAATGTCTTGGTTTTTTAGATGTTGCATTTTCACTGTCAGTGTGAATTGTCCCTTTAAGGATAGTTCCCTGGAAGCAGACACAGAATTCCCAGGGACTGTTTTGCTCTAGGCCTGAATTTTGCTTGTCTGCTTCAGTCCTTCATAGATTTCCTAATGGATCAAAAATAACCACTGGCTATACTTGTTCATTTCATCCAGGCCAATATGCATCTCCAACGAAATTTATATTTCACTCTGCATTGCAGGATCTTCACATTTTGCTTCTACCCTAAATGTAGCTCCCTCTTGCTAAATTTAGCACCACTCTAAATCATATGGGATTAAGTAGTGCTAAAGATATTTCAGCTTGTCTAAAGGAGGATTTCTTGGCAATTTGTAAGTCTTATTCATGGGAATGCCAGTGTATAATCTGACAGTGACAACAAAAAATTGAGCACCCTGTTGTAATTTGATAGAATAGTCGTGCCATGTAGGCCTACAGTATGTCTGATATGTGATATCAGCAGGGAGCTAAAATGTGTCTGTCCTAGACACAACAACCTTTAATAGATGTACAAACAAATCATGTGTGTGTGGCTGATACATTTGTACCTTTTTATAACAACAGTGGCAATAAATGCATCTGAGATTAGATAAAAGCCAAATAGTAACCATTTGCCTACTTCCTTGGTCTTCTCTTACTCCAATATCAGGTAGATAAGCATTCAGTTCAGTTCCTCAACCCACTTGCGCCTATACAGAGACTGATTATAAAGTGATGTTCATGTTTAGTTAAGACTGACCATGGTTTGAACACACAGTATAGGGATATATTCATGTGTAACAGTGTGCTGATTTTTTTTTTTTTTTTAATGTCAGTGATATCTGTGCAGTCACGAGCAACACACTTAGGCAACATTGCTGACAACTTGTAGATGACTAACAAGTTACTTTGTAAGGCATGGTAGATACGACTACACAAAATCCTCCCTTAGGCCCTAATGTTATAATTTGCTAGATAAAGCATATATTTAATACAACATCAATAACCTAATGTGCAACAGTAGCAAAAAGTACTGTAGCTTAAATTGAAATCCTTCAAGGTAATTAGATATCCTTGATTCAAAATATTTGCTCCTTGTCTGACGTGCCTGTTCAAGATTCCGAGTTGCAGCAGAGTTCTTGGGCAGGATTACTGGCGGAAAAAGCCGGCAGCGGCCGCGAACCCACCTAGCTTTTCTCGCTGAGCTCCCATAATGCCTGGGGAGGATGGAGCCTCGGCCCAGATCGGTGCAACCTCCCCCTCCGGTTTCCGCTCGGCTTCCCAGAGAGACAGAGAAAATGTCAACATGCCGGACGTAGTTGGGAGATTAAGTGGTTAACTCTCAACCATGAGAACTTAGGGTCAGTGTAAGGCACACGCAGCTGGTTAATATCCCCATCCTTCCCCCAGAAATGCCCAGCTGATGGCTGGATGTAACTAGTATTTAAGGACAGTAAATCCATCTCTCTAAACTTTCATGACATAAGCAACAGTATAGGGACATACTTTGTGTAGTAATGTACTATGTTTGTATGTCACTTCATTTATGAAGTCTTTGGACAAAATCCTGATTTCAGTAGAAAAGAGAGAGTCTCCTCTGTGCTTAAATTGGTATACACCTGACTGGATGACAGCCCCCCCCCCCCAAAAAAAAAACAACAACAACAACAACAAAAAAACAACAAACAAACAAACCACAAACCACAAAACAAAACAAAACAAAACAAAACAAAACAACAACAACAACAAACAAACCACAAACAACAACAACAACATATTATCTAAACTGAGACCCAGAACAACTATAGCATTGTGCAAAGTCTGTAAAGTTTTCTCACTGTTTTATTTGTAATGCCATGATATACCTATTTAGCAAATTACTGTCGCAACTGCCTCAATCATAAGAAATGTCACAATACATTCTAAAGAGGGGATTTGATTGTTAAAAATGACAGCAGCATTGACTGCTTTTAGTGGTAGACCCTATACCTGAAAAGATATTTCTTGGGGACATGCAACTTGGCTACTGACATGTTTTGGTTGAGAATAACAGGAGATAATCATTAGCTTCCTTTGACCTGATGAAGAAAAAATCATTTTGGTCCTTTCTCTCTCTGTCTGTCCTTCTTTTTTGATTTCTGGTTGTTGTTGTCTTTTTAATTTGATAATGTCAATATCATCCAGGCATATCATTGATTATGATAGTATATTCATGGCTTATTTGTATATTTTCATTCCCACATGAAGGAACATGCACATAGAAACTATGAACCTAGCAAATCACCTCACCTTTTTTGCCTTGAACTAGTGCTGAACTTGGTAGGGCTTGATGAATTCTTTCCTGTACGTAGAGATGAGGCCCAAGTCACCATAACCATTTGTTTAGCATGTGCACATTGTGTCATAGTTATGTCAGTTTGTTATCATCAGCGATGTCATCTTTGATTTTCACCTTTTGTCAAAATGATGAAACATCTTAAACCATCCAATTCAGATAAATTCCCCTGTGTATGGGCATTCAGACATACTTACATTTGGAAGACTAATTTGATAATTTGATTTTATTCAATTCATTTATTTCTATGTATTACAAATTACCAAATATCCAAAGAAAAAAAAGATACCCATGTACAGAGCCAGGAACTTACAAAGGTAACTTCTATCTATCTATCTTTCTACCTATCTATCATACTCCCGTAGACATCACATACTGTGTGAGGGCTGATTCGTCAGCCTGATATTATTAGATATGGCTTGATTTTAATTAATCTTCCTAATCTTGAGTTTCACGAGAGAGAAGGAGATTGTAGCCACAGCTAGATCCGCTATCCAAAGAGTCACTCTCCGTGACCTTCGCACTGATGGACAAGCCACTCTTGCACTCGGCATGCCATCACCAGCCACTGCACTCACTTTACCTCCCTATCATCCAGGCTAGTGGCTCAAAAAAACCTCAAAAACTTTAAACTTCGCTGGTTGCCGTGACAACAGGTTTGTCATCAGCTGACAGCTCACAGCAGGTGGTGGACTGTCATGGTTAACTCATCAAACTTTGAGCAAGTCCAGAAATTATAATTCTCTACTCAACAGCATTCAACACTTCCTCTGCGATGGGAATCTTGTCAGAATTGTGTCTGATTCTCAAAGAAATATCTGTTCCAAATTCAAACTCCATGCCATAGCCATCGTGTCATTCTTTTCTAGGTCAGCGTATTCGATAAATGTAATTGCATTTTCAGATTATTTCAATGACTGGTTGTAAGCAGAATTGTCTGTGCAGTATATTCACTGACAGGATTGATTCAACCTCAGCAAATGGCATTGAAGTTATCGTGAGGAAGTGTTTTTTTTTTGTGACTAAAGGGTTTCATTTTCATGAATTCTCTGTAAGGAAATCAGTTTTATTTTAGTGTTTGATCTCATTTGAACACAAGTAGTAAAAAAGAAAGAAAGAAAGAAAGAGAGTTCATGATACTATGAGGAATTTAACAAGGAGCCAGTCACAGTCAGGCACTAGTGCACTAAAGTTGCCCCCTTTCTGTGGTATGTCATGAGCATTATGAAAGATTTAGTTTGTGATAAAGTTTGATGAGTCAAGGGACTGAAAAGCTTAGCTGATTTTATCCATGTACTACTTTTCCCCCCTTAATATATAGAGTAATTTCATAGAGTACTAGTACTACTGAAGGGCTGTGGCACCCTAACCATTCCCTGAAGTTCTACTATATGTTGACTCTCAGTCCTTACTGGACCCACTTCTTTTTCTTTTAGAATTTCATATCTTCATGAGATTGACATGAATAGAAACATGATGATGAACAATATCTAAGCTGCCCTTACAGTGAAGAAATAATGCCTCTATGTTTCATGAAAAAAATAACTAAAGAAACAACAAAACTACAAAAACAAAACAGATAAGGACCTACATGATGCCACACATTATTTTACTGAAGCTTTGAATGTGATTACTGTGAAACGAGGAATGTGCATGTGCATTTTAATTTCGCGAATTTTGCAAGAGCCAAGATTCATGAAAGTTCTTGTCTACACTATGCATTGAACGTTAGAAGGAACTCATGAAAATTTCATGCCACGAAAAAGGCCGTCGGCTCCAATTCGCGAAAATTTCATGCCACGAAAATATTGTTTTGCAGTATGATTGTTACCTGCCAGCTAACTTAGCATAGACCCCGAGATTACTTCCACTTTCTGGTGATTGTGAGGTTTGAATACAAATGGACCTACATTAATCATGTCTGTGTAACTCCAGGGTTGGCCTCTGCAGTCAGCATTGTGTGGGTGATACTGCATGAAAAGATGATGGAAATTCTTTCACTTGTCTTTGCTTCCATTTCCCATATCGGATTGTTCACGGAAAGAATTATGACAGATGTATAGCACACTGTGTAATTAAAGGCAGTTTTATGATATACTGTGAATCCATTCAACATTTCCATTTTCTGGCTGATGCCCAGAGGTCTTTGGTTTTGGCAACGGAAAGTGATATTTCCCCTCCTCTGTAGATATAAAGTGCTTTGGGCAACCTTTCTGGCTATGTCTGATGTAGCAGTCTGTCTTTGTCTTGGTGAAATGTCAAGTTGGTGGTAGGCAGGAGGCCAAGAGGTACAAATAGACCTGGATCTGAAGCCAAACCATTGTGGCTTTTCGCAGCAAGTGGCTGAAGAGCCTCTGTCCAACATGTCTCTTGAATCATTTACGGTGTCAAACTCAGCCCTACCTACTATCTTTTTGGAAGATTGTAAAGATGAGAAAACACATAACGCTGGACAAGCCCTTGTTTTAATTTGGTAGCAAATAAAATGGAAAGTAGTTACCAGGGTCATAGTGGAAAGGAGAATATCTGCAAACAAAATATTGTCCATTTATTTTACTTCAAAGTAGGCCATGTGATATTTCATTTTGAGCCTTGTTCATCCAACTCTTGGACTCCATTCTTGAGGCGATTCAGAGACTCATATTGCAGATAGAGCTGGGTCGAGAAACTCTTGGGAATGGTAGGTATGCTGGGGCTGAACACTGGCAAATTTCTATTTTCGGCCCGGAGTGATTTACTAACAGCACCGGTGTACGATTTCAAACTATTCGTTGCAAGGCTAGAAATGAAATGGAAATAAGAAATGCCATGTAATAGAATTGCTCTGTGGTAGGTCATTAGCGTGGAGTTTCATTTCCATAATGTTTTCTAGGAAGGAGACTGCAGGGTTGTAAGATGGGTATTGCAATTTTTGTTTTTATTTTTTTTTGAATGGGATATGAGAGGAAAAAATAATGGTAATGATAGGGTCAGATGATGTGAATACCATTTAGGCATCATTTTGACTTATACATAAAAGAGGAATTGAATGATTTTGAGATATGCCATATGTAGTAATGATGTAATCTTTTTGGCATTTGATCAACAAATACTTAAATTTGGTATTACTGTTGTTGTACTGCCTGTAATGTAATATGTTAAAGATCTTGTGTATTGTTATGAATGGGGAGTGTGTATTGCAAAATGATTGTCCATACATGGATAAGACCTGGATTTCTATTACCTTCATGAGTAGTGGAAGAGACACCACATGACATAGTATATGATTACTTGTTTTTGTTGTATAAGAGGATGTTTTATTTCATGTGCAACATGGGGATATGTAAACATATTTCCACATAAACATATATATATATATAAAACATATTTCATATATTTCTGCAGGCTGGGAGAAGGTGAAGCATGCTATGAGCAAGAAGCATCTATCAGAGACCAATCGACAGAAAATGATGACATCGTCCACAGAGGAGAGTCCTCCCGTTGCCAAGCGACAGGAGATAACAGAGGATGGGTACCTGACGCCAGGCGACTCCACAGACGATGGGTCAAGGAAAGGACCAAGAAGGGAAGGAGCTGGACCAAAGAAATCACAAAGTCAAAAGAGAGAGAAAGGTATATCTCTTTTTTTAGTATATCCCCGGGGCCCGTTTCATAAAACTTGTCATCAGTGACAAGTTGTCATAGATGTGACAAGCTACTGAAATCCTTGCATCTGATTGGCTGAGAGCAGATTTGTCATAGAAATGTGGCAGTTGTCACTGATGACAAGTTTTATGAAACGGGCCCCCGATGAAACCAAGCACATAGATATTGATTTAACAACTTATTAGTCATCAGCCATTAGATTGGCAAAATAGTATAGCTGTTTCATTTATGTAACATCTGACCAATTAAGATTGTGATCATCGTGTATTGACTAAAATCTGTCGCACAATGTACCTGCACTCTTGCACTTTAACAAGACCTAACAAACTGCTGCAAAACATGAATGGAAATGGAATTGAGTCATCAGCGAACTCGGCAAATTACAGTGATAAAGACATTTCCACTAGTTTAGAGCACATGAACTACAATTTGGTTATTTTTGGAATATTGAGTACTTTTTCTGGCACAAAAGTGAAAAAAGACCAGCAAACCAGCCGATCAACAGACCACATTCACAAGTGAAAGTGAAAAGAAATTTTAGAATAATGGATAACAAGAACAATCTGCAGCCAAAGTTCTGCCATGGCTAATTTCTGGGGAGCAGTTGAAGAGAGACAGAAATAATAGTGGATGATGTGCTTTCAGGTGTTTTTTTTTTCCACAGGAAATGTGTTGTTTGGTGTCAGTTACTTGCCATTACATGCCCCAAAAGTGTCCACTCACAGTGCCAAATTATCTTACCATGTGTTGATTGTGTGTTTGTGTGTGTCAGTGCATGTCCTTGTAATATGATGTTGCTATATATTCATGTTGTTGCTTGCCACATAGCAGTGCTGGGGTAAGGTCTGTGTAACGTTCTATGCTTGCTTTACAAGTTATAGAAGCTCAAGCCAGTCCCTTTTAATGTTGATTGCAAGACTTTTGAATGGGTTTATTGATAGTTGTGTACTTCTGTTGCTATGAAATAAAGCAAAAAATATATATACATAATGAATTTTATTCCAAATCAAGCATTTTGTTATGTAAGGAACACATTATTCCATTCTTTACATCTAACAAGTTTTCGATCCTCCATTGCTTCTTCAAGCCTGCTAGCAGCTTTGTCACCCATTTCTAATCCGTCATGCTTCATTCTTTCCTTTATCCCCACACGCTGTGTTGATTGGCACATGTACCGTTCCTAGAACCATGCTTAGCTGATCCAGAGTGCTTGGTCCGTTCCAAGTCTAGCAAGTGCGATTACTCGACGTCGGGAATCAGCGAAGAGTTTGCGAGAAAATTGCAAGAGTGGGAAAGGCTGAGACCGAGGAATACAGGTGAAAGTCCTCCCAGCCTGATTAGAATGGATATGTTGAGAGCTTCATCTGACTTGAACAGCTTTGAGTCGGCCTGTGGATGAATGTTCTTAATCTTACAGCAATGATTCATTCAGTATTTCATTTGATTTGAGTTAATCTTTCAGCTGCGAGATGCGAAGCCCTTTGAGATTCAAGTTCTAGAAATTTTCAGTTCAGATTTTGGTTTGTAGGCCTACCCTTTATTAGAGGAGTTTTGCAATTACAATTAATTTTGTAAATATTTCCATGTGAATTTTATAGCTTTCCTTTGTTTGGCAGTAAAGCTTTGTTGCAGGTTTCTTTTCTGTAGATCTTCATGGTTTGCTATTCTACTTGCATGGTCACAATAGGCATCATGAACTTGGTCAGTGTTTTTGGCAGTCTGCATGGACCCTTCATTAAAGTCAAATGCATGTTTTGTTTGTTCAGCTGTTTAGAACTATTTCTTGCAATTCAATGCTTTGTGTTTCAGCATAGCTACTAACAAGCAATCAGTGTAATACTGCATTTAGTAGAGCAATGAATGATTTCATCATAGAGTCATGAGTGCTTCCATGAAAGTAGTCATATGACTCACACAGTCTCTAGCTGGGAAAGAACATGCATGGAAGCGTTTCACTTTCTCTGTGTAATTATGTGTTTGTTTTGTAACTTGCCATATTTTCTTATCACATTCAATCAAATATAAGTCAAAGTTCTGGTTGAAAAATGGCATAAATGATTGGTAGATTTGGAAAGTGCAACATCAGTTACTGTAGGATATTTTTTTTTCTACCTCCAAGTTTTTAATTGGACGGTTTCCCAGTCACATTGAATATTAAACTGGTAAAAATCACATGATGGTTATGAACCTAAAACCATGCCTGACTTTTTGTCTTATCTTTTTCACAATGACTCGGTGAATAATTCCTTTGCTTGTGTAGACTAATTTTATTTTGCATGAAGACCTGGGCAAATTGTCATGACTATTTCGAGGAAGACAATAGTATTAACCTTGGAAAGAATCTAATTAGTTGCTTACCTGACTGATGTCTTCAAAAACCTGCCCATTTATCACCATCCTGATCTGATGATGGGTTCAAATTGGATCTTGACAGATCCAGTCAGAAGAACAAGACTTTTAAGACTTGAAAGAAGTCTACAGACTTCTCTTTTATTCTGCTCACCTTCTGCTGTTTATTCATGAGACACAATCGTTCTTGGATGTTTATTGGATTTCCCATGTGGAATGTGGGATTGTGATTAATTTGTATTTTGTAAAGATGGCTTTTGACATGTTTTTGTCTTCTGGGAAGAGGTGGGAGAGGTGTCAGGCTTGCCTTCTCAATTCTTGAGATTTCATTTGTTGAAATAAGAGTTGACTTTCTTGTGATAAATATCAATGAGAGATTATTATGTCTTTCTGTCCCCCTCCTCCACCTTTTTTTTTTTCTTATTGGCTGATGCAGTTATTACACCAGTCTTTGGTTGACATGAGTTGAAATGTTTAGTTTGTTTAGTTAGTTTGAAATGTTTAGTTTGTTTAGTTAGTTTGAAATGTTTAGTAAAGCTGATTCATGGAGCTATTCTTTGAAAGCGTTCAAACATTTTTGTTGTTATCCCTCAGCAAGGATGACGAGAGGAATAGAAGAAATGAGAATAATTATTAAAGTAATGGAAGTTATTAATAATTACTACAAACCAAGAATTTTTATGGGCCAGTGTCCATATATCGCATCAATTTTTCATTACATGTTCGATCAGTTGGATCTGCAGATCTCAGTAGCCACAGTGTGCTTTCATCACATCCCCCCTCCCCCCCCCCCCCCCCCCCGTAAAATGTATGGCACAATATAACAATAGGATGAATAGGAGACACAAGATGGCAGCTATCAGCTTAGAGGAAATCCAGCCAGGAACTGTTCTAAAATGTCTCCATGAGATTTGCTGATCTGGAAATGTTGTGACTGACCTATCTTTCCATAAAATCAATCTTAAAGTATAAAAAGGTTGAACAGAGAATGGAAAATCAAAATGTTATACCGGAAGTCTCCTGGTGAATACTTCACGGTAAAGATTTCACATGAATTGTTGGTGATTATGCTGTCAGTGACTATTTCATTGGTGACTATTTTGAAGGTTACTGGCAAAATGGCAAAATAAAAATAAAAAGATTGCACAATTTGCATCATGAGAAGACTGCAAGCTGCATACTTTCTGAGTGCCGTTCGTGCAACTACACCAATGTTTCAATACACTAGGGATCAATTTGATATACCCTTGTGAATAAGTGTCGTTTTAAGATTCAGATCTGCCTGTATCATTATCTTCTTGTTCTTCATCGGAGGCCAACAATTGGATTACTGCATTGATCAATTTTCATTTACATGTATAGACTGGCTATATTGTATGGGTTTCTTAATCCAAGAATATTAAACAGTATTTACTGTGCATGCCTTGCACTGTAAATACGGTTTCTTACTCCAAGAATATTAAACAGTATTTTCTATGTATACCTTGCATCAGTCAGGTGTTTGGCAATTTGTCTGCAGTATTTTTGCTCTGTACATTATATATGTACCCAGGACTCACCATATCAGGCCTATAAATATGATTAGGCCTATAAATATGATTATATATAAGCATGGTCTCTCTTTATCCTGAGGACGTTAATTGAATGTGACATGACTTTCTGGGTGAGAGTTGAGGAGAAGGAGAGACTGCCACTAGTCTTACGTGCAAGCTTGTGATTATATATGTGCTATTGTGGGTGACACCAGTTTTGAATCAAGATCAGATTTCACTTCTTGCCTAAGACTCTAATTGAAGTCCTTTTTTTTTTTTTTTAATCAAACAGGGATGGCATACACTCTTGAAACTTGACAAAACAAGTAGCGGTACAGTCATCATTTTCCTTTTCCTGACACTCAGAAACTCTCCTTCTATACGTTGTTACTCTCAGAGGGGAGCTATTAGGCTTTTCCTCTGCTGAAAGTGAAAGATATTGCATCTGATTGAAAGCCTCATTGTGATTTTTTTTCTTTGCAGTAAATCAATTAATTATTATATTGTTCTTTGTTATGTGAGAGACATTTTGCGAGTTAGTTAGTTATCAAGTTTCCCTTTGCACATTTCGTTTATACAACATTCTGGCATAGATCACACAGGTGCCCTTTTCATGAGGTAATCACAGAATACTCTGATGATTTCCCATAGCTCTATTACATGACTTAAATAACACCTCCATTAAAGTTAGAGAGCATCATGGCCCCTTTTTTTTTTCTCTCCCCTCAAATCTCACGAGACAGGTGTCTGTACCCACTTCCATTGGGCAGAAAGTCAAGGATAACTAGGGTGTGATGCCATGGTTAGTAATATGATGAGATTGGTCTACGATTAAAGCAGCAGCAGCAGTGGCGACAATGCCACTGCTGCCTGCCTGCGTAAATCTACCAAAATAGCTCAAGTCGGGGCTGCTGTCCGATCGCATTTTAGACAAAAACTGTGCTTTTTTTCCTCTCTGAGAATAAGTTTCCATGGCTTACCTCAACAAATTTTCTTGTCATGTATAGTGAAGGAACTGCAACAAGTCCCTTCCTCGACATCAGCCTGAAATTGAATATGTTCTTGGAGAGAAGGCCAATGGGAAGCCAGCTCATGTCCGAGCTTGTTGGAAGGCCACATTAGTGTAAATGTCAAGGAACATTAATTTCCTTTCTTCCTCATGGGGAGAATATTCCTGCATCCTACAGAAATAGTAATGATTATGACTAAATGGAAGAACCCTGTAGTCAGTCAGTAACGATCACTTGGCATTGTGTCATTTTCATGTAACGGAAAAATCAGGTAGGGCCTACTTTGTCAAGGCAGAGTGTTTGCTCTGGAAGTTTGACTAAGTTTGTTCAGTTGATGGTATATGGGTGTTTCTTCTGAATGTTTTTAAAGTGACCGTACAGTACTGGTTGAGGTGGGGATTCATGTTTTGAACATTCCTAAGTGAGATAATGAGAAACCTCTTATGAAATATGAAAGAGCATGTAACTCTAAGAAGGATTCAACGTTTATTTGATGAAAATTGGTTTTCAAATGGCTGAGATATCCAAAAAGTGATAATAATAAAAGGTGACAAGCCACGCCTTTTATTAGGATCTCTTTGTTTCAGCTTGTTTTTGGATATCTCAGCCATTTCCAAACCGAATTTAATCAAATAAACTTTTGATACCCCTTAGAATTTCATGCTCTTTGACAGCTCATAGAGTGGTTTCTGAATATCTCGCAAAACGTTAAAAACTAAATCCTCACCTCAACCAGAACTGTACACACCCTTTAAATTTCGGGAACTAGGTCGATCGCAAGAAAAAAGTGAAACTGGACTGAAGTCACTGAACATGTGCTCAAAGTTTTGCCTTGTAAGTCCAGAATCTTCTTGAATTTCTGTGTTTTTCAACATTTGATGCATCATTTAATGAATCTAGGGTTACTTGAGGGTTTTGTCCTTTCTTCTTTATCTGAACTGATCAAAGTATTGATTTACTCTAGAAAAGCTCAAATTGCAGACATGATGCAGGTTCTCATTTCATCTGTATGTTCTTAACGTGGGACATTGTTGCCTGCAGGAAGGTCAAAGCACCTTTAAAGTTTTGAGAAAACCCGGTAGTATATGACATCATGATGTGGACAGACCTGTCAACTTCCTCCAGGATGTGTCATGTGTTGTATAGCCCACCTCTGGTGCAGTATCGACAATGAGTAAGGGGGTGTCTCAGTCTGGTATTAATCCTGCTTGGCCTCTATCTGGATGTAACTGTGGTGGATGGTTGGATCTGTGGTTGAATGAGAGGTCCCCCAACTTGAGAGGTACCTGGACAGACGAAGGCCACTGTCAGTCATTGTGTCGCAACCTGACATGCTCTGGAAGTTTTACATTATTTCGATCAGTGTAAAGGAGTTGGGTGTTGGTTCTGATGATGAAAGCTGCATTCATGTTTATTGAATGTTACTCAGATTGTTGTTGGTTTTTTTTTTTTTTTTGCACTTGATGATGGAAATGACCTGCATTTGTTGATATGCTCACTTCAGTGGAAGTATATTCCAATTCAAGCATATCAATACTACCTCTGACAGGGAATTATCCTACCTTGTGAAAAGACTTTAATTGTTTGATCATTTGTTCATATTTTTCAATGATGAGTTGTGCTTTTCTTTTTTCTATCCCCTGATAATAAATACTAATGGCATTTTATGGAATTCTATTTCAAAGGAAATCACATTAATTCAGCATTAAGAACCTTCCTATGATAAGTTAATGACAAGTGTTGGGGCCTACCAAAAAGAAAAAATGATATTTCCCCTTCATTAATCCTGCAAAGAGAACTTACGTCATTTGATTTTTTTTTTTTAATCAAAGATATCAGGAGATAAGTCACTTAGTCCTTGTCTGCATTTGATATTGCTTCTTAAGTACATTAACTGACTTGTGTAACACGCCTTACGCTTTCTTTTCAGAAGCTTAGTGTTGCAAAAGAGTGTGTTGTTGGCCTGCATTTTGAATACACTCTTTTTTCTCAATAGTTTAACTGAAAGATGTGCAAGGATTACTATCTTGATTAACCAGGTTCAGAGAGTTTCAGAGATTTTTCAGAGATTTTCAGAGACTTCTAAGATTTAAATCCAGTGCATTAGGTAGGCCCTATGTGGATTAAATTGAAATATGCAATGAGAGAAACGGCTTGGATAAGATGGGTGAGACGGAGGAAGACATGCCTTTAATATTCAATAAGTGCATTCCTCTAGAAATAAGAGGAAGCGATACCCAGCTTGTCTTGCTCGCCTCGAAGAGGCATTAGTGTGTGCTGATCACATCTCTTTGGCAGGATAATTTGGAGGGATTTCCGCCCTGCGTGACTATGTTTTGCCAGATTGATCCATAGCAGAGGACTCAAATAAAACATAGTGGCCCTCCAAGTGCCTGTCCTATCATGGAATCAAAGTCAGTAGCAGGTAATGAGTGGATTTCCAGTTTCCTTGAAAGAAAGAAAGAAAAGATGCTTTTATCCCTGGGACTGTGTGATGGATATGAGCTGCACTTAATGCTTGTGACTTGCCAATTTTGTGTCAGCAAAGCGCCCTTGTTGGTCATACCCCACAGCATCAGTTTACAGCAGAAAGTTAAAGAGTTCCTTGACAAGTCTGTAATGTATCACTCTCATTTCTCCCATCTAAGGTCAGCAAACTAATGCCTTCCTGTCTGTTTGATTGACAGAAGATGAGAAGCAACTGGAATCCTGGTTGGTTGATTCTTGCTGGTGAAGGCGTGATACCATTTAACCATGCACTATTGTCATTCCTAGTCAAAAAAGGGATGATACTCCATTACAAACTATAAGATTGTCAGTGATAGTGCATTGGGTTCAGTATTTAGTATTTGACTTGAAAAAAGGGATGTAAAATATTAATTACTTCTGTCAGGTTTTTAACTAAAAAGGCAAACTTAGGTTCGATTTTTTATTTAATGGAGGAATTGTTCATGTGGCAGTGATGATGATGATGAAAATATCCTTTACAAGTACGGAAATTAAGAAACAAAACAACCATGGAAAAAAAGCATGAAGACTTGAGAAGAAGACATAACAAAAGAAGCAATTAGTTGTATGCAGTTGGCAGGTTGCTTCAATTGGAAATGAATGATAACAGATAGTTCCGTATCCCTTGTCATCTACAGCCACATACCTTTCAATCATTGTGATTGCAAATAGAGGAAAATGTCTGGAAGGGAAATTGCAGAGGAAATCAAGGGAGGTAGCTTGAATTGCTTGTCCTCAGTCAATACATGCCGGGATTTTATACAGTCTAGTTGTCTTCATAAATTCATTAAGTTGACTTTAATTGAAGCTCCCCAGTGGATTCGGAATATAATTTGCCAGTATGAGCGATACATTTGGCCATCAGCCAGCCCTGATACCCTGTCCACTGCATGCACCTGTATCTGAATTCACCTGATCAACAATTCCTGTTTTGCAGACATGTGACCCTCAGAAAAGGGTTTAACAGGAGGTTTGCTTTGCTGTTATCGTTGCAAGCAAGGGGTACCGTGAAGTTTTGATCTGAACAAGTCTGTGGGAGAATATAAGTCATATGTCATCAGTTTGTTAGATTTGTTTTTATTAACCTCCTATAGTAAGGAATGATTGTATTAACTATAATTTTTCAACTCTGCTGCTCAGTTTGAACATGAGCAGAGATGCCAAAGTTGTGCCTTATCTTCTATTGTAACGCTTTTGTTTCAGACTGTGAAGATAAGATTTTTGTTTCAGGCTGTGATCTCTGTTTGATATGCTTATTGTAAGCGACCATTCTTTATTTGTTTAATTTCTATGGGATGGTGTTGTGGTTGTTAAAGTTTTTAATGTGTTGAATGATTGTGGAATAAAAATCAACATCAGATTGAGTTTACATCATCAGACTATTTCAGATTTGAAGAAAAGGAATTATGAAGACACATTACAGCTTTCTACAAATGAGTAAAAGAAGTAAGAATAAATAAGTCTCTTATGCAATGCTGAAAATCCTTGATCTCTATTAGCTTATCAGCAAAAGTGAGAGAGAGAAAGAGGAAAGTGAGTCAGTTTTTTTTTTCCATGAGGTTGGAGGAAGCTGAAATTGAAAGAAATTATTAATTGCAAGAGATGAAGACAGCATGTTTGCTTGACATTTGCGAGAATGATTGCTGAGTGATTGCTATGTTCCAATAATATCACAGAATGCAACATCATTTGTTGAAACAGTCTTCCAAAGCCTGATTCCATACAGTGGTTGCAGTGTTAGGAATGAAAAGACCTCACATTGTGACTAATAACTCAGGTGTTGGCCAGTGGTGAAGTTAGATCAGAGTTTCACTCAGTGTTGTGGTCTTGAGGCTGCTGTGAAGTTGATCGGTATCTAGCAAGTGTCGGCAAAAAATCATTTCTTGATCCCATGCTTGGCACCATCACCTCAAAATCAAGGGATAGCTGATGCTGACTGTCCCTGGCCTATGTTCACATCCTGATGTTATTCAGAGAAAGAGTGAGTTGTTTGTCCTTTTTGAGAGATGGTACACTGTGGGTGATTAACCCTTTGTGTGTCAAGGTGTTGCATGAGCTTGACCTCGCCAAAGCTATTTTATCAGCATTCAGAAATACATCCAAATTTGATCTCATTGTAAAGGTGGCAAACACACTCAGGTGTAGCAATAGGTCCAACCTGAAGGACATGATGACACAAGAGGGATTGGGAAATTAGGTAATCTCTATTCACTGACAATTAGTTTCCAGACATCTGTACCAATTGGCAAAGAAAGCACTCCAGCATGTGTGTCAATTGGTGGATGAAGAACAGTTAGGTTTAATCATCTTGCCATATTCGTTGTCTTGGTAACATGGTGATCCTATTCCATGTTAAATATTTACAGGATAGTCCTGTACCATATTAACCCATTGCTGTTACAAAACCATGGACCATGCACATAAGTCTTTGGGAAACTAAAAAATGCATGAGGAACTGGTTAATGTGGAATCAAACCAAAACACTCTTTAGATCCATACCATTTTTTTTTCTCTTGAATGTTAGCAGAGCCTGTAGTGCTTGAAGAATTGTGCTGTGACATGCTTCCTCTTCACATAGTACATGACTTCTTTGGACATTTAATTTCACAAAGTGTAAAGCTTTAAACTTGTACTCTCATTTCTATTTGTATTCCTAGGTCAATTGCCACTGTCCAAGCAGTCATCTCTAGACAGCAGCTCAGAGATTCCTCCAACTCGTCCATCTGACCTTGAGGCAGAACTCAACAAGGGTCTAACAGAAGAGTTCTCCAAGAAACTTGCCGAGTGGGAGAAGAAGAAAAAGACCAGCTATGGCGCTACCAGCCCTAAGACCGAACCTAAGCAGAGGAAACCCGGGAAGGAGAAGAAAGACAGCACCAAGATGGCCAAAGAGAAGGAGAAGCAGAAGACCAAGGAGTCTCCGCTGCTCACCAGACGGAGCAAGTCACCTGAAGCCAAAGTCACCCGAAACATAGTGGTGATCGAGGATGAGGATGGGCAGCTGAAGCTGGAAGGTGCCACCAAGGAATTCTCCAAGCGCTTCCAGGAGTGGGAGAAGATGCGCAGTCAGTCATCCCTGACCTCGGACAGTGACTCCCCATCTCAGAGGGTGAAAAAGCAGGGGTCAGAAGACAGGGTGTCCCAGGCTCCCAAAAAGGGCAGAGTGATGTCAGACAGTGTAGGAAACGCAGCGACAGATGCAACCACAAAGGAAGTCAGTGGGCAGAGCACACCAGCACAGACCGCCACATCTCAGGAGGCAGGGTCACAGTCTGAATTTCCTGATGACTCTCGGGCAGGGGATGATGCGGTGTTTGCCGAGCAGGATGAACACATCACCAAGCTGGAAGAAAAGAACACCTTCCTAGCAACGCAGCTCAAGAGGAAAGACGTGAATCTTCAGGCGGTGCAGTCTGAACTTGAAACGATGCAGCACCAACTTGAGCAGATTGGGGGCAGCAAAAGAGGTAAGAAATAACACTAACATCAGTTTAACACTGCAAACCGTATCCAGAACATGTTATGTAAATTTATATCATTTTATACTTTAAAAGAGCAAAGATCATGAGGTGCATAAATGCATGGCAGACACAAATTGCCTGTGCTACACGTTTAGCACCATACATTAATCATGCTGCATTCTCTCCTTCCAGGGTATTTTCTTGTATCAGGGTTGGCCCAGTCATGCTATGCAACAGACAAATGAGACATATTGTCTGTATTATGTGTCTTTTGACTACCAGTATGTCTCCCAAGCATGTTTGAACCTACAGGTTATGCGCCTAGTGATACACAGTTTAAGAGATTTCAATAGAAAAAAGAATGAAAGGAAAAATGGAATGTATCCCATAAAAGTTAAAAGAGGCAGAAATCATATATCACTTTGGTTTAAACCATATTGAAATTTGATTCAAAGTGGGATAAATGCCCCTGCATACTGTAAGACACATACATGTACATTGTGGAAACAGACTGTGTTGGAAGACACTGAACGAAGGCACATCACAACCACGTTGGTGTGAATAAGATCATTCGGTGCATGGAAGACTTTCTTTAGCGATAATCATCGGGAGCGATCCCGGAGAGCCCCCTTGTGGTTCCCTGACAGGATGAGGCTCCACGGACCCATCTTGTTTGTGTTCCAGGGATGGGTGCGTGATGGTCCTTGAGGAGGGGGGAAATTGGGCAAATTTGCGCCTGTCATGCGGGCGGAACTCTCCGAGCCCGTGAATCGGCACGTTTTTCTCGCTTGCTAGTCTGTCAATCAAGCTGTGTGGGCCCCACAAACTTCAGTGTTGCATTAAGTGAATCCCTTCCTATGCCGTGGCATCAGCTCTTCATGTGCTGGCTGCAAAAATTATTTCAGCAAGGTGACAGACAGAGGTATAGTGCAGATAGAAAGGCCAATACAAAATAAGAATGTCATTAGTTTTCTGGTCAGAAATTCAGCTCAGATCTATGAACCAAGAGAAGGAAATACATACAAGAGAAAATAGAAGTATGTCCATGTGAAATGGCTTTCATCATACAGGCAGCAAGTAAATCTTGTAATAGACCCTTGCTGCAATAATCCTTTTGTTACACCTGTACTTTCAATTATGCGATGATTTGTTACTTTTTGTCACAAGCACAATTTGACTTTAATGTTCAGTTGTTGTTGGTATAATTAATGATGCTATTACCTTCCATCTGACTACTCAAACAATGTGATGAATGTATTGCACTTCAGATCTATTAGTCTAAACATATTCTTTCTATACCTCCATGGTCCAAATCACATTTTGCATTCATATTATATAATGGATGTACATCTTGAAGGGCAGAAAGAGTATGACAGATACAGCGGCAGCTGGGATTCTACATCAACAGACTTTGAATGTGAATGCTTAGATGTGGGTTGTCTAGTACTTGCATGGTTGTCAACCAACCAGCCATGTGGCTCAACAGCTGAATGTTTGTACCTGCATGCAGCATTTCGTAGAAACTCCTCCCCACGTAGCTAGCCCCTAGTGAGAACACTAATGCTCCTTACTGCCTTGATGTACTGTGAACTCAAATGAAAAGCACTGAATCTAAAATTTGTCACATATTTTGTGGATGAAAATCTGCCAGAACTAATAAGCGCTTAATAGTTTGTGACACAACGAAGGCAGGAAAGTACTGTTTTCATTAATGTGTGAGAAGCCCATGCCAGGTTTCTGAGGATATTTCCCCCTACCATTCTTTGTCACTATTCTGTCACCAGTCACTGTCTGTCTTATCTGTCTGTGTTTTCCTTTCTTGCCCCCCTTTCTTTGTCATTTTCCCCTTACTCTCCTCTTTGTATCACTTCTCTGAGGGATCTCTCCCCCTCTCTTTCTTTTCCTACCATATCTGTTGTGTGGTGTCTGTGTCTCCATTCACAACTGTTTCAGTCCATCACTAACTCTGCCCGGGCTTGATTGCATTCAGGTCATGGAAAGTTTCGCTCGATTGAAGAATATGGGACACGCAAGAGAACGAAGGGTAGAGATGGAGGGAGGGAGAGCTGGAGTAACGAACACTTGTTACAAAGGTTAACCACGTCATAGGGTGCTGGGAATTCTTCACCAAATCCGATGAATCAATGCCTATATATAGTCAGAGGTGTAACATTTCCCAACCTCCCAAGGAATGTGTCTCGAAAGTCAAGAGTCTCTATCTTTTAACCTGTCTGGCAAGAAATGTGACATTTTGCCCAGAGGCAACAGAGGATTCCTGTTTCATTCATATCTTCCATGTCACTTCTTGTTGCAGATTTAAGCTGTATGATCAGCATAGTACTTTTTTCTTTTCAGTTTGTGCAGAAGTTGTAGGCCTAAAGATTCATCTTTGTCAAGACAAAAAATACCTGCTACCAGTTTTTCTGTCAAAATTGCATTGTCAAGAATATTATTAGAACAAAACAGTTTTAAATGGTCCAGTTTTTCAGGGGATAAACATATGACTGCAATTTTAAAAGTAAAGCAAAATCATAATTTACCTCAAGTCTTCCTGTATGATAATTGAGACATAAAACAAGCAGATTTGTCAGATCTGTCTGTTGTCGTGCTCCTTCTTGTATAATGCAAATCAGTTTAGCTGTTCTGTCTTCTTCCTGTCCTCTGCATTATTTGTCACTTTTTTATCATTCCTACTTTGTAGAGGGAGGGAAAGTGAAGAAACATATGCTTGTCCCATCTTGCTGTTATTTTTCATGTTCTCTGCTACTGTTTGATATTACAAATGTTTTCAATACTTTGTAGTGATCCCTTCCATGCCTCTGTGTGTACTACCATGTCTTCAATGTTTAGAGCTCTATTCCCTCTATTTCCATCTCCCGTGATGTTTCTTCTACTACTGTATTACCATTCCATTGTTTCCATTTCTGTCCTTTGAATTTTACTGTGTTTTCTTGTACAAACTAAGCATGCACATAGGCTTACTGACCGTTAATGTAGATATCAGATGCCTCCCTGCCCCCTAATACCCGACGGCTTGTTGAACCCCTCCCGCAACCTGTTGCACACATTGTCTGCCTCTCCCACCAGATCTCTCCCACAAGCGCATGAGCACCTGCTCCTCTATCGGGGAGTCTCTCCTGGAAGAAGAGCTGAACGACATCAAATCACAGGTGGAGAAACTGGAGCAGCAGTACCAGAGGAGGAAGGAGGCGCCCGGTATCCCTCCGCTACCACCAGCATCAGCATCAGCATCCTCCGCACCATCCTGCCAAACAACATCACCCCTAGATGACCCGACCCAGGAGGGTACTAGTCCTGAGGACAAGACCCCTGACACTGGGTCAGAGGTCATTGAAGGGTTAGAAGAGAGCGATGGCAGCGGGGTGGTAGACGGGTGCACCTCAACAGGTCGGTGTCTCTAAGAGCTGAGATGCTTTGTTTTGTTCATAACATGTCATGAACTGTCCAATTTTCTTTTCCTTCAATTTCTCCTCATTCTCTTTTTAACAAGGATTGGTGTCTTGGAGTTTCTGGCTCGATTTAATGGCATGAACTGTCTGCAACGTTACACTGTCTCCCATGTCTTGTGAGATTTCATCAGTGGTGGGATTGTACACAGAAGAATCTTTTTCCTTCTCTACAGTAGTGAAGTGTGTTTGCCGTGTGTAGTCATTTATTGATGTCATATTAGATGAATGGCCCTTTACTATAAAATAATATTTCATAGACTTATCATTGCGGGTAGCATGGACAGGGAACATTCAAGCATCATTTCTCAATTCTATCCTTGTCACTGTATGCTTTTTTGTTTTGTTTTGTTTGTTTGGGTTTTTTTTTTATGGCTGTGCAGCTGTATATAAAAAAAACAGTGGCATATAAAGTTCTGGTGCTTTAACCTTTTGCCCTTTTGAAATACCTTTTTGGTCAAGGTCTGTAAATAAATTTTGATAGTGGAGAGAACCTATACATTTATGGTATGGCTTAAATCTCTCATGTGATTAATTTCTTTGTTTGTTTGAGACTTGCACAAAGACAACTATTGAAAGCTAATTGCTAAGACTTTATCATTGGTGTTTTTACAAAGTAATGTGCATATAACCTAAGCCTCATAGAAAAGACCTCTTTTTCTCCTTATAACTTAGTCATTGCTTTTCATATCTGGCATTAGAAATATGCTATAAATCTTTATGGTTAAGCCATCACGTATCATAATAAGATATTACATTTTCATACCTCTTCTAAAAAACACTATTGCAAAAGTTGTGTGTGATATATTTTTTGGAATATATTAAGTGATGATTTGAGGAGGATAGTGAATTGTGTCAGTTTCAGGTTGTTGAAGTTTTGTGGCATGACCTATGATTTGATTTAACTTTTTCACTAACATTTTCTGTAGTGTTTGTGAAATTATTGATATTGATACAATTGATATGAGGTTGAAGGGAGTATGCAGTGGAAAAAAAGGTTATTTCAAAAAGCAATACAGTAGTGACAAAAAAGATTGACAATAGGGTATAGCTATTTAAGGGATTTATATTCAGTTTTCTAGATTTTGCTTCAATGACAACAAAATTTGAAAAATGCAGGTTTTCAAAAGCCAGTGTTATTGAAGTGTGCTGTTGTATGGAAGGCAATTGAAGTTACAGCCAGAGTCTTAAAGGGACTGTACAGTACTGGTTGAGGTGGGTATTCATGTTTTGAACATTCCTAAGTGAGATAATGAAAAGCCTCTTATGAAATATAAACGAGCATGTAATTTTAAGAAGGATTCAACGTTTATTTGATGAAAATTGGTTTCCAAATGGCTGAGATATCCCAAAAAGTGCTAATAATAAAAGGCGACATGCCACAACTTTATTAGGATCTCTTTGTTTCACCTTGTTTTTGGATATCTCGGCCATTTAAAAACCGAATTTCATCAAATAAAATTTCGATACCCCTTAGAACTGCATGCTCTTTGACATCTCATAGAGTGGTTTCTGAATATCTCGCAAAACGTTAAAAGCTAAATCCTCACCTCGACCAGAACTGTACACACCCTTTAATATCATTTTTTTTTTTTCTTGTGGGGGTGGAGGAGGAGGGATGGAAAAAGGGATGGAAACAAACCCTTGGATTATGTAAAAATGCAAACAATGAGCAAAGAATATATAAGATGGAAGGTGTCACAGTAATAGTAAAGGTGTGAATTTTTCATTTCTTTCAAATTTGATGTCATTTCATTTGTCAATATATTTCATCTGAGTATCACAGGCAAATTGTAAATATCCTAGAAAAGTGACAGCTGATTTTTTTTTTAAATAAAGAGATAGATTGTAATTTTAGCAGGAATACTGAAATTATGTACTTCTTCTAACTCTTTCCACAAGACAAATACTTAGGAGTTGTTTCTCACGAATGTTATTTTTTGTAATTTCCTTTGGGGTAGGCCCTATTTGTTTTTATGATCAGTGCCTGCTAATGTCATAATTGAGAAGTATGATACATCAAAACCCTAGTGTCCATTTATGTTCTTATAACAACCTTCCTGCACCAATAAAACTAAAACAGGGGGCATATTCTGCGAGAAAGGTTACACTGAAGTTGAAGAAAGGGGAAGATGGTGAGCCGATGGATATTCTGTGACTCAGTGGACATAATTCTTTCATTTAGAGATGGCGAACTGATGCTTCCTCTCATTGGATCCTCACGATACTGAGTGATTTGTGAAGAATGCAGTCTTTGGCTGAGAGTTTCAACAAAGATAGTTCATACACACAAACATACACATGCAGACATGCATGCAGATGCCTTCAAATGTGCCCTGTCCCCTCTTGAGATGTTTTGTCTTATTTTGTTTTACCGCATAACACTGGACCCCAAGGCTTGACGATAAAATATTCAGGAGGGGATGTTGGACTTGATACGTTTCAGCCTGAACTAAGATAATTCATGCCATGGAGCATGCTCTTACAAATTCAGACCAGCTGCAAATATGTTTCCACTCTAGTAAAAAGCCCATGGCACCATAAAGGGCCTTGAATGAATCCATTATGAAGTCCCAGTTTAATATGGGTGGATTTCTAGGATCGTCCTTACTTGCAGGCATTTGTACATATACACATGTGAACTCTCAAAGTCATTTACACACCCAAGAGCAAATGAGTAGTATTCTGTTGGTCCTGAGTTTTGAATATTATTTACAGAAGCCAAAGATGACATACATATATGTGAATACCAGCGAAGAGTTTGATTTCCCAAGTTATTATCATTACTATTTTTGTTGTTGTTGTTGAAATTGCACTGGTGATGTAAGTAGAGATGACTACTCAGAGACTTGGTTTCTGGACTTTTGTGTCTTGACTTGTTTGCGTCACTCCATGAGATGTTTTATCCTGATAATTCTGTCTGTATTTTTGCAGTGTGGAAATGCCAGTTGCCTCTAACTCTAGTTGAATTAACACTGAAAAATTCTTCCATTAATGATTCATCCTGATTTTTACTGATTGGTTCCATATTTTCTTCATAACAAGATACTTTGATTTCTTGCACATTTGATCAACCCTTGCATTTTGATTCCCCAAATACCCCTTTAATTAATTCTGTTGTATGCATGCATGTGCTTGCGCATTGTGTCAATGTAATTTTACTAGCATTAGATCTCCCCTGAACTTTCAAATGTGCTAGTATAACTTTAATCTCTGAGGCTTATGCATTTTATGGCTTCATGTGCAACACTGCTCACACAAAATTTGCAATTTGCAAATAGATCTTATCCGTAATAACTGTAAAACATGATATATTCGCAACATGAATTTTTCGCGAAATGGAGCCGAAGGCCTTTTTTGTGGCATGAAATTTTCGCGAACTGCCACTGGCATTCAATGCATATAATGTAGAAAAGAACTTTTGAGTGCATTTTAATTTCGGGAATCTTCGCGCTCGCGAAATTCGCGAAATTAAAATGCACGCGAACATTCCTCGTTTTACAGTACTAGGTCTTATGTACATGCATAAGTCTGTATCTGTCTCTTCTTAATTTTCTGTTACATAGGAAATGTGGTACTGGGGAATTATGTTTGTTGCAGTTGAAAGATGAAGTCAACATTCATTTATATTGTACCAGAGGTGGTTGTATTCACCTAGTTTATGAGTGAACTGACCAAGAAATCTGGGAATGTATTGAAGTAAGTAAAATATACTCAATGTGCACTATGGTACAGATGCCACTTTGAGAAGCAGTAAATATTTTGATCAATTCTTGTTCAAATGTGTAGAGTAAGACTTCGTTAAAAAAGAAGATAAAGATTCAAAACAGAGAATGAAGTGTCCTTGTTACTTACCCTTATAATAATATAATAATTATTTATCCCTATAATGATTTTCTGCACAAAATTCAAGACCCTCTCAAGTTCCCGGAGAAGACAGAAGCAGAGGTGCAGACAGCCGATGTGTCTCCTCGACAGCAGGGCGTCCCCAACGAGGATCTGAAGCGCAGTCTCCAGCAGCGGGAGAACATGATCAGGCTCCTACAGTTGGAACTGGAGCGACAGTCGCAGGAGATATCCTATCTCCGTAACCAGGGCAACGTCTTCAAGAGAGCCAAAAGCTTCTCGGCTAGAGACAGGAGCTATGTAAGTTTGATGCACCCATGTTATTTTTAGTTTTTATATTCAAACTGTCTAGTTGGCGTGAATAACACCTGTGTGCAAAGAATCATTAGGTTAACTAGAACAGTACCATACTCAACCTAATCGTAGGTTGACATAATGTCTTGTGACCATCACATGCAAGCTTTCTGGTGTTTTTAGTCTAGATATTTGATTTTGATGGATAGTCTTTTCCAAACAAAGTTTATAGGTTGCTGCTTTCGTGCACAAAATAGTTGGCTGACATTACATTTATGTGTGTATATTAGTTCATTGGCCACTTGAAGATCAAGTTACGACATAATAATACATTAAAAAGGATATGTAACATTAAAGGTCACTGACAGTGGCAGTGTTTTCAGAATTTTTCAACCAGAAACAGTGATTTGTGTGACATTCCAAGCACCAATCCTCTTTACCTGTCAAAACAATCCTGGAAGTGTTTGCTGATGCTTGTACACCAACTCATTCCTTAGGCAAATACCTGCGCCCAAATGCAAACATTGTGCAACACAAGGAAGATTGTAGATGATATTTGCTCTGCGTATTTCATGCAGCTAGTCTCAACATCAGTGATTGTTTTATATGTCTGCATGGTTTCCTTATGTTGTTAGCTGTAATGTACAAACATGACGCTTTGTCATCCTTATTTAAAGAGGGCAATATTTGTTGGGAAAACAAAGTTAACATACATGTGTGATTGACAATGATCCACTGGCTATGGAAATCTGACGGGTCCCTTGCAATGTTTATTTTGATTTCATCATCTCAGGGGGAGTGGGATATTTATTTTCATCAGTGGTTCTGAGACACAGAATGTGCATGCAGTTGTATGTGACTATAAAATTCAATATATTTGGTTTTCATTTACAAGGAATTCCTCTAATGCCTTTATGTTTATAGATATTTACATTGTGCAATCATTTGTTTTAACCAACTTGTGAATAAAGGGAAAATGGAAGGTCAGTTTTGTAATGAAAAAAATGCATTTTTGTGTTGTAGAATCCAGTCCACATGCAGTCCATGGATCCTATTGTGGGACGGAATCTTGGACATACCAAGCCCTCCAAGGATTCCCTGTCCACTCTATCCATCTCGGAGTCCACGGAATCCAGACAAGATGGGAGTCCATCCTTGGAAACATTACATATATCAGGTATGATGGATGAGAAGGAGGAGGATAGGAGATGGAGAGGGAGGAGCAGGAAGGAGAAAGGAAGAGGAGGAGGAGGAAGAAGAGGTGGAGGAGGGAGAAGAGGAGAGGAGGAGGAATGGAATAAGATGAGGATGAGGAAGAGGGAGGTAAAGGAGGAGGAGGAGGGAGATGAGAAGAGCAGGAGCAAAGAGATGGGAATGGGGGAGGAAGAAGAAGAAGAGTGGAGAAGAAGGAGGAGGAGAGGAAGAGGAGGAAGCAGAGTAGGAGTGGAGGAGGAGGAAGAGGAAGGCACAGGGGAGGGAAAGGGAAGTGGATCCCTGGGAAAGAGGAAAATGAGGAGGAGGGGAAGGGGGAGTGAAGGAGGAAGAACTCACCAGGGGATTATTTCATAAAGAAATCAGCTTTTGAGTTACATTGATTTATGTAGTTACCAGAGTAATACTGGCCGTCAAAATGTTAAGAGCTCATCATTTTTGTCGAGCCACTGTCAAGTTGCATCTGCGTTCATTGCATCTGCATTTATTGCCAGTTGTGATTGTAAAGTGCTATATGAACTATGGATCCAACCATCACTATTACTCTTATATTCCAACTGAAAACCCAATATTTAATGAATTTCTTAATCACATTCTTTGTCATTTTATGTGTGATTCTGTTCTGTGGTATACTAAAGGCACATAATGCCTCTAACTTCAAGCTAGAAAGATTGTTACAAAATGAGGTCATTCTCCTAGACTGTGTGTGGTTGTGTGGGATACCCTTCTTCACAATATGGCATCTGCTTTTGAAAGCAATTTTGTGTGTACCTTTAATGTACCCAACAGAGAATTACAATATGTCAGAGGCAGTATGTTAACAGTATATTATTGTATCATAACATTTCTTCTCTATGAACATTTATGGGTATCATGCATGCAATGCTGTAATCGGATAGTCTATTGTTAAAACTTCAGTGCTGTGGCTTCATATTTCATTGCAATTGATTTTGTGAGATCTAGAAAGTGAAGTTTTAAGTGTAACATGAAAGGTCAAGTTAGGATTCTGTGGAGGTAGCTCTTATGAGTAAAATCTGTCACCATTTGACAGTCCCTGGATGTACGTGTATAGGGTGTGAACATTTGTGTGAGAGAGTGATTCTGAAGCTAACTTTGTTTTGTCCCAGGGGGGTTGTATGTGACTCAGGCTAATTGTTGTGACATGTGTTCACACAGACACAGCTAAGCATGCACATCAAGAAGTGGAGTGAATGGTGCAGGACAGAAGTAAGAATTTATAAATAGATTTTCTTTCTTTGGGGGGGGGGGGAGGGAGAGAAAACAGTGACAGGAACAAGGACTGAGCTAAAGGAGAAACATAAAAAAAGAAACAAACAGAATGGTAAACTGCACAAATAACAAACATATGGCATTGAGAATAAGAGCAGATTCTTCAAGGCAGGGAAAGAATGAGAGAGAGAAAGAGAAGATGGATAATGAAAAGGACCATATGAATAAAGGGATCAAATGTTAAAACAAATAGATGAAAAAGTATAGAGGAAAAATATATGGGAAGGAGAAAAAGAAATGAGTAATAAAAGACAACACAAGATTTTGTGATGAAAAGGGAATGCTGACAGGAAACCTTACTCTAAGAGATATAAATATAACAACCTGCTGTCTCCTGGCCTCTCAGTGTTGTCATGGTAACAAACTGTATGATAATGAATGCCATATTACTGAGGAGAGTGAGCAGTGGTCACTTGTCTCTCTTCACTGACCATGTCTGCTCTGACCAAGGCCTATTTCCTGACAGTTATGAGCCGTTGTGGGAATTGGAACAAATTTTCAGACTTCCAGCGTGTTCTTGAGCTCACTTATGGATTATTTAGGTCATCATGTATTTTCTTGTACGGAGGAGCTCCTTTGTCTATTAGAAATAATGGAACTTTTTTAACTTGGTGAGAGAACATGCATCATTTGTGACATGGATGAAAGAGATACAAGCTGTAGAATTAAAAAGGGGAACCTATTATTGAGTGGTTAGATTATGGTATATCATTGTTTCTTTCTCTGTAGGGGAAATAGGGTGTTGGCATGTAACAGGAATTTATTGACTGCACACGTGCATATGTATGTCATCATAATCAGTCATTTATTGTATGATGAAAGACTGTCTAAAATAATCACTTTTTGTATTTGTTATTTGTGTTGGACGATGCAGCGGAAGACATTAGGATGGATGATGATGCATCCAAGAAACATGTGACGACTGATCCTCCCCTTGCCAGCTCGTCTCCAACCAACTCACGCACACAAACACAGCAACCACAGCAAGTCTCTGAAAAACAGGTCAGTTCTCTTCCATATCTATCTCTCTCCTGTACTGTAGTACATAACTACATTAACAGTTGGGACAAGATGAAATATTGTTACCACTGTAAAGATCAGACCTTGCAGACTGTCCATCGATGTATCTGTAGAAATCAGCTTCTACAATGAGCAAAGATGTAGGGTTTGGTTCGGCAATGTCCTGCAGTGACTTCTGGTGACTTTTTTCTCTTCAACTTTTTTAATATCATGGCTATGACCTTGCCATGTATAACATGAACATTATTAACATGGTCACGTAGTAGAGATTAAAATCTTAGGTGAGTATACTAGCTGGTCACACCTGTAGATCCTACGTTTTACATGCTGGTAGGAACACTTGATACTGTTTACAGTACCAACTTCTGCAGTGGTTTGCTCTGGTATACTGTGCAGAGTGTTGTTTTCAGTTCACTGCAGTGTGCTTCATAAAGTCACAGCCTTGAACTCTGACCACATTCAGTGTGCTTTTGTAACATTTCATGTGCAGGTAGCATTTTCACAGATGGAATAAAGTGAAGCTTCATGTAATGTGAACATTACATGGCAGGAAATCCTTGCTATTATTGTGCCCTTCACTTTGGACTTATGATAACCCAGACATAGCTACTATGATTCTCATGATAATTTGCAAGTTTCTTGCTCATTGTTATTAGTTCACATGTTCAAATGTCTTTGTGTTGTTTGATTGATTTGGCAAAAAGTCATGGTTAGTAAAATGCATAATGTTGAGCATTTAGATATTTTACTGCAGTTTATGGTACAGCTGTCCTGGAGATCAGTTGACATATATAAATGTATAATCACAAATTTATGTAACCATAAATATTCAATGTAGGGTAAAAGATGTTTCGTTAAGTTTTTACAGCATCTGTCCACAAAAAAAAAAAAAAAACCAAACAATCAAAATGTTCAAACATTTTATTGTAATTCCTGACCCAGTAGCCGTCAGGTTTTGAAGGTTTGTTTTTCTGTTCCTGTTTTTGTGTGTATTCACATCTGTAGAAACTGAGGCAGTATTATCAATCAAATGTCAATATTGAAATGTACCTACACCGAGAATGGTTGTGACAGTACCTGATAAAATTATCATTTTGAGGTTTGGGACGATGAAAGCAATGCACTTATGCAAAGTTTTCTTCATCATGTTCTTTTCCAGAAGCAAACCAGTACTAAAGAAGACTCTGAAAAGCGACAGTATCCTGGTCTGTACGGTCCCATCGAGACATCTACCAGAAGAAGGAGAGGAAATGACGTTCAAGAAGAGGGTGGCAGAGAATCAAAGACGGAGCCCACCAGCAGTACCCACAAGGAGGCAGAGAGAGAAGCAGATGCACCAAGGGAGGAGTCAGTGGAGGAAATGGTTGCCAGGAGGAGAGCTAGACGTGAGGCTAGGAGGAACATCAGACTTGGTATCACCTCAAACCAAGACAAACCACCTCTTCCAGAGACAAGGGAGGACTCCAAAGCACCTGTCTCATCCACTGGGAGATCAGCTGCTGATAAATCAGTGCCTCCAGTGGCAAGTCCAATTGCTCAAGCGAGAGTGAAGGATGGTGTTGCAGAGAGTCCACGTTCAAGACGACGAAGGGACAGGCAAAGTGGATCTCAACTCCAGTCTCCTACAGCAGAGCAGACAGAGCAGCCATTCAAGCTCCCTCTATCCCCTCAGAGCAAGGAACGCCAGGAGAGGGAGGTGTTTTCAGACACGACAAATGACAGTGAGCAGGAGTCTATATCGCTTCGTTCAGACTCGGACATTCGTAGGAGATTTGAAAGCATTCTTGCCCATCGGCGCAGAGAGTCTTCTGATTCAGTGAGCAGTTCTCGTAGGAGTTCACCGTCCACCGGGAGACTGTACGATTCCAACTTCTCAAGGCAAAAAACCAATGGTGATGTGCAAAATCTGCGAAAGAAGTTCTCTGGAAGTACAGGCCCAAGTGCAGTCCAAGCTGGTCCAGTGAAGCAGAAGAGTAAGTCATTGAAGTATGAGAAAGAGAGACCGAGGGAGGGATCTGTGAAGGCACTCAGTCAAGCCTTTACAGAATCTACCGAAGAGAAGAAGGGTGCTGGAGGTGGATCAACCAAAACTTCACCTCAGAGCTTATCTCCAGCGTCTTCCTCTGGTTCCTTATCCACTGGCATTGCTGAGAAGATCAAGAGACTGAAGAGTCCCCCAGGTGATGAAAAGCCTCTGGAGAGGCGGAAATCTGCAGATCTCATCAAGGCGAGGGTTGCACAGCTGCAGCATTCGCCTGGTGAGAAGACCAATCAATCTGAAACAGAACACAGGAAATCGACATCGGCCATCCAAGCAACCAGAAACAAGTTTGAGAGGAATGCTAGTCCAGAGCCAAGTAGTGCCACCCCCAAGAAGATTTCAGGAAGGATCTCCTACACTGTGTCTGTCACAGACAGTGACAAGGAGAATTCTGAATCTTCAAGACTAGATGACAGGTCCAGCAGGCAGAAGTCAAAGTCATCAAGGCTTGCTGCAGTCACAGAAACACCAAGCTCACAAAAGAAGCAAGATACTGTCACATATACTGTTAGCTCACATGGGAGAAGGCGACATGGGATGGTGGCTGACAACAAAAATAACAGCAACAGCAAGCAGAGTGAACCGGAGGTGAAGGAAGTGCCAACCCCATTAACTGATCGAGTAACCGAGAAGACCGGTCATGAGGAGGTAAAGAGCTCCCAAAATACGAAGGATGAGCAATCTCATTCTTCCACAGCCAAGGAACAAGAAGGAAACAAAGATAAAGGAGGCCGAAGAAGGAGAAGGGAGAGACAAAGAGCAGCAGCTCAGGAGGAGCAGAAGAAGGAAGATGCCTCAAAAACAGATGCCACCACAAGAGAACCACCTAAAACAGAAGCAGTGAGAGATGTACCACAAGAGAAGGAATCATCTCAAAAGCGAGCAGATGAACCAGTTAAAGCGAAAGATGTTGAAAAGCCGGAATCTGGAAAGAAGAGCAGGAGGAGGAGCAGGCAGAAGAAGGCCCAGGCTGAGGAGGCAGTTTCTCAAGAGGCAAAGAAAATCCAGGAAACTGCAGAAAACCAGGAGGAAGAAAGGAAAACTGAAAAGAAATATGAGAAGAAGGAGGATGTCACCAAGCCCTCTGAAAGGCATATCCAGAAAAAGGACAAGGAGTCCACTCTGACAGCCCTCAAGAGGATGGTCAGCAAACGTGAGGATACCAAGCCAGAGGTCAAGGTGCGTGACCCAGCCAAGTCCCGACTGGAGGCAGAGAACAAATCCAGCAGCATTGACAGTGCAGAGGGCCAAGATTACCCTGACCTGCTGGCTCAGACAAGACAGCGTGAGAAAGACAAAGGTAACACCCTGGAAGAAGGCAACGGCAATGGTAAGCGGCGGCCTAGATCCATGGTGGCAGAGTCTGGACTCAAGGGGGCAGCAGCAGCAATTGGTCATCCTCTGCCCAAGCAGACCGATGATGATGAGGAGCAGGAAAAGGAGAAGGGCAAAGATAAGGAGAAGGAGAAAGAGAAGGATAAGGCCAAGGAGGAGGAAGAGGATGACAGGCGATCCAGAAAAGAAACAGGAAGGCGAGGACGTTTCCTCTCAAAGGCAGACAAACTGAATAAGCTGGACCTCTTCAGAAGAGCAAGGTCTGTTGGGCCAGGGAAGGCCAAAGACAGATCACCAAGTGCCGAGAGGAAGTCCTCCAGTAAAGGCATCAGGTCCAGCTCCATGGATAGGTCCAAGAAAGCAAGCAGGGCCAAGTCTCCTGATCCAGTTAAGTCGAGCAAGAAGAAGGGTGGCTCCATCGGAGGGTTCCTCAAGGCATCAAAGTGAGTAGTTATAGATAGCAGTGATGAAATGAATGCAATAGTTCAGTGAAAACCACTGGACAGCATATGACAATAAGATGATTAATACTTTTTTAAAGATTATTATAAAGGTCCCTAATTGGCTAATGTGTTGCTTCTTTGTGGTTGTCTTGTCCAGTTGACTATCATATTCCCCATATAGAACTCCACATTCATGAAATGTTACTTCAGACACTGTTTACCTGGTAGATTAGGAGAAACTTTGTCATGACACTATTTTATGTATTTCACAGCCATTAGTGTGCTTGGATGTGTAAGGTAGTTTCAGCCTATAGACCAGTACATAGTTAGTACAGAAAGATCATGTGTTTAAGTGCTTTAATTAGCACTGAAGCTCATGAGATGTCCTGTCCAATGATGTCACATGACCAAGATAGCCATTTGAGATGATTTCATATTATTTTCTAACATTTTCTCTTGCTGGTTGTTGGCATGTTTAATTTTATTGCTGGTTATTGGCATGTTTCATTTTCTCTGACCAGTTTCTTGTTCTCACTGCCTTGTTTACAAATATTGTTTTTACATGTATTTCAGTATGTTCTACACCATAAGCAAGCAATAGACTCAAATTGATAACTGATATAAATACACAAATAATCAAGTAATCTATATCCTGTCCCAAGTTTTCCATGTAAGTGACAAACATTGGAAGATGTGACAAAGGCCTGAACTCGTAGATATAAATTCACTTAAAGTGGTACACTTCAGTTTCCTCTTAATCAGATCGTGCATGATTGTGTGCATGGCATTTATGTTTAAAACCTTGACTCTTGCATGACTAGCTTAACAATTTAACAGTGTTCATTAGTTTAAATGTCTAGTTCATCATCTCTTTGAGGGGAATTCCACACCAGTCAAAACTTAACTTGATAAGAAAGTGTGAAATTTCTGCACAGAAGTGAAAATTTTATCAAAATCTGATAAAATTAGGGCAGGTATGAATTTGTCAAGTATTAGTAATTTTCATAAACAGTTCTTAACTGTCAGTTTGAAAAACAAATGAGTGCGTAGATGATGTCATCCCCTCACAACTTTGCCATCTAGTTTGTTCACAAAAGCTTGAAATCTTCAACTTTTTGGACAGTTCAATTATGCCGTAGTCACAAATCATAAGTATATTTCTGACATATCATCATTTGAAAGTTATTTTGTAACTTTTTTTTTTTGCACATGATTCAATGGGAAAATTAGGGGATGACATAATCAGCTCACTCATTTGCATATCCATTATCAACTGTTTTGAAAAAATTAGCAAAATGGAACAATTTTATAACTTTTCTAATTTGTATCAAACTTCGATAAAAATTTTCACTCTTGTGCTCAAAAGTTGTACTTTCTTTTCAGACTAACTTTTATCTGATTTTGAATTCCCATATAAATAATATCACCCCTTTCCTTTTTTTCACTCATGCACTGGTCAAAGTTGGGAGGCAAGTATCCATTTAATGTGCAAACACCAGAGCTGTTGAGTCTCAAATAAGAAACTAGATTTGTGTTCGACAGTGTGAAGTTTCATATGTTAACAACTTCAAGTTTGAATATCAAAGTCTCTGACTGTTATCAAATTTAAAACTTGCTGGTTTTGATGAGGCATTTTTACTGTGGTGCAATATATTGACCCATTTTATGTGTGCATATGATTAATCTATAAAACTTACTCCACTCATTGACAGCATCTAAGGAAACAAGCCAATTTCTCAACACTGTGATTTTGTAATGTTCAGTGGTGTCACAGTTTCTCTGATGGGATCATGTAAATAACAAGGGGTATTTTATATATAAACAGCGAGCACATAGTCTAGAAAATCATACAGGAATCAGAGAATCAATGTTGGGAGGGATTTATCGAGCTGATCTTTCCACTGTACTAACACCTGCCTTGCATGTGCATGTTATATTCATCACTCACATAGAACTGATGAAGCACTGGATTCATTTGATGAAAGTGGCGATAGTGAATATGATGATGGTGATGATGATGACGAAGCAAATAGCAATGACTTGTGGAGTGACCTGGAAGAGTGCTACCGCATCGTATTTGACTGCCACAGCGTCCTAACCAAGCTGGAGTTGGGTGAGCGAAGGCAGGCCTTCACGTGGCCCATGTCCGTCGGGCGGCAAGCAGCCATGCTCAGCTGACGCCAGCGATCCTTGTCTGCGAATGCTGCCCTCGCGGCTGACGACACTACCATCCACACTTTGCATGACATCCTTGCTACCTCAGACTTCCAAATTGCAGCTTCATAATACCTCGCATCACGAAGCATGTTCAGTTAGTAGCACACCTACAAGCATATGAACACTGAATTACATGTATTCAAGCACAAATTAAGGTCAGCAACAAACTCATAGCACTGTCAGGATTAAATGATTAAGAAAACAAGGTTGGACATTCAAAACCAAATACATAAGTTGTGGTATGCTGCATCTTTCCAGTGCAAGATGCCAGCTGGTATTTACTTTTATAGGTATTTTTTCATATTTTCTAATTGTTTTTTTTTTTCTCAGAAACTTTTGCAAAATATTTATCAAAAGGACTGTACAGTACTGGTTGAGGTGAGGACTCTGCTTGTAATGTTTTGTGAGATATTAAGAAACCACTCTATGAAATGTTAAAGAGCATACAATTCTAAGGGGAATTGAAAGGTTATTTGATTAACATTGGTTTTGAAATGACTAAGATATCTAAAAATAAGGAAAAACAAAGAGATCCCAATAAAAGTCGTGGCCTGTCAATTTTATTAGGATTGCTCTTTTTGCAAATCTCAGCCATTTCAAGGCCAATTTTCTTCAAATAAACGTTGAATCCTTTTTGGAATTACATGCTCTTTCATATTTTATGAAAGTCCTTACCTCAACCAGTACTGTACAGTCCTACGTGTTAGATTTCCTATCAACGTGTGGACTAGACACTCATGTGAACATTTGCTACAACAAAATTTTGATATAATGAATGAAAATTGCAGGTCCCAAGGACTTCGTTATAATGAGAGTCCGCTGTAGTAATATTTCCCCTTTCCCTTCCTCTTGATTGCATTTACAGGGTGTGAATAAAGATCTTGGCGGTGGCTGATGAGCAAATCATCACCAGAGGGCGGACTTTCTCTCCTGCTGACCGACACTTTGAATGCTGGGATATGTTCGGACACATCCCATCATCCTGGCAGAGGCTGCGTGATGGCTGGCGGGAATTCTCCAGTTGACTTTCTGACATGTGACTCAAGGTTCCTAGAGGGATTCCCTGATTACCTTCTGGAAAGCTGCATGGTGTTGTCAAGGAGATTCTTTCGTACGGACAATTTTTACTGGTGTCAAGAAAAAGAAAATTATTGCATGCTCTGGTACGAAGTTTGATGTGCCATGTGATGACAGATTTCAACAGAATGTGAAATCTTGATGAATGGAAATAGGCAGAGTGTATGTGCATGATATAATTATATGAAGATTATATGAAGAAGGGTTGATTGAATACTATGAATATCCATTGGAAATGTTTTGTCCTTGTCAGATAAAATGGTGCTATATGAGAATGAGATGACATTTTACTTGTATTGCCTGTGAGCCTTACACAATGATCTACTTGCAAGAGAACCGATATCACAATACTCTGTGATAAATATTGATCAATTATAATGTAGAAAATATTTAATGACAAAGAAAGACAGGGTTATGATTTGTACGTCCTACGCCTTCATATTTGTGACAATTCTGGCTGTCATCACTTTTGTTTGCATAAAAGAAAAACATTTTATACTATTAAGATGCATGTACTATGTGTAAATAATCGAGTAATATATGAATATTTCCTTAATTGATTATAGCGTACTGTATTCACCAAGATGTATTGCCATAATTTGTGTACATGTATGTTTGAATATGAGTAGAATTTCAACATGCTTGTCTTGAGATTAGAATTCTATGTTCTGTTGATCTACTGCACCATAGAAGTCTTGAACAGGATGTATAAAACAAAGAATGGATGTAGTTACACATGGACATGATTATCCTTTGAAGTCCACTTTTTAAACTGTAGCTTGATGGCCATGTACATAAAAGCTTCTATTCTCGCCTTTTGTCATAAATCTGCAAGTCTGAGGGCCAAATTGTATATTTACATTTTTAGAGAAAAATAGTTTCACTACTTTACATAATAACCATGCCAGAAAATTGACAGCTATAATATATAGGCCTATTGAAGAATGATACTCAACATTGCAGTCATGTATATACCATCATAGTATTGGTTTCTTACTCATGATTTTTTTACAAGAAACAGTGAGAGGTGTAGCACAATGTATTTTTATAAAATGTAGTCATTAAGTAAGCTTTGATGGTACATACTACTGTAAATATTACAATACTTACTTGATTTTTGCATAGAAATATTATGTTTGTAAACAAAGTGTACCATTGTGGTGCTCAACTCTGATTAAGAGGTTTGTTTGGAAAAGGAAGAAACATTTCTGTTATTATAATTTGATTATTTGAAAAAGTGTTATATTTAATACAGTATGGTGAATTCTTATATCTTTCTCTTTATATTCGACTCTCTTATTTTTCAGACAGTCTTGCCCTGTTGTAAAACTGAGAAATGTGTCAAAAGCTGCTGCGTTGTATTGTTTTGAGTATCACTGCAATAGTGTAAACATGGGCTACCTCACTGATACATACACAACACATTATGTAGCATGCTATGAGGGCGCATTCAGCAGGGTCGTGCATTTTGTTCTTGGATGTGAAATCAGCAGGTTGCAGATTTGAGGTCTGGAGGAGTGTTAGTATAGTGTTTATGTTGATCTGGTTTTGAGGAGGATAAAAAATGCCAGAAATGAGCTCCACAATACATGGATCGAGTACCCACTGCATGTTATGTTTTTCCAAACATTCAACTCACATTCAAAAGTAACATCTAAGTTGTTAATCAGACCACTCTATTATATGATAAGAAGAGCACACATGTCAGTAATAAAAGTAGAAAATGTTTTTTTTTTTCCATTCCTCATTTTGAGTAAATTTTTTGAGGTAATTTGAGCTTGACTGACTTCATGATCCCTGCAAAGCCCTCTTGCAGATTGAATTTGACAACAGAATGGATGAGTAGCAAACGAGGGAAAACTACCTCCAAGTCTGTGCAGTAGTGATCATGTGCATTCTCTTTGAAGGGCCAACTTCTGTAGTAGCCTGGACATTATATTGTAAAGAGTTGTTAGAAGCAGCAAAAGCAATACAACTATGTTGCCCCATGTATACAGGAATCAATATCAAAACACCCCAGCAGAATTTAATCTGAATAACTTAGTTCAAAGGTAAAACTCTGAAACAAAGCAGTACAACTGAACATAAGTGTAGTTACCTGGCTCATTTTGTGGACTGAAATGGAGAAAAGATTCTGAAGAGAGTAGTTTTAAATGATGATTTTGAATGAATTGTAACATTTGACTGGCAGCAGGAATCAAATTGAAATATTAAGTGTGGTATTTTCTGCAAGTGAGGTGACTTGAAGTGTTTTTTGTTCAGCAAAAATACAGTATACTTCAGCATTATGAATGACATCATTATATATTCAGAAGAGGGTAATATTAAGGACACTGTGATGAAATATGCATTCTGAAGTACATATTCAAATCAAGAGCCTACTCCTTTTTCCCCACCTGTAGCTACATGTATGCCCAGTCTGGAGAGTAGCTGAACGTAAAAATGCACTTTGGCAATTACAGATGCAAGTACACATATCTCCTATAAATATCTTGATCTTGTTTTGTGCACTATAGTCAGCCTGTTCCATGTGGGATTTTGATGTTCTTGTAGATCAAAAACGGGACTTGCTAAGTTTTTGGAAGGCAATGGCTTAACTCACTGTTATTGTGGAGCACTATTATTTTGCACTGCATTATGTTTTTTGGATTATATGAATTTAAGTCAATTTGCACTTTTTTCTGCGTATTTGCAAAAGATTGCTCTGAAAGTGATTAACTCTTGGTTATACAAAACTCAATTAAACATTTATGGTGCTTTAGTAATTGTTGTATGCCACTTTGAAATTATTTGTGGTAGGCATTGGTTAATTTTCCTTTTCTTTTGCTACAGCAAAGAATTTTATGCAGTACTGAAAAAAGTGTGTTTTCCTTTTTGTATTTTTTCTCTAAGAATAGAAATGCAAGTTCAAATCTAAAAACAAGAAGCATGTAGATGAGGTGTAATATCTGAATTTGTATGTCAAAGTTTTATGCAGAATACATGTGTTCACTTGCCATAGCAGTGAAATAAAAGGTTTGGACATATTTGTGAACCAAGGACCATTTATATATTTTTTTTTTTTTTCTCTGACAAATTAGTAGCCTGCCTCCAAATATGTTGGAGATCTAATTTCAAGACATCATGCTTTTCATCTACATGTTTTGAAAATGTCATTGTACTCAAAATTAAGAAAAAAAAAATGTTACAAATACTTTACTTTACTACCATTATTTAGTCAAGCTGATATTTATTTGATTTTTAAGTATGTTCTTCAGAATGATTAGTGTTTGGAAAGTCCATATTTGGTAGTGTGCTCATTTGTTGGCACATTGATATCGATTCTTACAATATCATGTACACTCAAGGAAAATGTTTAATTATACTGACAAACTGCTAAATTGTGTAATCAATTGCATCTTTTATTTCTTTCCCTAGGATGGGGATTACTGATGACATAGTGTCACTCGCATCAGAATTTTTCCCACCTTTTTAAAGAGAAGTTATTACTCTTGGGAACTCTAACAAAATATGTTGAAGAGTCTATGTATTTTAATATGCTCTCGTCAAATCGGATTATGTATGATTGTTTGTGAAAAAATGTATACAGTGTACTACATTTCTGTCAGTGCTTCCCTCCGGAGGTATTTCAGCAGAAGGTGGCTGTCAACTGCTGGTTTGTTTGTTTTTTTTTTCCTGGTAAAAGGAAACATTTTGATTTCTTTTCTGTTCATCATAGGATAAGGGCTACATGAACAAAAAATTTGTAATAGTCTAGTATTGCCACAATTATGTAAGTTTGACACAATTTAAGATGAAAGGAGAGTGGATGTTAATACAGGAAGACCTTTACAACTTCCCTTGTTAGAGTTGGTGGTCTGGTATTTCTGGAGATTTCATGAGATAGCAAGTGACTGAAAGAAAAGAAAAAAAAATTGAATGTTACACTGTATACATGAGGCTATAGTGTGAGATGTACATTTACATAATTTTATACACACAAATGAGCAATGATTGTATATTTTAGTTTCCATTTTCTTGTACATTAGATCTAATCAAGGAATATCATGAGATGTGCCAATTTGTATATTTGCAATTTACAAAATGATGATGGCTTTTTGGTGCCAAAATGTCTGCCAGTGGTTGTGTTATTTTGCATTTATCGCCATTCACAGCTCTGGAATGGATTTTATTGGAATTCACATGTGTGCTTTATTTTGGTGAAATTTTATATTTTTGTGTACATTTACATGCATGTATGTATGAGACAGGAGGCACAGATATTCTGCCCTGGTGACTGTGCAGTGTGTATTTTGTCATTTATAGCAATACTGAAATTTACTCATGCAAAAGAGTGCAGGATTTTGTTTTCTTGAACAGTAATTACATTTGTACAAGGTGCCTTCTTTATGTTAAATGTTGCACATGGTCGAGGTAATACAAAGTCTTCAGTTTACATTGCATATCTCTATTATATTTTATTGATGATTTGTGAAAGTTTTGGTAGAAAATCATGAAATAAATGTGCTCACCAACCAACAAACTTCGGAACTGATCTGATTAATCTCTTGTACTCTCAGCTTGTCCAAGATTAGAAAAGGTACATGTAATCCTATGTATTGTATGTACACTGTACACATTAAAATATCAGTTACTTGGTGTCCGAGTAAACAGTACACATAACATAATTATGCACTGGCCTTGAGGGGGATACAACATATATTGCCTGAAGTAGAATTGTATTGCATTTGTCTTCGACTTAGGCAGTATAATTCTAGTGAGGGCAATTAATCTTGTATCCCTCAAGAGTAGCCAGTCCATATCACTATTATTAACAAAATCAGACATGTAGATTGAACCTTGAACAAAATTAAATGCAATTACATCATTTCATTTCAAAGGGTAAAAAACAATGAACTACTAGTATAGCTGAAAGGGCAACTTGTTATTACTGGATGCACGTCTAGCCATCTCTTGCTATTAAAGGGATAGTACAGTATTGGTGGAGGTGAGAATTGGGCTCAAAACTTTTTGCGAGATACCAAGAAAACACTTGTGATATAATACAGAGCATACCATTTTAAGAGGAATTCAAAGTTGATTTGATGAAAATCAGGTTTGGAATGACTGAAACATCCAAAAACAAAGTAAAACAAAGCGATCGTAACAAAGTGTGGGTCCCACACTTTATTAGAATCGCTATTTTTGATATCTCGGCCATTTCAAAACCAATTTTCATCAAATAAATGTTGAATTCCTCATAGAATTACATGCTCTATCATATTTCATAAGGGGTTTCTCATTATCTCACCAAAAAATGTTAGAAACGTGAAATTAGGTCTCAACCAAAACTATACAATCCCTTTAAGAGTGCACATGAACTCTTTTGCAACAAGTGTGCAACAGCATGTTTACAGTGTGTATCCACATTACTGGCTGCTATTTTACACACAAAATCCCAGTGACTTTCATCAGTAAGCAATACAGTATTATTTGGCCCACTAGCAGTTTGGTTGCTTGTCAAAGTGAAGCTAAAATAAGACATAAAATTTACATTTACTTCAATGTCTGATGTGGTTAATGATAGTGTTTGAAAATACTGTATTACAAGGTTATCAAATTCTCAAATCCCTGGGATACCAATTTTTGTTGACTTAATTTTATTTTTTTACTGCGGCTGTACCCTGGGTTACCAAGAAATGGGTGACAGTAATTCATACAGTGGAATCCCGTTATAACAATGTCCTCGGGACCGGCAGTTTTCTTTTGTTATATTGAGATTTTATTATAACCGAACAAATAAACAATGAAATACATAGAGCGGATAATGTTGCGGCCTGAATTTTTATTTCATTGTAACCGGAATTTCATGTTGTTTATAACAGGAGTGCACAGTAGTACTACATGAAAGAAAACTTTGTTGCAACAATGAGCCCAGCAGTGCAATGGCCAGCATCATAACTTGAGAGCTCATCACACTCGCTAGTGATCTGTGTCACACACTACACAGACAGCAGCATCGCATTTTGTACGCATTACATACCAGTCCATGGAAGACATCAAATAAGTCATCATGGGATGAGTTCATGGATTGAAATGATCTCGTTCTGAATTACTATTCAAAACTGTCAAAACATATTTCAAAAAATATACATGTATATGAAAAGTCTATTATCATATCTGTGTTATGGTTCAAAAATTCATAATAGAATAGCACTGAATTGGCACTGGATCATGATTGCCAGACTGCTAAACTATGGCGATCATTATGGCAGTGTGTAACTGTACATCTTATGAACACAAGATGGCGCTACGCAACGACATAACCCACATCTTACGAACACAAGATGGCACTATGTAACAACGTAACCCAGAGGTACAGCATGGTGTATCATTTGCCATATATTTCCACTCACAGAGAGTAAGAGTTGCTCTAATACATCTCTCTGCTATTAGTGGTTCACTTATTTGTGCTTAAATTCATTGCAGCTATTGTTTCATACCAGAAGGATTTAATAACAACATAAACTCGCACAAGTTCATATGTATGAAATACATTTTTGTTTATTGCAATAGAAGTCTGGTAATTTTAATGAAAATAACGAGTTTGTTTGCATCAGTTACGTACATTATCTTTTTGAGAGGAATGAGATTTACTGGAAAACTGGTGCCATTTCTTCAGCTATGTCACTATTTTCAATTGCTTGATTTTACAAATGATAATTTATAATGTAGCACACACACACACACACACATTATAACAGACATGCACACACAAACATAAACTTTTGTCTTATATGAACAATTTAAAGTATCCCACTGTGTGTATGCAAGCCACTAACATTTTTGATTTGTCTGATTGATTTATTTTATATCCCCAGATTATTGTGCACCTTCTTTATACCACTTCGAATCATTTGTTCTAAGTCTCTAGTACTTCTGGTCATACATAATAGCTGGTGAAAGGTATCAACAGTAGCATTTGTAAGCTTAAATGTTTATAAATCTAATAAACTATGCTGAATAAAAAACATGTTTCAGCACGCTGATGGGTTACAATAGACAAAATCTGGCATAAAATAAGGTTATGTACTCTGTAATGTTGCACTGAGACTAAACTTCTGTCACAAACCAGATCAACACAATTCATAATTTGATGTTAATGGTACAGGGAACCCCTCAAGCTTAGGAGGGGATACCATTTTAACAGCATGAATTCAGCACTCCCATTGTCCCACTGCTGTATCTATTAGCTATGTTTATGGGCTACTGTTAATATAATGTACTAAAACCAGTGGTCCTGATGGCCTCCTCGTAATGGGGTTCACTGTACTGTATCATTGATTCAATTTTGGTACAATCAAATGGAATAGGAATACTTGCAAATATGATGATAAACCAAATGATCAAAGAGATAATCTTAATGCTTGTAATAAGGACAAGCAGTACAAATGTTTTGTGTTTCTACTTTGCATTGTTGTATGCTTACCTCTACAATTTTAACTTGGGGCCATATATATACAATGTATAAACATGTTGAGATTTCAGGTATTGGCTCCACGAAGAAATGAAAAAACAAACTGGGGTTGCATTTTTGGCCAATAAAGCATGAGTTTATTCAACTCAAATTTTCGGCGTCCTACGCCTTCCTCAGGAGTCTTGACAATAACGGTATCAAAACAAAGCAAAACAAACACTGAACACATAGAGCGTGCACTCACAGACAGTCTTAGTTGATATGAGACACTTCTGGGGGTGCGCACCCTTTACAATGATGTTGCCATGTAGATGCAATGTAGTCATGGCACCCATAAGGAGGAGAGCATTGACATGTTTATTACGTAAAAATGGCGTTCAATTAGGGCGTCATATCACTTTGTATTATCACATGCTATGATGATATATATGATGTTATACCAAATAACTGTACTTATCAATGTACCATAAGTTAAAGAATAATAGACAAATTCAGGAACAGGTTAAAGAGCGCTCCAACAATTGAGCTGTTTCATGACTTACACCAGCCATGTCTCATAGCAACTAAGTCTGTCTATGAGTGCGTGCTCTACGTGTTCAATTGTTGGTTTGCTTTGTTTTGATACCGTCATTGTCAAGACTCCTGAAGAGGGCGTAAGACGCCGAAAATTTGAGTCCAATAAACTCATGCTTTATTGGCCAAAAATGCATTACCAGTATGTTTCTTCATTTATGTACATATATATATATATATATATATATAGAGAGAGAGAGAGAGAGAGAGAGAGAGAGTGCAAGAAGGGGTCCTATATATATGTGTATATCATACTGAAAGAACACCTGTAAGTAGAAAGTGTCACCCCAGTGGTGCCCAAGCCCCCCCCCCCCCTCCCCCCCCCCAAAAAAAAAGCCTATGTGTGTGGCCTTTGATGCAAAGCAATGGATACTAGTAGCTACAGACTCGGCTGCCCATCCATTCTTGCAATCATCAACTTTCATGTACTCAAGTGGTTCAACCACTGACATGAAACATGCCTTGTGAAAGGAAATTGTAAAAAAGTACATCAACCACACTTGGGGGGAAAAATACCCAACTTGATCATTTTCAATACATTTGCTATTGCAATTGACATAATACCACATTAAATACAGGTATGATAAATATAAGCAATGTTAATACAGTAATGTGCACACATTATGGACACATTGACTATCTACATTACACCATTAGCACCGGTCAAGTGTACATCGAGTTGTGCAGGCTTTCAGTCTCAAATTCCCGCTGCTTGGCTCGTGCCTGTAAGTTTGAAAGAGTACATGATACAAAACTAGAGTAAGCAAATGCTTAAATCACTTGAAATTTGGCAGACTGATATTTGACAACAAAAATCTTGACTGCATGAATCACTGTTGGAATAAAAATTCAAAGTGAGTTTTTCCTACGCTTACAATAGAGATACTCCACCACAACAGAGTCAAATTGTGCATATGCCAATGTCGTCTCCATAGTTCAAATGAGTTTTATTGATTAAACTTGTACAACGTTAATATGGCCATGCCCTACACCTAAAGAACAATTCACGTTATGACCACCTTCTTTTCAGTTTGCTGTACCTCTACTTATTGCTTCACAGAAAGCGCAGGGCCCATGAAAAAGTCTACGAACAGGGGCTTTACTGCCCTTATAATCCCTTTTTCTTCCTTTCCTTTGAAAAGGAAATCAAAGCCCAAACATAAATGTGGATAGAGTGAAAGCAGCAATACTAATAGAACACATCAGTGAAATTTGGGGGAATATCAGACAAATTCAAATATTATGAATTTTAAAAGTTTTGGTGCCATCATTGCATGCTAAGACTACTACACATCATGACATTATAAGACAACAATATAAAGAAAAAAAATCAATATATTTCCACTTTTCTAGCTTTATAATGAAAGAGCTCTAGACTTACCCCTTTCAGAAAGTAGGTGTAATAACACTTGTGTTACCCTTAATGTCAGAAACAAGTCAATGGAATGTGTACTTTTCATGATAAGACTGTGTGGAATTCTCCTTTTCAAATTTTCTTCAAATCATTGTCCAAAATGATGTCATGAAGTGTAATACAGTCACCTTATCAGCAATGACGGCACCAAAGCTTTCAAAATTCAAAACTTTTCAATAGATCGTCTGATTTTTCTCAAACTTTCACTGATGTGTTCAACTAATATTGTTGCTTTCACTCAATCCACATCCATTTGGGCATTGCTTTCCTTTCATTCTGCCTAAATTGTTCAGAGCTTGAAAGACATAATAAACAGGTCAAGGCCTTCTCCATAAAAAAAAAGACTCGACTCACCTTTCGCTTCCTGTATGCTTCGTAATCCTCGTCATCTGTGGGCAGCTCATGTCTGCACAGCGGGCAAGAGTTGGTCTGCATGGGGAGAGTAATGATGAAACAACATTAAAGGGATTGTATAATATTGGTGGAGATGAGGAATGGGCTTTCAACCTTTCGCAAGATACCAAGAAACCACTTGTGAAACAATACAGAGCATACCATTCTAAGAGGAATTCAAAGTTTATTAGATGAAAATCTGTTTTGGAATGGCTGAGACATCCAAAAACAAAGTAAAACAAAACGATCCTCATAAAAGGTGGGTTCCACCTTTCATTAGGATGCTCTTCTTTGGATATCTCAGCTACATCAAAACCAATTTTCATCAAATAAACATTGAATCCCTCTTGGAATTACATGCTCTTTCATATTTCATAAAAGGTTTCTCATTATCTCACCCAACAAATGTTTGAAACTTCAAGTTAGGTCTCAACCAAAACTATATGATCCCTTTAAAGTAACAATTCCCTTTTGAATTAGATTTTTTTTTTCTAATTCAAGCAGGATTTGTTACTTGAAATAATAAAAAAAAAAAAATCCATATGCTGCCTCTCTACGATCTACCCACCACCCACCTTGCTTTCAATTAAGTTTTGCCAAACACTTTGTTGCTATTAGAAATTACTTTTACATAGATCTGGATAAAATCAGAGTGGAGACTGCAACAACTTTGACATGACAATGTTGCCATTCTTCCACTCATGCTGATAGAGAGAGTCACCAGCTTCAAGCTAAATTGAGTATGACATGGTGGTAGCAACTCTTTTTTTTCCAACAGATAAAAAAGAAGAAGAAGAGGTATAGTAGAAATTTGATTGGTTATGATGAGCACCTACACACAATACTGCTGAGTTGTAAAGGTAGTAATAATTTGTGCCACATTAATAAAATCCACCTCAGTTTCCCTTCAATGAATTCCAAAAGGACTGATCTTGTACAGAACTAATTATTTTGTGTGAAACGAACAGTCACAAAATTAATCACACTTAATCTTACCATGTGGGATTGATTCCGATATATGATTTTGATAACAAACAACAACTAGGATTTACACAGCTAAAATCCACTGAAACATGCAATGGCTGAAATGGCATCATTATCACTATTCATATAATGCCTAAATAGATTCTTGTCATTTGATTGGTTGTTTGACATTGATCATTCGTCCCATTTCACTATGACGTCATCATCCGTGCAATTGTGGCTCCATTTACCGTGCAATTTTGGATCCAAACAATTTGCTCCATTGCATGCACGCTGAGAGCCAGGCACACTTCATGTGTAGAATGCTTGCGATTGCATGCAGTGCATGTATGCGACAGTGCGCTAGCGTAAAGCGTTCAGTGAGCACTCTCTCGATCTCAGATCCTCTCTTGTTTCTAAATTAATAAAACATCACATGACAAGGATCTATTTTAGGCGTTACATAAAACAAATAAGAAATGTTTTTATTCATGCAATGAACAGAATATTTCATTCGCTGAAAGATGGAATGATCCATTCAACTCGGCTGCACCTCGTTGAACGGAGCATTTCATCTTTCATCTCATGAAATATTCTGTCATTGCACTCATAAACATTCATTATTTGTACAGTATGTAACTGACTCACCTTGGAGAGCCATGGCAAAATGCATCGCCGATGGAATTCATGGGAGCAGGGCAGAGTGCTTGTGACATCACCCTCCATGTACGGCACAAGACATATAGGACACTTTCCTGTAGGCGTTTGTAGGCAATGAAAGAAGAATTTGGAGTGAGACAGACAGACAGACAGACAGACAAGGATGTACAGTTAGGGTGATTGTTGGAACAAAAAGATGCAAAGAGGAATAAAGCAAAATCACGATGAACGTAACATTCCAACAAAGAGTGGTTGAATTCTCAGTTTGTAAATGAAGATGCATCAAAGGTTTGATTATCAAATTATTATTTTCCATTTCTGTTTAGTACAGATCCTCTACTCTTGATAGTGGCTTTGACCCAGAAATGCAAGAACTCAGATGCAAGAACTCAGAAGTAATGAACTTGGTCTTAAGTTTAAAATTAAATGTAAAGAGGTGATATTTCATTCCTTACTGTGCCTTTAGGAGAATGAAAAAAAAAAATCAAACTGCCGGTAATTTCACATCTAGATTATTAAAGACGTTATATGCAACAGAAGTGAACATCAGCTCCTCAAGTGGGCCTAGGGAGTCTGATAGTTTCTTCCTATGACCCAAGCCTACAAGTACAAACCTTAGAAGCTCACATCACTCTAGAATTCATATTCACAGATGCCCATGGACTACATGACGGTCTTGCAGCATTTGAATTAAAAGAACTTTGAGCCTTCTGATTCTCATACCAACATTCAGTGGTCACTTGGCTCCCCTCTTAAAGGGTGTGTACAGTTCTGGTTGAGGTGAGGATTTAGCTTTTATCATTTTGCGAGATATTCAGAAACCACTCTATGAGATGTCAAAGAGCATGCAATTCTAAGGAATATCAAAAGTTTATCTGTTGAAAATCGGTTTTGAAATGGCTGAGATATCTAAAAACAAGGCGAAACAAAGAGGTCCGAATAAAAGGCGTGGCCTGTCGCCTTTTATTTTTATTACTTTTTGGATAGCTAAGCCATTTGAAAACCAATTTTCATCAAATAAATGTTGAATCCTTCTGAAAATTACATGCTCTTTCATATTTCATAAGAGGTTTCTCACTATCTCACTCAGGAATGTTAAAAACATGAATCTCCACCTCAACCAGTATCTTCTGTGTTTCCCCTTAACATAAACCCATCTGATAGTGACTCTACTTCTGCTCATAATGTCCATGTAAGGTCCATCTCCCTTGCCATTTACCATGCTTGTTTGAAATTCTGAGTGCAGTCATGCCAAATCTGGCTAGTTGAAAGGTACCTTGTAGTGTGTATGTCACACTTTTACCATTCTTTAAGAACCTACCCAATCTGTCAGATGTTTTCCTTGTTAGCTTCAAATTGGCAACCACTTCTTTGGAGGCTGGAGGAGCCTTGCGGATATCTTCAGGAAGGGCCAAACTAGAGAAAATGAAGAGTAAGATCAAATTACAAACCAGTAATTGGTATAACATGCCAAACACAACATTAACTAAAACCATATGTAGCACAACTGAAAAGGGGGGGGGGGGGATCAAGTTGATATGTGTACGATTCCTCAAGAAACCATTTCTGTCAGAACATTCAAATTCTATGCTGGCTTTGTTCACAAAAAGTTGCCTTTTTAACTACCACAAAGCCTGACGGAGGCTTCCCTACCTCGCAACAATTGATGAATGCAAAAATGAATTCATGCCTAGAAAACTTTGGGGGGGGGGGGGGGGGGGATTCCGGGGAGTAGGTGAATAGAATGGCTTGTTACTATTTTACATAGTTGCAAGAAAAGAAACATTCATGAGCTTAATACTTTCATACAGAAACAATCTATTGGGTCAAAGCTTATATGACACTTACCCTTCTCTCTCTGCATAATCCCTGATATCATTGATGAGTATCCTACAGACAGTGATAAACACAGAGAAAAACAGAGATACCTCTGTTATTAAAAAGGTGCAGAGACCCGGTAGTTGCAGGGGGGCGCCGTTTAGCAGTGATACGAAGATTGCCGAAGTTCAGCTGTCATCAAGAGTATTATTAAAGCGCATAGGTGTCGCTTGGTAATGTTTGCCTTCATTGTCTTCTCTGCTTATCACGCAGTCTGTAGTCACTAGTGATGCCAGGGTACATGCTTCTTAGTATGACGTCACAGAAGAAGTTTGCTAAAGCTGTCATTATCAGCCAAATCATGAGCCAAACTGTTATCAGACCACTGACTACAGCGGATTGGGCTTAGAACTTCAGACTCCTGGAAATAGGTCAAAGCATCTATAAGCTAGTTCAGATTCTGAACTAAGCACTTCAAACGCTAAAGAGAAGTCGATAGCATAGGTGTCTGTAGGAAACTTGCGCCGTTTGCACGCGTACGCATTCGACTAAACCACTGGGTCTATGTGCCTTTAAATGCTGGCAAATGTAGTTTATGTGGCAATATGTGTGAACAATAGTATCGGTACAGTAGCTATTCAGGCAAATCTGACAGAAGCAACCATTCTATTACTAAAATATACTGTAAAACCATAAACATTTGCAGCATAAAACATTCATGCATTGGATATGATGGCCTTCTTTGCAGCATGAAACTTCTGGTTACTTTGGTGCATGGTGGCTGACATTCAATGCACTGGTAGAGAGGATCTAACGTTAGAAGTATAGAACACATTTAGATTCATAAGTGGGAAAAAGCACCAGGTGTGGTTGAAATTACAGTCACAGTTCCACAGACAGTCCTTCATGAATTTATAAATTCTCTTTATCTCAGGCTGCGGCTGTGAGTCAACAGAGAATGACCATCTAACAATCTAGGGTCTAGGCATCCATTCACTATGTTTTTTGATAACACTCAATGTTGCCATATCCAGTCCAGTAACCAGTATACAAATAATGACTGCTATGAGGGGCACAGTTAAAATTATGGTTTTCACACCACAGAGAGCCTACATAATTTTAACTGTGCCCCGAATATCAAGCTGTCATTATTTGTTTTATATACCGAAAATGTAGATTCCGAAATATAGATACACGCGTACCGAAAATATAGATTCTAGTCTCTTTTACAGCACTCGTAATCAAGGCTGATCGACAGCGCGGCGGTTGTATCATTGGTGCGTACATCAGAGTGATCTATGTGTACGGGGTTGCGACTGTCTCCAAACCTATTCACAGGGCACAGTTGATTCTATGCCCCGGGCACAGTAAATCACGATGTCATTTTGATCAAAAATGGGGCACAGTTATTTTCATGACTCCACTTTTAACCAATCAGATGAGAGGAATCTATATATGAGGTAGGCCTATATAATATTGAACAACATGTTAACCACAGTTGATAGAATAAGACAGTCTAACAGTTTGAGTTAGTTATTCTACTATTCTACATTGTTATTTTTTACTCACATTCTACGAATCGTTGTGCTAACGCAATGAAAGTAAGTTCTTTTAACATGCCAGTAGTCTATCTAGTAGGTGACAGATCTCACAAGATTATCTCTGGACTCTATCTTTTTTCTTTCTTTTTTCTTCTTCCAGTCTGATGTAAAATCTAGTGGTAGTCCATTGCTGGCATATTATCATACCTTATGCTTGTCATACACCACAGCCGTGCACCCTCCTTTATACTTTTGTTAAAAAACAAAAGAAATAAAAAGAGAAAAATGGGTAGGGGGAGTGCGCCCCCCTTTAATGAAAAGGCGCCCCTACCTCGATCTACCACACCAAACCATATTTTACGGAATTCCTGGATGGCTCCGCCCCTGTCAATTAATATCTAACGTTATAGGGCCTAGATACTCTATGTGCAGTTTTAAAAAAAAAAAGAAAAAAAGAAGTTCTTTCTGTAAGAGATTGACGTGAAAGAGGTGTGTGTAATCTATTATCAAGGAGCTTGTCACCCTCCGTCCTTGACCCATGCATGATCGTTGCTGGTGTAAAGTTACAGTCGACTGTCGACATACGAGTCCGGACTGCTCTTTCAACTGCACCCCGCAACTCTGGCGGAGAGTTGTATGGAGAAGCCGATTGAAATCGTGTGAAGCACTCAATACAGTTTAATATACCACAAACTCGCAAAAAGCAAACTAAGGACATTAAACAATACCTTGCCCATCTCAGCAATGTATTCAACTCAGGACCCTCTTCGCCAGTAGGTTCACAATTATGTTCGTCAAAGTACGAGGCCATTTTCAGCTCATAATGGTTTGGTGGTTCCTTCTTTTTCTGCACACCGAGTCCAGTACGTGTGTAACGTGTTTATGCGTGCGTGCAGCAGAAAAACGATAACACAGATTTAGCAAGTCATTACAGACATAAAGGTGAGTAGGTAGCGTACCTACGTCATACAGGGTGATGTAGTGAATATTCATGAGGGTCGCTTTCCAAGCAGCGTGTTGTATGCAGAAAAAAAAACACACACACACACACAAACAAACAAACAAACAAACATGTTGCCCCGTACACATAATACATCCATTAGCCTGAGCAAATTAATTAACATCTGAAAAGTTATGCAAATGAGATGTACAAATATGTAGGCCTAATTCAAATGTTATCTAAAAGCCGACCAAAAACTTTTTTTTTTTAAATTTTCTCTTGAATATAGCAAGACTTGGTGCATCTTTTAAATCATCACTTGGCTTCAAAAGCTTGGTCCTGTATATATAACAAACAGTATTTTGGGCAAGGATGGTGCAGAGTAAGGAACTAAAGGTAAATGAAATTCATCTTTACAAACACAAATCCATCGTAAAGCTTATCACTAAGTCCTCGAAGAAATTTATTTGTGAATTTAGTCCAATAGCACACCCTTTTATCTGAAGAATTATTGTTTGTATCCATTCACTTATTTCGACCAAAAGATCAGTCTGTCACACTGTATTTGATCGTCAGCGGCGACTATACATCTGGCTTTCCGGACCTGAGACGGATGTTTCTGTCTAAACTGGTTGTCCTTTAATGAGGTTTATAGATATTAATTTGTTTAGCACTTTGTTTATCTTCTCGTTATTTTTTTTCTTAACATTTGATGAAACTGATCTATTAAGGTCATGTTTGTCTTTTTTATTTTGTATGGGTAATATTCATTGGTGCGACCAAACGTTGTTGTTGTTGTTTGTTTTTGTATACGTATTGTGTGTGATTCTTTTTTTTTTCTTTGTTTGACTTTGTGCCATCGAATGCATCCATTGGATTTGAAAATTGGAAAAAAAAAAACCCACATGATCGGAACAAAGCCAGCATAAATGCCTAAATGAATTTTACACCAACGACTATCATTGAAAGCAATGATGGTGCTTATGTTATCCCGATGACCATGATAAATAGCAATGATAATTCCTGATGATCATGATCATAATACATGGTATTATTCTGTAAATTGGTTAATGATGTGTTTTAGGTTGATATATATGTAATTTTCTTCTTTTGTTTTTGTGTGTTCTTACACATGTATCTGTCTTTTCTCATTTCTAAAAGTGTTTAGAGACTTGAATGTAATTTGCGCTCTAAAAAATGGTGTATTATTATTATTATTATTATTATTATTGTTATTATTATTATTATCATTATTATTATGATTATGATTATGTGGTCTAGATAAATTTGGTACATGTGTTCAGAATAAATTTGAGTGATAATGTTCACAATAATAACACTTTCATGACGATGAGGGCAACAATACTTAATGCTAAGAGAACCTTAAACGAAAGCCATCTCAATATGTATCATGCTCTATTCAGTAAATTGCTTCTTCTTCCTTTTCTTATTCTTAATCTTCTTCTTCTTCTTCTTCTTCTTCTTCTTCTTCGACGTCGTCGTCGTCCTCGTCATCTTCCTCCTTCAATATCAGCTGCAAATTCTTGTCATGACAGGAGATATTATGCTGTGTATATCTATTTTGTATATATATGAATATCTGTACATTTCTTTTTTAATCTGAACATTCAAATAAGGCAATAAGAATATGTACCAACTCACATTATCTAGAACATACTGATCCATTATTCCTTAGACTAAAAGTTCTTAAAGTTGACGATATACACAAATTTCAAACAGCAATATTTATGTTCAAATACACGCAAAATCTACTCCCACTCTTCCACAACGCATTTTCCCTTAACAGGGATGTCCATGCTTACCCCACGCGCCATCGTAATGATTTCCATTTGAATAACCCTAAACTCCTATTAGCTCAAAAATCAATTCGGCATAACGGGCCTGATATTTGGAATTCACTCCCTCTCCACATAAAACAGTGCACTTCTCTCTATTCCTTTAAGGAAAATACAAAGAAATATTTCTTGGCACAATATCATACGGTACAGTAATCATTAAACATGTACCTCTTATACTCAACAACAAGGCAATATTTGGTCCACCCCCTTTTCCTTTTCTTTTACTTTGCTGCTTGACCCTTCGCCCATATTATAACATATCCAATCATTTTCTTAGAAGTGCTGACCATCAACACTTTCGCGCTTCATCACCTGCACACGCACTCACAGGCACCACTCCTGTTTAGCAAGTAATTGTATAAAACTGGATTTACGCGCACTTTAACATGGCCCATCTGTATTAGTGTTCAAGTACTACAATAAAAAATGGTAATTTAACTCCGGCTGTCCGTCTGTTCAAGCACGGCTTATAACGGCGGCCCTCTGCATCATATGTATATATTATATATTGTACTGTGAATTAAGTCATTATTGGCCATATAAACATTTTGAATGTTATTTAACGTTTCATTTGTCTTTACATACAAAATATGACTTACTATGTAATATGTCAATAATTTTCAGAATTGTATTTGTGTAATTGAACCTGCCTTTGTTATTTTTGTTATTCTGAAAGAAAATATGAAATGCAGAAAATAAAATCTTTTCAAACAAAATAGACTCAATTAAGTGTACTAAATTGACAGAGTATTGTTTTGTATATATATTCAATATGTATACTCAAACATTCAAGGAGAATGTATGGCAATGAATGAAATCGAAATGAAGCAAAAATTTGGAGGAAAAACGTTTGTGTTAACCTAATGTGGTAATGTGAATGTTTTTCACAAATCTTAACAAGATGATTTAATGAGTGGTTGATTGATTCTGTCATCCAGGAGCTCAAATAAAGACAGAATGACAAATTTGTTTTATCTCTCATTAAGGAGAAATGATGGTTATATCCTGGGGAAGATATAATTGTGAGTTGTATTCATGTTAGTGGAAGCATAGTGTGCTCTTCATTTCTACACCAATATCAGTTGATTACTGAATTTGTGTGATAATATGAAATGCATGAATATTCATCATCCTCATGAATATGCATGACTCCCAGGGTAGTAATTCAAGTGTGCACCTAAATGTTCATACATCACAAAAATTAAGTTCTTTGGTTGTGTGTTCATAAGTTTGTAGAATCATTGTTTTGTAAACAATGATTCATCTATATATAATAGTTGATTTATATTACAGAGTTTATATGAAGCAGTGGAGTTTTAGAGTACAATGCAAAGAAGTTTAATTGTACAAGATGAACTGTTCACTCTGTGGAGTAATATGGAACACTGGGAGAGCTTCAGGAGTAGCCAAGTACTGAGAGGTGGAACCTCCCAGGAGCTCAGGAGAGCTGAGTAAGTTTTGTAAATATTTCTTTTATTACTTCCACTACATGTGTGACTTGTATAAGAAATTAAGCACAGACACATCCTGTGTGTAGTAGCCACATACCCAGAGAAAGGTACCTAGGCATGTAGCAATTTGTTTTTGTTGTTTACAGTAGGTTCAGCTCCGTTGTGTGTGTAAGCGTAAAATGTGCATAGTGTATACACACGCACACACAGGAATGTTGGTTCACTGCACAGCAGTCAGAGTGCATTGGCATAAATGTATCAATTTGAAATGTATCATTTTTAGATCTAGGCATTCTTGCAGCATGTGTGTATGAAGTTTGCAATACACTATACACTATATTCATAATCACAGATAGTATGTGAAGTTATGAATGAACAGTGCAATGACAGTGTGGGAAAGAATTTGTGGCAATGTTTATGTTGACAAAAAGGGGGAAAGACCTATTGCAATGTTTATAGTATCATAGTGCATTGTTGTTACTGAGTATGTTAGGATGTATACACATTATGCATAATGGTCATACAACTTGCACGTTGCTAGATATACGCTTGTCAAAGAATGTGTGATATGTGAATAATTTCTCAATAATTACTTTCTGTATAGATGAGGAATTAAAGGTAAAAAAATGTAAACACAAGAAATATGTGTTTTGTAACAATGCATAGATTTTACATATAGGCTTATATGTAAATTGTTATCTTTTTTGTAGATAAAGGACTTGGGTTACTCACTCAGCTGGTTGGAAAACCAGAGCAATGAGGAGACAGTTGGGTGAGTCAGGATGGCTCAATGTTCATATGTATACAGAAATTACTTTCTTGACAGAATACAATTTACGCTATTGTGTTTTGCGGAATGAATATGACAGAATGCAGAATATCAAAGCATGTTATTGTGAAATATTGTACAGTATTGATCACATTCAGAAATTAACAATTCAAAGGAAGCAATGTTGATTGTTGATGCATTGAATATCTAATTGAGAAAAAAGGATAAGTTTCATATTGTTTCACTGAAATTGTATGTACAAAGAAATCAATACTATTAGCATATTGTCATGCTGTTTCTTTGCCCTGTTTCTGATTTCTTTAAATCTCACAGGGGTCGTCTATTGTAAGGACAAGGTCTCTTCTCTTGTTTAGAGGTCATCTCTTTTACGAGTGAACAAGATCTCTTTTAGATGATCATCTCCTTTAGTGGACGTGGTCTCTTCTAGTGATCGTTGTCTTATATTCGTCTTTTAGTGGACGAGAACTTTGGATGTCAACTTTTAAAGGACGTAGTCTTTAAATGAACGTCGTCTTCAGGTCGTCTCTTGTGTAAAGGAACATCTCTTTTAGAGGATCATCTCCTTTAGTGGACGTGGTCTCTTTTAGAGGTCAACGTGTTTACCATAGTGTTCAAGCGATCCATTGCAGTCTTCGAAACAGACTTTACCACAGCGTTTACCAGTTCATATGTTTGACAGTCGTCAATACAGTCTTAGGTCTTTGTATTACAAGTTTTGATCCAGAGTTTGTTATCAAATTGTAAATAAATTCAGCTATTTCAGTTATATCCTACATTAGAGTGAAAGTGTAGTGGTTTTACCGTCCCACGTGAAAGCCGGACTACGACATTGGTGTCAGGAGTGGGATATACTGAATAGACTGGATTGGTTGATAAGACACAAGACAATGCTAACAAAGAGTTTGAACAAAGTGATGAACAGCGACCCTCAACTGTTGGAAATCTTCGTCGGTGTTGACGATAGACGATAAGGAATCGTCAGGTTAGTCGTCGAGGAAGAGACTTTGTAAACATTGTACAATTGTGACTAGTAGATACCTAAGTCATTAATTGTGTATTTGATACTCTGTGTATACAATTGTATATTGTTATTTCTCTCCACGTAAATCAGCAGCATGCCTCGCGATACTGATACTGGAGGAGTAGGAGCTGGAGATGCTAACGGCTCTGGTATTTCTGAAATGATAGCTGCTCTCACTGGAGCATTTCAGAGTCTTTCTGCCACTAGAGTAGTTCCTGCAATCAAACTGTCCAAGTTCAAAGGTATTTCAGTGAAACCTGGAGACACAACGATCACTGAATGGCTTGATGAGTTCGAGGAATACTGCTCATTCTATAAGTTGCAAGGTAGAGAGAAGGTACAGGCATTGCTATCTCATTTGGCTGGATCAGCAAAAGATGAAGTTCTCTGTCTGGAGCAAAATGAGAGAGAGAACTATGAATGTCTGAAATCGGCCTTGAAGACTAGATTCGCTCTTCGGGAAACGGTGCAGTCTCTTACGAGTCAGTTACACAGCCGTGTGCAACAGGAAGGAGAATCTCTTGCTGCATATAGTAGTGCACTGATCAAGATATACGATCGAATGGAATCGGTTGCATCCACTGATGAGCGGGCAGCTTTGTGTCAACTGCGAGACAGTACACTACGAGAAAGATTCATCCAAGGTGTACGAGACAAACAAGTAAAGAGGGAAATGAGACGCGCCGCACTAGATACTGCAGGGAAATCATTTCTGGTCATGAGAAAAGAGGTGCTTGAACTGTTCCAGGACGACAGCATTCCACCATCTAAAGTTAAGATCAGGGAATGTGAGGTAGAAGCGGCAAGGATCACATCACCTGATAATGTGTGCATGCAACACCTACAAGAAGAAATCTCGGGACTAAAGGAGACACTACAGGAAGTGGTGAAAGTAGTTGCCGAGATGAAGCAGAACTCGGGTGTTCAGCAGCGTCAGAAGAAACAGGAGAAATGGTGCTCCAACTGTGGACAGAAAGGGCATGTCAAGAGTGATTGCAAGTCACCTACAGTTTGTTTCGGATGCAAAGAAACTGGGCATATCCGTCGTGATTGTCCACATGAAGCTAAATATGAGAAAAAGGAGAAAAAGAAGAAAACAGAAGCAGAGGTGAAGGCAGTACATGACACAGGAACAGATGATGTCATCTCTGACCTGATTGTTGAAAGTCCAACGACGGAAGCAACAATTGCTGGTATCGCTACTGGGTGCATACTAGACACTGGAGCAGAGGCCAGTCTAATTCCAGTCAGCTATTATGAGGAAAACTTGAAGTCCTCCTTAGGTCCACTCGATGGTACAGGTAGTGGAGTGAAAGTGGTTGGAGTTACCGGTAATATCATTCCCATAGTGGGTTATGTAAAAGCTCCAGTTGTCATTGACGAGAAAGTTGCACAAGTAGGATTCCTGGTAGTTAGTGATCAGGTTTGCACCAAACGGAGAAGTGAATTTCCAGTCATTTTAGGATGTAACGCCCTAAGAGCACTTATGGAGGAAAGAGGGGTGCAGGACATGCCTGGTTGGAATCTGGTTGGAAAAACCCTTGAGGCAGGGAAGAAATCTCGGAAGAAAGGAGGAACCTCACTGCTGCGAACAAAGAAAGATGAAGTGGTTCCACCATTCACAGTGCGCCGTGTACTCTGCCATGTAGATGACACTTCACTTAGAGGTAGTGATGTTGTCATTGGTGCTGGTCCTACATCAAAGGTCAAAAGTGAAAAGAAAAATCCTGATGTGTATGACAGCTGTGTAACGATCACAGAGAGTGATGTGCAAGTAACAATCGCTAATAGATCCGACAGTAGGATTAGTATCAAACAAGGTACTGTTATTGCATCGGCAGTGGAGATTGAAGAGAGAGAAGAAGTCATTGTGAATGATAGAGAAGGAATGGTGGAGATAATGGTGGAGAAAGTTACAGTAGAGGCTGATGCTGACATGGAAACAAGCCTTCAGTCGCAAGGAGTAGGCCTAGATGTAGCAGCAGATGCACAGATGTATATGTGTCAGGATGGACACAGTTTCCAGTTACCTACTGGTGTCAAGCTGGAACACGCCAACACTGAGGAGAGAGATACTCTTGCTCAGGTTATTCACAAGAATCAGGAGGTATTCTGTAAATCGAACATGGATCTTGGATACTGTAATGTCATCCCACACGCTATCCATACCGCTGATGGTCCACCAATTCGACTCCCGTATCGTCGGATAGCACCCGCACAGATACCTGAAATGAAGACTTTGCTCCAAGAGATGTTGGACAAGAAGATAATCAGACGATCAGACAGTCCATACGCTAGCCCGGTGGTACCTGTTCTGAAGAAAGACGGCACACTACGGTTTTGTGTGGATTATCGACAAGTTAACGCAAGAACCATTCGTGATTCCTTCCCATTACCACGAATAGAAGAGACGCTAGAAGCGTTAGGTGGCGCAAAGTATTTTTCATCTTTGGATCTGGCAAACGGATACTTCCAGATAGCCATGGACGAGGCATCTATCGACAAGACTGCCTTTCGCGTACCATGGGGATTATTCGAATTTCTGCGTATGCCACAAGGATTGGTAAATAGTCCCAGTACGTTTCAACGAGTCATGGAACTGATCTTTGGTGATATGAACCAATCTCAACTCATCATCTATTTAGATGATATTCTTGTCTTCTCTTCTACCTTCGATGAACATGTCACTAGACTACAGGAAGTGTTCAGACGCTTGAAGGAGTTTGGTCTCAAATTGAAAGGGAAGAAGTGTCACTTCCTTCAGGAGGAGGTCAAACACCTTGGACATGTCGTCACCTCACAGGGGATATCTGTGGATCCAGAGAAAGTGGAGAAGATAGTCAAATGGCCTGTCCCGACAACCGTGGAGGAAATACGGTCATTCCTCGGTTTAGCATCTTACTATCGCCGCTTTGTTCCTGGGTTTGCTAACATGGCAGCACCTTTGCATGAGATAGTAGGTGGGGCACAGAAATCTACGTCAAAGAAGGTCAAACGGCACAACACAAAAGGAACAGGGATATTCAGATGGACAGATGAAGCAGAAATCTCCTTCGATGGACTGAAGAGAGCGTTGTCATCTGCACCAGTGTTGAGTTATCCTCAGTTCGGCAAGGACTTTGTGGTTGAAGTTGATGCTTCTTTGAGAGGCCTTGGTGCTTGCTTGGCACAGTACGATGAAAATGGACTTCTACACCCAATTGCCTATGCGAGCAGGGGACTGCGGAAAGCCGAACGCAACTATCCAGACTACTCTAGTTTCAAGCTAGAATTGCTTGGACTTAAGTGGGCCATAGCGGATAAATTCAAGGAGTACTTGATGGGTAGTCATGTAATTGTACTGACTGATCACAATCCACTTGCCCACTTACAGACAGCCAATCTGGGGGCTACTGAGCAACGTTGGATGGCCCAACTTGCACCATTTGACTTGGACATCAGATACCGGCCTGGAAAGACTAACCATTGTGCAGATGCACTGAGTCGACATCCTGCTAATGAGGTGGATGATACGTCGGGTATCAGCATACAAGCAGCGATGGTGGGAAGTGCAGTACCAGTGGAGGTAGCAGCACATACAAATGAAGGGCACGAGGATCACAAGAGCGACTTTGTTCCTGGCATTTTTCCTTCACTTAGTTTGGATGAGTTAGCCAAACTTCAGGAGAAAGATGATGTCCTTCAAGTGGTGAAACAATGTGTTGAAATTCATTGGCAACCTGGAGATGAGTTGCCAAAAGAGTCACCAGAAGTGAAAAGCTGGTTGAGAGAATGGAGCAAACTTGTACTCATCGATGGAGTGCTATATCGACAGATACAGGCTAGTGATGGTGACACACTGACTCAACTGTTGGTTCCAAAAGACATGCGAAGCATCATTCTGGAGACAGTTCACAATAAATGGGGCCACCAAGGAGTTAGTAGGACAATTGCACTACTCAGAACAAGATGTTTTTGGCCTGGAATGCACACAGATGTTCGTCAATACATCCGGGAGTGCTTCACCTGCACGATGTCAAAACGTACCCCAACAGTGAAGGCACCACTGAGGCATATCCTAGCCTTCAGACCCCTGGAAATCTTGGCGATAGATTTCTTGAAGGTGGATCGGGGTAGAGGTGGATATGAGGATGTATTAGTAATGACGGACGTGTACACGAAGTACTCTCAAGCCGTCCCTTGCAAGGATCAAACCTCTCACACAGTGGCAAAAGTGCTGAGAGACTGTTGGTTTTCTCATTATGGAATACCAACTCGCATTCACTCGGATCAAGGCCGACACTTTGAAAATAGTGTGATCCAGGAACTCTGTCAGCTTTATGGCATCAAGAAATCAAGGACTACGCCATATCATCCAGAGGGGAATGGACAAGTGGAGAGGTTTAATAGCACTCTCTGTACGATGATCAGATCACTAGAACCTCAAGAGCGTAAGAACTGGCCGGAAATGTTGACACATCTTTTGTACGTGTACAACAGTACGCCACATCGAGTGACGGGATACTCGCCTTATCGACTCATGTTCGGAAGGAACCCTTCAATCCCACTAGATCAACTTCTGTCGCGAGTGAAACATGATTGGGATCATGAATACATTCAGGAACAGGCAGACGCACTTCAACGAACAGATGATGTAGTCAAGCGCAAAATGGAAGCGGCAACAGCGACCAGTGAAAAGCTTCATGATCGTCACCCGAAGGATGTACCATTTCATGTTGGACAACATGTACTTCTGAAGAAGGTTGCCTTTGATGGTCGGCATAAGTTGTGTGATAGATTTCACCGAGAGAGTTATGTCGTCATCAGTATCAACTCAGAGGGAGACGTATGTCAAATCAAACCAATTCATGGGGGTACAACAAAGACAGTGAACAGAAAGTTGTTATGCTCTGATCCAAGGAAAGAGGAGATAACACTCGAACCCCCTCTGTTTATGTCAGATGAGACCCTTCAGACAAGTGACATGGCTACATCGTCAAGTGAAAGTAGTGAGGACGAACAAGACAATGAGTGTCCTTTCATGGTCTATCCTCTGCCAGAATGGCAAGACGTTAGTACTTCGGATGAAGTAATTACGAATTCTCTCAGGAGATCTAACCGAGCAACTAAAGGAAAGCATAGTAATCCGGCAAGATTACCAAAGTCAGCTGTGAAATAAGCATGTCAGTTATGTGTGTTATACATACATTTCATAATTCATTTGATATTGTACATAGTTATACTGACATTCGCGGACGAATGCTATTTGTCAGGATGGATTGTGGTAATGTGAATGTTTTTCACAAATCTTAACAAGATGATTTAATGAGTGGTTGATTGATTCTGTCATCCAGGAGCTCAAATAAAGACAGAATGACAAATTTGTTTTATCTCTCATTAAGGAGAAATGATGGTTATATCCTGGGGAAGATATAATTGTGAGTTGTATTCATGTTAGTGGAAGCATAGTGTGCTCTTCATTTCTACACCAATATCAGTTGATTACTGAATTTGTGTGATAATATGAAATGCATGAATATTCATCATCCTCATGAATATGCATGACTCCCAGGGTAGTAATTCAAGTGTGCACCTAAATGTTCATACATCACAAAAATTAAGTTCTTTGGTTGTGTGTTCATAAGTTTGTAGAATCATTGTTTTGTAAACAATGATTCATCTATATATAATAGTTGATTTATATTACAGAGTTTATATGAAGCAGTGGAGTTTTAGAGTACAATGCAAAGAAGTTTAATTGTACAAGATGAACTGTTCACTCTGTGGAGTAATATGGAACACTGGGAGAGCTTCAGGAGTAGCCAAGTACTGAGAGGTGGAACCTCCCAGGAGCTCAGGAGAGCTGAGTAAGTTTTGTAAATATTTCTTTTATTACTTCCACTACATGTGTGACTTGTATAAGAAATTAAGCACAGACACATCCTGTGTGTAGTAGCCACATACCCAGAGAAAGGTACCTAGGCATGTAGCAATTTGTTTTTGTTGTTTACAGTAGGTTCAGCTCCGTTGTGTGTGTAAGCGTAAAATGTGCATAGTGTATACACACGCACACACAGGAATGTTGGTTCACTGCACAGCAGTCAGAGTGCATTGGCATAAATGTATCAATTTGAAATGTATCATTTTTAGATCTAGGCATTCTTGCAGCATGTGTGTATGAAGTTTGCAATACACTATACACTATATTCATAATCACAGATAGTATGTGAAGTTATGAATGAACAGTGCAATGACAGTGTGGGAAAGAATTTGTGGCAATGTTTATGTTGACAAAAAGGGGGAAAGACCTATTGCAATGTTTATAGTATCATAGTGCATTGTTGTTACTGAGTATGTTAGGATGTATACACATTATGCATAATGGTCATACAACTTGCACGTTGCTAGATATACGCTTGTCAAAGAATGTGTGATATGTGAATAATTTCTCAATAATTACTTTCTGTATAGATGAGGAATTAAAGGTAAAAAAATGTAAACACAAGAAATATGTGTTTTGTAACAATGCATAGATTTTACATATAGGCTTATATGTAAATTGTTATCTTTTTTGTAGATAAAGGACTTGGGTTACTCACTCAGCTGGTTGGAAAACCAGAGCAATGAGGAGACAGTTGGGTGAGTCAGGATGGCTCAATGTTCATATGTATACAGAAATTACTTTCTTGACAGAATACAATTTACGCTATTGTGTTTTGCGGAATGAATATGACAGAATGCAGAATATCAAAGCATGTTATTGTGAAATATTGTACAGTATTGATCACATTCAGAAATTAACAATTCAAAGGAAGCAATGTTGATTGTTGATGCATTGAATATCTAATTGAGAAAAAAGGATAAGTTTCATATTGTTTCACTGAAATTGTATGTACAAAGAAATCAATACTATTAGCATATTGTCATGCTGTTTCTTTGCCCTGTTTCTGATTTCTTTAAATCTCACAGGGGTCGTCTATTGTAAGGACAAGGTCTCTTCTCTTGTTTAGAGGTCATCTCTTTTACGAGTGAACAAGATCTCTTTTAGATGATCATCTCCTTTAGTGGACGTGGTCTCTTCTAGTGATCGTTGTCTTATATTCGTCTTTTAGTGGACGAGAACTTTGGATGTCAACTTTTAAAGGACGTAGTCTTTAAATGAACGTCGTCTTCAGGTCGTCTCTTGTGTAAAGGAACATCTCTTTTAGAGGATCATCTCCTTTAGTGGACGTGGTCTCTTTTAGAGGTCAACGTGTTTACCATAGTGTTCAAGCGATCCATTGCAGTCTTCGAAACAGACTTTACCACAGCGTTTACCAGTTCATATGTTTGACAGTCGTCAATACAGTCTTAGGTCTTTGTATTACAAGTTTTGATCCAGAGTTTGTTATCAAATTGTAAATAAATTCAGCTATTTCAGTTATATCCTACATTAGAGTGAAAGTGTAGTGGTTTTACCGTCCCACGTGAAAGCCGGACTACGACACTAACTTTATATCAATTCGATTAATTCACAAATACTTACGAGCCTATGCATTGAACGGACTAAATCTAGCCACTGTTCCCATCATCACACGGTTGTGAAATAATCAAATTGATAATTTCAAAGTCACTGATATTACAAAATGATTTAGCAAAAATCAATCACTTGAATACTAACTTAATCTTCTTCCTCTGGTTTGGCAGAACAACCTTGAGCAGATCAAATCAATGAATTAAAAGCTAATTATATAGTAGGCCTCACATCACACTATACACCTTTGATGACAAACTTTTGATGAAATTTAGAAACAGTGCAGAGGACCAAAGTGAAGGGATGTCATGAATATTTATGATAACAGTCATGACGTAAGGACCCTATTCTCCACCCACTATAAGTCGAAGAGTTCAGCTGTCGTATCACCACCTTGAACCCACTTCTTCGTAAACTGAAGTCATAGACGATAGACATATTGAACTCATATTGAACTCACAACTTTGACCTACGGAAATGTCTCATCCTGAACCAACGAGTGATAAGGCTGCTCCGACCTCGTCTACTGATAAAGTTAAGACTAATGAATCAGATCAGTCAACGAGAAGAGGTAATATTCCGTAGTTTTACACATTGCCTGGGGATTTCGTAGATTTGACCCAACAGTCCCTTTCGTAGTCTTTTATGTTATTGTATGTACGGCCATAGGCCACCACCGCCACCCACCATGCACTGCTGCACACAGGCCAGCTCCATATCTCCAGCCAGGGCCGGGCCAGGACAGGTTAACATTTCGTGATTTGCGATGATAGAGCTACGTATACATGGTGCATTAAAATTTGAAGAAATTCAAGGATGTATTAGGGTGCCTACCACTAGATAGTGCACTATCACAGTACTAATATAATGCAGTAGAAGATTATAATTTAATCATTAATTTATATTGATACATAGAAATGGTAGATCAAATCGAAATGTAGCACTGACAATTACACAATATTATTAAAGTGTCAGTCACGGTCATGCCCTCATAGAATGATTTTTGTAATCCAATATCTTTTATTACTGCGAACATGATGAATAAATTGAATTAAAATTTAGTCTTAGAATACCTACTTAGATTTAATCAAATCAAATCAAATCAAATCAAATTCACTACATCATGAATGTAGACCCGTCTATGCATTAAAGAACGAAAAATGAACAGAGGAGTAGGGACACAATCTGCCTAGGAATGTTATTAATGCAGCTGTCATTTGTATGACGCACCTCTTGACCCCCGGGATAGGTGCGTCAAAGTACCAATGTGCGTCATACCTTTTAGGTACCATGACGTACCCTCCGTCACAAAAAGTGACCCACCTCTATGAGACATTGACGCATTAACCAGTCAAAATGGTGACGCACCTCTTCGTGAAAATGACTGACCCTTGACGCACATGTTATTCGCAGTACGTGCCAGACTGGAATGCTGCAGAGCTCTGTGTGCGCTCACGCAATTCGCTGCCTGCGAACTGTGTACACCGAACGGAACTTCGCCCGCGTGAATCCCTGTCGCCTACGGACCCTGGATGTTTACTTCGATCGCTGTGGTACTGTATCCCCATGTTGTGGGCGGCTGGGGAGCGTTAGTATAGTAGCTTAGCTGCACACTGTAGCGAGCTGCCACTACACTCCAGTACCCTGTTTCGATTCGAATCGGGGTAGAAGCATTCCGTTGTGCAATGTCTGCTTCTTTTTCTCTTCTTCTTCATCCACTTGTCCCTTGCCTCCCAAGTATGAAATGATTTTTAGAGTGTTGTGTGTGTTTTTTGTAACGTTATTGCATCATTTTTCTGCAAGGAAGAGGTGAGTTTCTGTTCGTGTATTGATGTGCACTGCAGTATGTGCAGGTGAAAAGCGTTCGAACTGTCTTTCCCGAGTATCGTGGAAGCTCGATGTATTTCTCGGCCTATCAAAGGAGATCTCATACAATAGAATACTTATAACAAACTATTTTCCGGTCAAAATGAATTGATTTCCTTTGTTTTGTATCGTTTATTGACTTGATCCTAAGGATCTTGTCGCAATACCGAGTTTCCAATGTGTATTTATTTTCACCTTATTTTCGCGTAGCTTTCGGTGCTGTAAACTGTTGCTAGGGCCTAAGCCTACTACTAAACTTGCCGTTCTCCACTGTCGTTTCTCACACATCGTTTGGTACGATTTCTTCCATTTTATATCACTTTATCCGTTCCCTTTATACTTTGAAGTATTTGACGTAATTCTTTCAAGTGTCTCGCACTGCTATTTTCGTAACGGCGATTTCTCCGCTTTGCTGCAATACTTTTTCGAATCGAAGCGACGAAGTTTGATACCAGCCGCTGTAGTGTGCCGTGTGTTGTCTTTTCTAAATATTTGTGTTGTTGGGAGGTGTTGATACTTTGTATTTGTTATTTATTTTTTTTAATGTTGATAGGAAAAGGCTAAAATGGTCTGAGTGATGTCTGATGGTGATGATGATAACTATGCTGGTGTAAAAAGACGGCTTACTGTGAATGCTGAGCGTACGTGCCGTTCGTTCCATTTTACTTTCCCTCTTCTTCTTTCCCCCTTACTCTTCTTTTCCTTTCCAAGAATGATAAAAAAAAAAGAAATTACATACACCTCACAACAAAATAGAACCACGTGCTACCAACCTTCGTAAAGTTAAATCTAAATGTTCAATATCAGCAAAGAATAAGGGGAAAGCACGAATGACAATAAATTAGAGCGAAGAGATTGTTTTACATGCAGTCTCTTCGGCTCGAAGAAACTTGACACCCCACCCCTCTCCCCTTGTGGAAATTTCCACAAAAGCATGTGCCACACCCAGGTGCGTGCCAGACGGAAGAATGCGCGCACTGGAATAAACAGCGTGTAAATATCATGGAAATATCGATCGAAGAACCAGCAGCTCATTAGTTGAATTAAAGGAATCATTGCAAAGATATCGTGATTCTATAGCCTTTCTTTTGGCGCATAGTAGGAAACATCAAACAGTCGAATATAATGTACTTGATCGAATATCTTATGTTCCCTGAACAATAAAAAAAAAAGATCGATTAATCAGTCAATTAAAAATGCAACTGAGCCAGAAATACTTAAAAGGTCTCGTATGCCCAGAGAAATTCACTACGAGTAGGTTCAATGAGATGCAGTCATCACCTGGTTAGACAACAAAATCATGACAATTAATTTCAGTTCACGCTCATGATAACTGCTTATTACTTATCAAAGTTTTGGCTATCAACATTCGTTCGTAGGTGTTTTTTGTTTGTTTTGTATGTTTTTCCTCGTGAAAGACGTAATGATTTCTTCGTATCGAACGTAGACTGCATGTTTACCGTTTATCCAAACAGTAGGCGCCTCTAGGCGTACTTTCTGAATATATTCAGAAATTTCTATCAACATTTTAAATATATTACAAGACTCCCAAATACCAGTTGAAAAAAATTAAGAAATCGAATTTTTTTTTTAGATATGAACAACAACAACAACAACAAAAATGCGTAGGAAAAAACCACTTCAACCTCGAATGACTGCGAATTTCTCTAAACCGTTCCCTAGTTCATGGACATCCCATAGAAACGCGTGTTTTGATATACACGTTGCTATGGCAAACTATCTAGTTTCGCGAAACTACGGCCTGGCCACAGTAATTTTTTTCCGTAACCTCCCGCCTCCCCTTCCCCGATTCGAAAACAGCTTGATTGAAGCCCCTGCCTATTTAAACACGAACCTTATTAAACCCAAGTTAGGTACATGGTTTATATGGCTAGTGTTTAAATAGAATTTACTATTTTAAGTTAATGCAGGTTTTAATAGACTCTCAGTAATGTTAGTTCCATAATCGTTTGTGCATGTGTTTTGGGGCCTGGCCTCTGCCATGCCTCGCCTTCTGTATAGACCGATTCAAGTGACTGTTCATGGAAGTGCGCCCTCTTAAGGCGACGCCATTACTGGGGGCCAACCAGGCCGGGTCGGCAAGCGCCCTGCGTGCGTGGCAAGGGTGCCAGCCGCGGCAGCCAGTGCTTTTGCCACCCGGCGCCAGCCGGCCAGCTAGCTATCTCTGGCGCTGGCAGCGATCGACGCATCTGGATTTGTGACAACTCTAACGTCTACTTTTTTTTTCGTTAGCTAATTAATAAAATTAAACAATTTATACCGGCTATGAGCGAATGGGTAGATGGCATATACGGCTGTAGCCAAAACTTGAACTTCAAGGTAAATATCGGTACGATCCGTGAGTGGAATTGTAACACGTTAGACTCTATTTCTTTTGCGATGACCTGGGTACTCGCGTGTAAGCCCCTTGATCTATTCACATTTGTGTAAGAGGATAAGACACTATGACGTCTAGATAGTAAGCCTAGACTGTTGAGCAGTTAACTGATATAATTAAATACAAATAATGAATCAGTTTTGAGCTAGATAGTAGATATGGCGCTATCAAAGCAACTAATAAGATCAGTTAACTTAAACCTTTTTAGGCTTTTGCCTTTTCTCGGACCAGTGGGGTAAAGTCTGTCTAACGTTTTTTAGATCTTGTCTAGAATTCTAGGCAACAGTCCAGACTAGATCTAGACCCGTCTAGACCTATTGACTTCTAACAAGAACCCTCTAACGTTAGCTACATCCTATATCATTTTCGGTTGTCACTAACTTCCGGCAAGTCTAAGTAAACCAAACTGAAGGCAAATCTAGGCGTTTCTAAGCCGTACAAACTTAAGAAGTTAATTTACGTCGCCTGATGTCAACAACCAAACATTCTGTTTAAGGTCTAAGTAACCTTGCATTTAACATCGCGCTATTAAACGCCTAAAATTATAATCTACAGAAGTGATTTTCAAATCAAACTTTCTTAATATGAATTATGCTTATGAAACGGATGTTTGCCATGCACCATTCATGGCAGTTTAATACATAAGTATCACTTTATCAAAAATTAATTCAAATTCAGAGTTCCAGGCCCAAATTGAGTATGGTCAATTTAATGCTGAACGCTTAGTGAAGAAGTAAAAATTTACAATATAAGATTTTTTTTTACACATCTTGAAACATACATTTGGCTGCAGTGATAGGCTTTAAAATGTTTGTCATATACAATGTAGTATACTAGTAGCCAGGAAATGTATTCTAACTTTTGTAAGTATTGCACCAAGCATTTAAAAATATATATATATATTTAATTAATTCTCAAAATCTTTGATCTGAACCTGTCTTCTAAAATGAACAACTTTATTTCACGAATATGAATATGCAGTGATTTAGCCTAATCAAATAGAGAATCTATTAGGCATAGGCCAAAGTTTGTTTCAAAAATCTGTGCATTTTTTATACCGCTGTGTTTCACTTAAGTGTATATTATATTCATCATGCGTCAGTATATTAGTGTCTGAATTTCACACACTGACGTGCAGCTTCCATTACCGTTTTTTCGCCTGTTATTTTATTTTGTGCACCCAAACAACTGCACAATACAGTGGCGGATCCAGAGGGGGGCGCAACCGGCGCACGCCCCCTCCCCCCCTTTAATTTTCGTTAAAAACAAAGAAAATAAAAAGAAAATACTGCAATGAAAGCCGGAAGTGGCACCAGAAATATTAGTCACGCCCCCCCCCCCCCTTCACAGAATTCCTGGATCCGCCCCTGCAATATGTGTTTTTTTTTTTCTGATCCTTTGAAGCTTTCATTAATTTTAGATCGATATGTCTGAATTACTCAATTTGTCCAAAAGAAAGGCATTAAATGCCGCTGAATGACTTTTCCACAGTGAGTAAAACAATCACAATTTTAGCGCGGCGGTCGCCGACCCAGCGGCCGCCGGCGGCGCATGCGGCCGCGCCCGGCTAACTATGCGCGATGGGTACGCTGGGCTGCTAGCTGCAAGTGCAACTCGCTGGGTAGCTAGCTCGCTGGAAGCCCCCGTTGGCCCCCAGTTATGGCGGCCGTTGTAGCGCCGCTAGCGGCGGTAGGTGAATAGGCCATCGAAATTGAAACGGTCTATACGTATGTACGCGTGTACTGTATGTATACAATACCGTCATGTACCACATGGTCGACATCACGCACGTGGTTTTGCTCGCTGCAGGTTCCACGCACGGTCGACGGTCGATGCTACACTACGGTGAATGCGATTGAAGGATAGCGAGCTTCGCGATGCCGCGGGCTGTATGTGATGATTTTAATCACAAATCGTGTTTGGTAGTGTGGTTTTGGAGCAAATTTGTACTCAAACTTTCTGAAAAGACCTTTAGTCTGACATCAGATAGAAAAAGAAGACATACGAGAATGAAGTGAGTATCAGTATGTTATAATAAAACTGATTGAAAATTGTGTCATTTTCGCGTTTCCAGGAGCCGGTGAATTCGGCCGACTCGCGATCGCGAGTTTGTTTTATTCTGTTACGGAGGGATACCATGCCCCATGCAAGAAGCCTCGCAAAATTACATGACGGTCCCATTAACGAACCTTTTGACACACTCTGGTTAAATGACCGACTATGACGCACATAATGGGTCAGTATTGTGACGGACATTTTGCTCCCGTGACGGCACCACGCGTCATCAAATTGGTGGTACTTGACGCGACCATGACGCACATTTCCCGGGGGTCAAGAGGTGCGTCATACAAATGACAGCTGCATAATGCCTTGTCAGTACTTATCAGTGTAACTGTAAATATTGTCTTTGTTGGATGCATAGTTTTGATGGCCAAAAGTTTAAGTTGTGGTACAGCTTGATGTGTAAAGGAATTGGTAGACTAATGATAAATGAGTTGAAAAGTGACATCATAACAATATAAATCATTAAACATACTTTCTTTCATAGCACTCGGTGAGTTTGAGCATGACATTTTAAGGATTATACATTACAACAAATACACAGAAACAGACTGCTCTGCTGTGGAAATGTGCAGGTGTCATCACAGAGCTCAGAGAGCCTTGATTTGAAATGAGAGGGATGAAAAAAGCCACCACTACAGAAGATAAACATGTAACTTTGCTTTCCCCCAGTTTCCTCTGAAATGCTAATGACCGACATAAATAATCGTTTGAGAGTTTTCCAATTAATAGTAACTCTTTATGATTTGTCGCAGCTACATTGCTAGTGAGGAAATAAGCAGATTCCCAGTTTATTCATTTTATGGAAATCTCAGGAGAGTACCTTTGTTCAGGAATTGCTTGCTTACAATGTTGTATTATACATGTACCATCACTCTCAAAAAAGAAATGTAAACTGCATAAAATTTAAAGACTTCTTTGGATCCTGAATATGAGCACCTGAATAAAAAGGATTAATGTTTTTGTGTGGTGGTTAGACAGATTGTAGGAAAAAAAAGAAATAACAAAGACAAAGCATATGCTTGCTCAGACAGTAAATGCCATGTTTGCTTGACCCAACAGTAAGCACTGATGCTGCAGTGGAAACAGCAACAGAAGTCACGGCTGATGAAAATCCAGATATTGCAGAACTGACCAGGGACATGTTTCAGAAGATGGTAGAATATCTTCAGGGAGACTTAGCATGTAAGTTTGCTTGCTTTCTTGATTGTATTCATGTCATATTTAATTTCATCTGTGTTCTGAATTCAGACAGGGCTGAAAAAGTTGTCAATGGCAAAAGAAAGTAAAAAAAAAAAAAGCTTGATGATTTGGTGAAGTAACTGATTTAAGAGCAATGAAACAAAACTGTCTCTGATTATATGCTTTCAATCAATTCTTTTTTGAGGGAATGAAATTTTGGATGAATGATATGACTATTTAAAAATCATTGTTATTTGATATAGATATAACTGTGAGCACTTGATACTTTAAGTTTTCAGATTGCTTTACATGCCATGTTACTTGTCTTCAAAGGTCGTCTTACAGCATATAGAACAGTAACAATTCAAGTATGGTAATGTAATAATGTAATGATGTGCTGCGGTGGTCAATCGTTTTGTAAAGATGTTGCTCCACTGGTGATACATGTATACATGTATTTTGCAGCAACGGCAGATGATTACAAGCTGCTGGAGCAGATGAACCATGTGACGGCCAAGAAGTATGCAGACATGAGAAACATTGCCCTGCAGATTGGCGACTCCATGAGTGACCTCCAGGAAAAGTGTGAGTCCTTTCAGATGTTATGGCCGATAGCATATATTTGGGGATTTGCGATCATCATAATGAAGAGATCTTTTTAAACAGTCACATCGCTCCTAGTTTAAGCAATTACAAATGAAAAAGGAATGCATGATGAGAAGGTGAATGTAATGACCTTTGACCTTGTAGAGAATCAGGCTCACTTCCTAAGTTGAGCTGGGATGACATCAGCTTCTTGTGGTGTCCGTAAAATTTGTGTTGTGACTTCAAGAAAATGCTTTAGAGAGACACAATAAACATTCATGTAACTCTGACAGTGATGCTGCAAAAATTATCTGATCCTTGATTCAGTTGATATACCTTTAGAGAAAAAAATAGCCAGTGGTATCACTAGTCAATGATTCAGGAAAAAATTATAAAAGTAGAAACTAATAGTCCATTCAAGCTGCTCATTACATTTATATTTGTGTTCTTGCAATTGAAGAAGAAAAAGAAAACTCACCTAAATACAGCAGTCTGAAGTCTACAAAATGCATTGTATATCCCTGATATGGTGAGTAGGATAGCATTGAAGTTGGATGGGAATTGAGAGTTGCGTGAGTAGGGTTCATTCCCATATTTGTACAGTACACTGTAGTAGGTTCATTCATCGTTAAGAGCAGGGTGCTATCCCAGTGAAGTGGTACACCTACCAACATGCAAAAAAATGATGTGGACCCCTCATAGTTCATCCCAGGTGATATGATATAGTCAGCTAATGGTATCAACCAGGCAAAATGTGCCATATTAAAGAAGTGGGTTACAAGGAATATATGAATGAATCTATTGTTCATCCCTCTTTGTTAGTCGAGTGTTTTAAGACATTGCATCTAAAGTGTTGATATTGCATTTTGAATTTTTACAATTGTTAGTTTCTGATGTCGGCAGGACATAGTGTAACACCTGAAGTGTGATTGTGAAATAGGTAAGAGATCAATGTTTTGTCCGTTTGAAACTAGAAGTGCATACATCTTAGTTTGGTGCTGAAAAGTGTCATCACAATCACATATTTGTTTGCTCTAAGTTTGTCCGTTATTCCATGTCTACCACAGATCAAAGCCTTCAACCATACCTGGATCAGATTGACCAAGTTGAAGAGAGCGTCGCTAGTCTGGAGCAAGCTGCTTTCAGGCTCGATGCGTACTCCAAGAGATTAGGTTTGTATGCCTTCCTTCCACTGAATTCTTTTTTTTTATGGTAGAGGGAGGAATGGATGGATGAACTATCTTTGTCGTAAGATGCGACAAGAAAAGTCAATACATTGATACTTTTTAACCATTGCTGTAAAATTACATTTGCATAAGTATTTCTACAATCCCAGTTTTGGTGCAACCATTGCTGGGTGAGAAGACTACTACAGTTAGTGATTTCACACGTAAAGAACTATAAAAAGAAAATGTATAGGAGAGAGAATAAATTGATTTTTCATGAAAAGTGCACTTTCCCTTGACTTGAGGTAATATTGTTCCCCCTATTTTCTGAAAGAGGAAAGTCAAGTGCTTTTTTACTGAAAAAAAAGTTTGCAAAAAAAAAAAATTCTGTATATTTCTTAATATCATTCTTCATATGTGTCATCACAAATTATAATATATAATTCTGAAGTCTTCTCTTCCAGTGATGACTTTAAAAATTCGTAACGTGAACAGATCTTCCAATTTTCCTCAAACTTCACTGATGTGTTCTACTAATGTTGCTGCATTCAGCAATCCACATTAATATTTGAGTTTCTAAACGATAGACAATACAGATGACAGATAAATCCTTTAAATGATGTTTTGCCTGTGTTCTGGTTTCAACACTTGTCTTCTTTTATACCTGTTATTTATTAGTATTAGATTGCACAAAAACAATATACAGTGTATTACACACTTACAAAAGCTTTTAGAATTCATCAAATTCATTGGAACAGTCAGTCCGCAGCACGTATGCTAATGAGCCGATCCAGCAAGATTTATTCAGCACACTCGTTGACGATCTTTGCGTTCGAAAGGTGTCTCGTCGTGCGAGATTTTGCGAGAGTTTGACAGGGCTATGGTTTTCACAGTGTAGCGACTTGTACATACATTCATCATGGCTACAAGTCACACTTGATTGTTCTCCAGACTTTGATCTTTATTTTGATACTAAATTTGCGTATAATATTGGTTCTTATCATGACGATATAATCAGTTGAATTTGCGTAAATTATACCTGCTTTTCACGGAAGATTTTGTCGTCTAAAGTTCGTTTTTGGTTCCTGACCGGATTAAGAAACTATTGTTTCTGATTTTGGCTTTTTCGTAGAGAGGAAACTTAGATGCTCATCATATATTGGAGTCAAGGAGACGCAAGCATGATTTATACTAGTTTTTCCGTTTTGAAATGTCTGTAAAATTCACTCCTAAGCCGGAAGTATGCTCCATACAAAGTGTACAGCTGCGCGAAAGAGCTCTATCATTGGACAGTGCTTGCATTCAGCGCGCGCTGTACCACTGCTTCTAGCTTCTAGCTTCTGTCCAAAGCACAGAAATCTACACACGTGCCTATGCAAGCATGCGCTATGCACGCACGTGACATGAAACCGTAGCAGCGTAATGACGTAATGCAAGCGCTGAATGCAAGCGCTGTCCAATGAGAGAGCTTACTCTTGAGATTGCACGGTTTCAAGCTGACCAGCCCTGACATCGATGTATATTTTACTGGTTCCTGGCCGGATTAAGCAACAAATTGTCAAGATATTTACATGGATACAAATATTAAGAGATGGACTACCAAATAATGCATTTTCATTGAGACGCAAGGTGAATTTGGTATTCTTTTGACGTCTTGAACATGTACTGCAAGAATTACGTTTTTCATCATTTTCAAGCTGAAATTGCGCTATGACATTTTTCATTTACAATAATTTGAGTAACATGTGAGGATAGCTTACATATTTTCCTTGAATTTGATACCAAATTTGTAAATATAAGGTGTATTTTTGTTGCCGAAAGCCCAAGGACAAAATCCCCTTACGCAGCTCATTACATATGCAAGCCTCGAGTAGGCTTGCATACGAGTTGAATAAATGCGAGTGAATTATCGGGTGCTGCGGTCTGACTGGGAAGGTCTGTGTAATAATGGTTTTTGCTTTTTCTTTCTACTACATTCTACAGAAGCAAAGTTCAAGCAACTGGAGAAAAGATGAAAATATGGCAAAGACTTCGATTCTGGAATGCAATATAAGCCCACCTGGCAACCAAGGGAAATGGAATGATTTGTTGGAGAAATTTGGATACATTCCTGTGGTGTTTTAGCTAGGGTTTGTAAATGGACTGTGTTCTTACTGATTTCAGTAATTTCACCATGCGCAGCCAATTCTCTTTGACTGCTAGCTATTCAGTGTCATGTGGATTTCTAACTCAAAGAAATGAGTTCTGTAATACATTGAAAACTGTCTTGTGATGAATACATTTGCACTAGACCAATAACAGTGAATTTGCTTTTCCATAATTTTGTGGATAAGAGTATCTTTGAAGACATTATAATGATATGTCACAACACTATTTAGGATTTATCATTTCCAGCATTTATAGTTGTACTTCCTGCTGTTTGAAATTTTGTCGGGAGGAGCTATGCTTTCTGCCTCAGATTCCATGACTTGTTTTGATGTGCCTTTCATGCATTTACAACACAAGGCTTTATTCAGGTTTTGTGATATCAGAAGCCAAGACTTCTGTCATTGGAGTCATGACATTCTTTTGCAGGTCCTGTAGACGTAGATTTCAATTGGTGATTGCATTTATTACGGACTCACATGGTGAATAGGTGTTGCATTGATCAATCAAAGTTGTTTCTGAATTCTTACAGGGAGCCATGTTTACTGCATGACTATTGATAGCAAATATTGATAGAAGTATGTTAAAAGGGAAGTTTGTCAGTGAATTTAAACTGCACCAATTTAGTATGCTGTGTTTCTCAGAAAAATATCCCCTGATCATTACTGTATAAGTTTATATGCACATCGATCCAACATTCTTGGTACAATTTTCACTCGACAATGTGCAGAATGTTGTATTTCTTCTCTCTCACCAGTTAGTGAAAAAATGAAAAATTAGGGAGATGTTTTGCTGGAAATTTAGTTATTCATATGACTGCAAAAGTGTGATCTGTTTAACTTCTAGAACTAGAAGGAACTTTTATGACAATGCCAGGGATTCTATAGAGGATTCTTGAATGTGATGTCATATCTGTCTGTAAATTAAGTGCATAGTGTGCCTCAGTGGCATTTAAATTGGCTTCATGGTTATTCAGACTAGTGTCATCGCATCTTGAATCAGAAAGAGGAAAAATATGCGCACAAAATGGGAGAATATCATGAGAAGCAAGACATTAAAAGAAAATTTAAAAAGTTAGATTTGGAAGCTGATTGTTTCATTTTTCTCATGTAACCCTTTAGTCTCAAACACATTTTAACAGTGAAGTTTAAATCACCATTCAGCTCTTGGTGGGTTTATACAAAAAAGGAAACAAAATGTACAAATCGTGTCTATGGTTGATGATTGAGACACCACAGTTTGTACAGTCCCTACCCCCCCCCCCCCCCCCTTAGGAGTCATGATCATGACGTCACTGTAGCATACAGGATAATCCCATTTATTTCACTTAATAATGTTTCCTGAAGATCTGCATGCAGGTGAATGGGTTACATGCAAAATGATGACATCATCACATTATCTTGTTGCATATGTTCCCCAAAATTACTCTTTACTCTGAAATCGTGAAACCTAATCGTTTTTTATCAATATTTTTAATTTTGAAACTTAATCAATTCTGGCACTCAACTTGAATACAGAGTTCCGTTTGACTCTAAAGCCTTACCAAACTTGCAGAGATGATGAAGAGAAGTTAGGACTTTGCCATTTTGTTCAAATTTTCAAATAGTGGTGGGTACACAGTGTAGTTGTTTTTGTTTTTGTTTTTTTGTTTTTATCCTCAAATTTCCCGGAGCTGTGCCAATACCTATTATGTAATGTATGTATTGAAATTACTGTAAGTAAAATCTATGAAATATCAGTACGATGTACACATATCATTTAATATTGATGTATAGAATGTGCGTACATTGTATAATTATGTTTAATAGGTAATTTCTTTCATCTGTTCACATGCAGTCTGTCTCACATGTTAAAAATGTTTGAACATTCCAAATACTGGACCTGCTGTGTATTTTAGAGGTTATATAAGTTGCAATAAACTTTAGTCACAGTGGTAAGCAGTCAGTTGAGAGTGCTTGATGTTTGCTGTGTTCACATGACTTGTTGCAATTTACAGCAACATCTGTTTGAAAAAGGTAGTCCCAGTTTGTGAAATGCATGAAGAAATACATGGACTGTGTTGTTCTACTTCACTTGAACACATAATATGTAATAAATACATTGCATAAAATACGAGATGATATGCATCACAGTGAATCTCATTCAATGAAAAGATTGCAAGAGACTACATGCATGGTGCTGCTTAAAACGGTGCTTGGTTGTGAGGGGAACCATTTTTAAGATTACTTTGTTGTCACAGCAGTTTGAAACAACATCAAGTTTACTTGTCCAATAAGATTGACAAACATTGAAATATGTATTAGGAAAAGTGAAAGACCATGTGCTTGCCAGGTAATCATGCAGTGTATGGCATGTTAACACAGTGTACACTTAAAAATTGATATTTCAGCTATCTGACCATTGCGTGATTTTTTTTTTCTTTGGTTCTAGTTTCCAAAATTTAGTTTTCTTGCATATTGTGAAAGATAGACTTAACCTGTTACTGAGGACAGGTAAGGTCGAAGTTTGCACATCTATGTACTATAGCAGTCACATGTTTCACAAATTTCAAGCCAAGTGGTCAAAGACTGAGGGAGTTAGCTGAATCCACAGTATTTTTTGATGATTTTCATTCAAAATATGCAGTTACCATGGCAACGCATTGTTCAACAATGACGAAAGATTAAGTTTGCACATCTACGTACTGTAGCAGTCACATGTGCCAAATTTCAAGCTAAAAGCTTAAAGACTATTTAAAGGGAGTAAGCTGAATCCAAAATATTTTTGTATGCATTTTAGTAAGAAAAAAAAATGCTGTTACCATGACAATGTATTGTTCAATATCGACAGAAAATGTGTTTTGCACCTCTACATAATAACACTGTAGCGGTCACATGTGCCAAAATTCAAGTCAAATGCTCAAAAACTCAGGGAGTAAGGTCAATCCACATATTTTTGTATGATTGGTGTAAAAAAAAAACCACAACTGCTGTTGCCATGGCAACAGATTTATTCACACACACACACACACACACACACACACACACACACAAAAGGTGTCTGGCACAACTTCACATTAATTTGATCGTATATGTCAAATTTCAACTGAATTGCTATATGAAATTGAGAGTCATTTGATCCACAACATTTTGCAAGATTTTTATTAAAATTTGCCGTTGTCATGCCAACGCATTATGCAATACTAATGAAAAAGGTGTCTTGCACATCTACCTTGATAGCGGTCACACATGCCAAATTTTGGTTTAATTGCTCAAAGAATGAGAATAGTTCGATCCTTATTTTCTATGAAAATCTGCTGTTGCCATGACAACGTACTATGTGATACTAAGGAAAAAGGTGTCTTGCACGCTCAAAAAATGAGAGTGATTTGATCCACAAGATCTTGCAACGGACCGACCGCCCGACCGCCCGAACCGCCCGACCGCCCGACCGCCCGACCGCCCAACCGACGACCAACCGCCCGCTCGGCCGCCCGACCTCAGAGTGATTCCTATATACCACCATACACACTGTGTGTGGGTGGGAGTGTAAAAAACAAAACACAATAAACCATGATAACTACATTGTATGTGAATATTAACAGGTGTGACAAATTGCAAGAAATAGACCACGCACTGTGACTAAGAATCAAGGAAGAAAAAAATAGAAAATGAAATTATTTAATAAAACAAAATGATTATCTCTCTAGATAGATTGGAAATCAATTTATAAGATCGTGGTTAGAGATAAAAACTTTGATTATTATAAACCTTGATAATTATTTGAAATTTGGCAGATAATATCTGCCAATATCATATTATGATAAGGGATTCAAATGCCACTTACTATAAGTTCAGTACATATTTGATGAGTTTAGGCCGACATAATCAATTTCCATTGACACCAGCTAGGTTGGTACGTATTCGGGCCATTCTCCGAAAAGTGGCGCCAAAGGGCATTTTTGTGTCTCCACCCTTCTCTAGGCCATAAAGCACGATTTTTTCATCAGGAAACCATTTTTTTAACTTGTATTTATACTAGGGAATATAATGAGTAAAATTAAAATCAATTCAGGTCACAGCACCTCATGAAAAAATTATATTCGACAGCATGACATATGTATATGTTGATTTTACCCATGTCTCCAGCGAACTTTGTGATTATATTTCACGCTCCCGCTCTTTACTGTAATATCAGAACTTTATGTTTTGCTCACTAATTTATAGTGCCTTCAGTGCCTAAATAAAAAAGCATAATGCTTAGCGAAAAAAGATTGGTATATTTTTTTTTTCTGCGTTCTTAGCGATGTTGTCTCCAAATCTCCGTAAGATACGTTACTTTTTGTATGACGCCCTAAAAAATATGAAGACAATATAGCAGTGGTATGTATTTCGGTGTAGTGAATGAAGTCCATTTCAAGATTATATAAATACAAACAGTGTATTCTGAAACTCTATAATAATAAATATATTCAGACACAAAGTTTGCAATTGTGTATGTTACGATAAGCGAAAATAAGATACGTTACTGAAACTTTGCTCTATTACAAAGTTATAATGGATTTTTCTTTAAAGCACCATACATTGCTTGTATTCATACATGGGAGTTATGAAAGAAAAGGTTGTTATTTCGTGAAAACATAAGGTTGACCATTAAGGCCGTCAAATACGTTACCGTCAAATACGTTACCGTCATACGTTACCGCATAAAGTCACAGATATGTACATATAAATATATCTGTGCAAAGTGCATCAACTACGCGCAACGCTCTTTGCACTCATTCTTTAATTTTGTAAATGGTTCTCCGCTCTTCAAAGCATGGCGGTCACTTTGAGCGTGATGTTGCATTACATTTAGTACGGAGAGTCTGAGGGAGATGTATATTTAATCGTCCCAGCTACGTGGTTGGTAAGAATTTTCATTTTTGAATATTTATCTATATGACTACTCACAAAGACACATTTACGAGTTATTTAATGTTGATGGAACAGTTATACATATTGCGTATGCATGATATTGTTTCATGTGTTGTGATAGCTCGCATGTACGTTAGAATATTACCCAGCATTGGCACGGTAACGTATCTTACCCGACTCGTAACGAATCTTATTGGATGATAATGTCCTGTTCTTACGTACACGACGGCTATATAATGTATATATATATATATATATATTATTTATTATTTAACAATGTATATACATTGATTACAAAACTCCCATGCTAATATTTTCCCTCTCTGTCTGTCTCTCGTGTATTTTAGAAAGAAAAAGACATGGGTAAAACGCTTGCTGAGGTATACAGAAGGCCTACAGAGAGAGAAAGAAAAAGATTGACCCCACGTTTCTAGCAAAGGAGCGGAAAAGACAAATCCAATATCGCGTTCCTGTTTCTGATCACATGTCGACTCAGGAAAAAGGAAAATAATGACGTGTTTAAATTTCATTTTTTTTTTTCGGAAAACATTTCTTTTTTGAAATGAACAAATTAATGACGTAATCTCCTCACATTTTTCTACACATTTTATTTTCAGACATCCTCAAAATGTCATATATCAGATATCATACAGGATAAAGCTTTCCTTCTATTAATCCAGAATGTATGACATATCTTAATATAAGCGTATGGTTTTTGCCTGTATTCTGCAAAAAAAGTAAGAATTTCCGAAATATGTATAACATAACATAATGACAAATTATGAGCGGATGACATCAACGACTTGCTCATTAGAATATTCATAAAGACTGGTCAAGAAATGTTTTCTGAAAATGTGAAATTTAGAAATATAATATATTATCTTCTGTACTTGTTACTTGGTATGTATTTTTCGTTCCTCTTCGTTCTTTAATCATTATTAATTTCTGACCCGGATTTTTCCTTAAATACTTGCCACATTATTGTACAGGGACAACGTAATTTTAATTGTCAACTGATACGTGGAAGGAGAATATTTACGATTCCTTAATCTAGTTGTTTTGTCTTGGCTCTCTATGAATGTACAAAAATATGAAACTGTGGAATACGTCAATATAGTGTAAACTTTAAATATACCAAAATATTTGAGTGGATGATGAATCACATGTGTTAATGCAAAGAAGTTTTACTTAAGAGTTGTGTCGGTTACGTTATTACCACCATTACCTAAAGTATTGCTCCGTTCTTTTTAAAACAAATTTCATGACAGGACATGTGGAAATACATTAATACATTATACAAAGCTTCTGACACCTATATGCAACATGACTACTTGCTGGGAATGAAATCTTTTATACTATTTTAGAAAGTTCTTTTGGCTCTTTTTGTTAGGAGCAGAGCCGAAACACAAGTGGCCCAAGTGAAATAACATTGTATTTATAAGATTAAACTGTCAGCAGTCAAATACGTTACCTTTATACGTTGGAAGTTTTATATTTGTCAGTACACTCGGAGCTAATCAATTTCATCATGTTGTTCCAAAATGAATGATGTTGCATATCTAATTATGAGTTAACAGAGGGACAGAGCTACATAATAGGCTGTACATTGTCTGTTAGAAATCAAAAGTTTCGGTCATTATATTTGAAACAGAATTATTTATAATTACGTTTCGAGATAACTTTGTTTGTGTATGTTATCAATTAATAATTTTACTAACAGAACTATGTCAAATAGATTATCCGGGGTTATATGTTCTAGGTGGCTATAACATTTTGATGTAAGACAATATGCAAGGGTGAGTTTATCATCATGTTACTTTATAAGTCACAGTTAACAAAATTTCGTATGGTATAGATGTCTGTCAGATACGTTACCATATCGACATTACCGTATATATCTTCTTTGCACTCGTATAGGCATGCATGAATTTGATGATATTTTCCCCCTTAATAATGTCAGATATCTAATCAATGAGTTAATAGAGGGGAATGGACTATTATACATTTTAAATCAAATTTCAGTCATACATTTCAAACAGAACATGATTATGTTATTGCGTTGATTTTGTCTAATGCATGCACATAATGCTATTGATGAATATACTCTAGTATGACTTTGTATTACTGAGCAGTGTTAAGACTATATTAACTAGGGTTACAAATATGAATGTTCAAGGTTGAAAATTCATTTGGGTGTAAGATATAATGCAAGATTGAGTTTATCGTCATCTTGAGATAGAAATCACAGTAACGAAATTTTGTGGAATCGAAGTATGTCAGATACGTTACCATTTTTCTCTTTCCTTGTGATTCAAAATGTATGAAATCTGCTGTAAAGTTTGCTTGCAATTAGCTTTCTTTGATAATTTCAGTACTTATGTATGATTTTTATTACTGTTTCAAAGCAATATAAGATCAAAGTGTATTAAAGATATTAATTGCAATTTATGGTTGTGTATTTTCTACGAAAAAATATATAAATATTTGAGCTGATTTTGACTTACAGGCTTCAAACGTCAATTGTTTTTTACATCTGGACCGATCAAAGTTCAAGAATTACTTTTTAATCATGTGCGCATATTAGTTACGTTTACATCGAAATAGATCTTTACATTAATGGTCCACAGATGATACTTCCACAGCCATTTTCTTGTCTAAATCCTAATGGTAACGTATCTGACGGGTGGTAAAAACTATGAAAAAATGTGTTCAAGTTCAATACTATTTCTTGAAAAATGTGTTGGTGTCAAAAATCACCCGTTGGTTGTTATGTGTTCTCAAAGTATTAAAGTTTCTGAATTCAAATGAGTTTCACGACTTTTTTAATGTCGAAATTTTGTAGTTTGTCCAACCCTGTTGGTGCCCTTTTGTGGAGAACGGCCCATTCATGGTGAAAACTTATTCTATTATTTGTAAATAGACTTAGTTTAGACGCGAAGACATATTACAACCCTGGCGGGCATTTCATCAAGCATTTTGACAAATATAGGTATATATATATACATATATATATATATATATATATATATATATTAGATGGCTTAGACAGTTTCTGGTATGTGATTGGTCAAGAGCGCGTCACATAATACTGTTTGCGAGGATCGCAAATGTTATATTTTCCCAGCTCGTTATATTTCACCAACTGGTCAAATGAATATATTTTTTCCATGGGTGTCGCCCTCTTACGGTTGAAATAAGAACAATTACACCAATATAAGGGTGTGGGACCACATCGGTAACTGGGACCACATCGGTAACTGGGACGAGCAAACGATTACTATCGATAACTGCAGTCTGGATCGATATAATCTGTTCCCACCCCCCCCCCCCACACACACACACACACACGATGTACGTGAGAGAGTTACTGTAGACGGCATGCACGCCGCGACGCGGAGTAGCGTCATGCGCTATTATACAGATATTGACTTACCAGAGGTGGAATATAACATTTGAGATCCTCGCGGGAAGTTATATTTTTGTCGAGGATTATTATATTTTTCCGAAGCGCGTAGCGCTGAGGAAAAATATAGTATTCCGAGACAAAAATATAACTTCCCAAGGGAAATTAAATGTTATATTCCTACCGAAGGAAAAAGTCAATATCTGTTATATTATATGACCTACAGTACAAGAAACAAACTGCTGTATAGGCCCCAAAGCAAAACGACTAGGTCTAGAAACACTACTCCTTTGCATGAACGCGCGTACCGCATGACAACAGTGCGCTAGTGCCAGTACGATACGTAGATCTAACTCCGATGGCTTTCACGTAGGCCTACCGGGAATTCGTTCTTCCGTGGAGTACGACCGTTGCCTGTTTATCACAAAGTAATTTCTAGAACAGTCGTTAATCAATCGTACGTAGGGCCTAGTTTCGTAGCAGTAGAGCCAGATTTTGTAATGAGAGATGTAAAAATTGTAGAAGACTAGACCAAATGCCGCTTTTGGTCTGGGTAAAGCAAGCTTGTTGACATTTTGTTTGTGGTGATGTATGAGAATGTGATCTCTTCTGCCTGCGGTCACTGGTACAAGAGCTGTTTAGACTACGGACCTGGCCCTGGTCCAGGTCCTGCGCTAGTACAAGTAGCATAAAAACTTACAGTTCAGGCTCTGGTAATGTAATGGGAAATCCTTTGGCTTTCCTGTCACGACTGTCTAACATTGATTGGAGTAGGAGCTATCAGGACAACAATTCTTTCTCTCTCACAAGCGAAGGGCAGCTGCTCATCAAAGCTGCCATGCCAGTTTTACGAAAACAAATCAGTTGCAATTTCGTAATTCGCGCTTGCAGTGTTCTAGCGTGTGTCAGTGTGATGCTCATTTAATACCGCTAGCGCATTCTGTAAACGTATGTGGTATGGTGCGTGTGGTCGGTCGACCGGTCACGATTACATTCGTAAGTATGTGTGTGTGTGTGCAAAGCGTCTCTGTGTATGTTGCGCGCATCATAACAATTGATTTTTGATTACGTCACCCCTCCAGATATAACGCCATTTGTTTAACGTAGTCGCTGTTATATTCCATGATTGTACGTAATTTACGTCATGTTATGAAATATAACGCTTCTCATCCTTGGGAACATGGTCACGTGACAGCATTTTGACCAATCACGCATTGGTATCTATATAGGTCATATAATATATAGGCTTGCCTGGTTGGGGTAGGTACCGTACCGATGTACCGTAAACCACATGCACGTATCGTATCACTCGGCCCGCGAAGTTTGGATTCACACTTCCAAATGGAACCCCGTTTTGTCTATAAAAGACGACGAGCTCGATAAGAATTTGGAGGATAAGGATTCTAACTCCACTAAACATCTCCTAAAACAAGCGAGTTAATAGTCTGTGAGACATTTTGTTCAGTTCAGTTCTTAGAACTAGGACAATTTATTCATCTTTATTGACGTATGTAACTTATTTAAACTAGGGTCTAGTCTAGGTCTAGATCTTACTGTTAATGTTGGCCTAACGTTACAACGAACAAGTGGAGGACTACGACACCGAATAGACTGGTTTGCAAATCACTGTGTTTCTACAGTGTTCATCTCTGCAACAGAGGAAAAAGGAGACTGATTTTGAAATTGCTGCAGATTCCTGATGACAGAAGGTAGGCCTAATGTTGTAATGTCTATACCGGTCCTGGCACAAGACAAATTTACTAAAAATCACGGGGTAGAAAAAGATGATGCACTGGGCATGGGGAGCCAATTTGATTTTAACGTTAGATCTAAATTAGGCCTAACATTTAACAAACATTAGAATCTAACTGTTAGGCCACCTTTACTACGAAACAAATGTCAAATGATAAAAATTGCCCAGTAAGCCATAACGTTAGGCCTAAGAGTAAAGTTAGAATTGTTTTGTGAGTAGACCCTAGAACATCTGCTGATATCTTTTGGACCTGAGCCTAACTAACTATAAAGCGTCGTTACTGGACTTGAGCCTAACGTTAGTAGGGCCTAGGCCTACTGTCGTTAGAGGACATGAGCCTAGTCGCCGGTGTACAAAATCGCGACAGCGCACACACAGCGTCTGGTCGGGCTAACATGAGCGTATAAACGGTTAGGCTATGCGTCGTCAGTGTAGGCTCTTCTGTAAAGCATAATCAAGGGCAAGGCCATCTAATATAACAGATATCGACTGGTAGGGGGTGGAATGTAACAATCTTTGGAACGCCAGGGAGTTATATTTTCCCTCGTGCTCATATTTTCCCTCAGCGCTGCGCGCTTCGGGAAAATATAATCCCTTGGGAAAATATAACTCCCTGGCGGTCCAAAGAATGTTATATTCCACCCCGTACAGTCAATATCTGTATAATATATATATATATATATATATATATATATATATATGATGGTATTATTATCCGCGTGTTGGAATAAGAGCATGAAGACGATGAAGACAAACAAGTTGACATAATGCATTAGAATCCAACTTCATTTATTTGTAAACCAAATTTTCGACCCTTGCACGGATCTTCCTCAAGGTAACAGTGATATTTGTATTTGAAGCTCAGCACAGAAAAATAATAATAATAACAAAGAAACGCGCCTGGTTGTCAGCTTAGAGTTTGAGCTAGGTTAGCAACCAACACGCACGGTTGTTAGCTTAAAATTTGCGCTATCTTCATGAGTGCAAAATCCTTAAACTCAATTATGACGTAACAATGCATCATAAAATGCATAAGAAGTAAGACATAGACATTTTAAAATCAAACTGATCGTTTACCAGCCGCGCAAAATACATACCAACACGCACGGTTGTTAGCTCATAATTTGCGCTATCTTCATAAGTGCAAAATCCTTAAACTCAATTATGACGTAACAATGTATCATAAAATGCATAAGAAGTAAGACATAGACATTTTCAAATCAAACTGATCGTTTACCAGCCGCGCAAAATACATACCAACACGCACGGTTGTTAGCTCAAAATTTGCGCTATCTTCATGAGTGCAAAATCCTTAAACTCAATTATGACGTAACAATGTATCATAAAATGCATAAGAAGTAAGACATAGACATTTTAAATTCAAACTGATCGTTTACCATGACGCAGCCGCGCAAAATACATACCAACACGCACGGTTGTTAGCTCAAAATTTGCGCTTTCTTCATGAGTGCAAAATCTTTAAATTCAATTATGACGTAACAATGTATCATAAAATGCATAAGAAGTATAGTAAGACATAGACATTTTCAAATCAAACTGATCGTTTACCAGCCGCGCAAAACATATAGCAACCCGAAGAGAGCATAACGATTAAAATATGCAGATAAAACATTCTAAAGGCATGTTTGAGTAATAGCCGGTAAACTTTATCGAATTGGGCCTAAATTGAGGCGCAGAGACAAAGAGATATACTACTTATAGAAACTATATTTGCCTAGCCATGACAGGTCTCAAACATGCCTTTAGAATGTTTTATCTGCATATTTTAATCGTTATGCTCTCTTCGGGTTGCTATATGTTTTGCGCGGCTGGTAAACGATCAGTTTGATTTGAAAATGTCTATGTCTTACTATACTGCTTATGCATTTTATGATACATTGTTACGTCATAATTGAATTTAAAGATTTTGCACTCATGAAGAAAGCGCAAATTTTGAGCTAACAACCGTGCGTGTTGGTATGTATTTTGCGCGGCTGCGTCATGGTAAACGATCAGTTTGAATTTAAAATGTCTATGTCTTACTTCTTATGCATTTTATGATACATTGTTACGTCATAATTGAGTTTAAGGATTTTGCACTCATATATATATATATATATATATATATAAAGACATATATATATATCCGCTGACAAACTGTTTTAAGCTACTGAAATCCTTGCATCTGAGTGGCCGAGAGCAGATCTGTGAGAAAAAAAAATATATATATATATCTGACAAAACGCCCCAAGCTGGTCGCGACACTGTTGAAACGTGTGGAGTTATGAAACACTGAGCAGTGAGTTTAATATTCTCCCCTGTTCTGAGTGAGAGGATCACACAAAAACATTCTTTTTTTTTAATGCCTCCGCCACGAAGTGTCGCCGGAGGCATTATGCTTTTGTCCGTCCGCCGTCCGTCCTTCCGTCCATTTTGTGGATAGCGTAACTAAAAAACCGTTTGAGGTATTCTGAAGAAACTTGGCATGTATATAGTGAGCGAAGTTGTGCCTACCAACTTTATTTTGGGTGCACATGCTCAAAGTCAAAAGGCCAAGGTCAAATGCTCAAAATTTTACTATTTCTCCCATATCTATGCAATGCCGGAAGGTATTTTCTTGAAACTTAGTGTATACGTGTACTACAGTTCGACCTCGATTATCCGACCATGTCGGGACCACAGAACTCTTAAAAGAGTTCTGTGGTCGGGACCGGCGCTCATCCGGATAAGCGAATTGGCCGGATATGGGAGACACAATGTTAATGTTGATAGCTGCCGTCCAAACTGCCGTCCCAGAGCACTATGGCAGCTAGGCAGGTAGCGTACCCCGCAACGGTGGTGTAATCTATGCTAGCCTGCGCAAAATTGTAGTCCCTTCTTCACAAATATAAAGTATATCTTTATGTGAAAATCATACATGTTTTACCTCATTAGATATTGAGAATCCTATCATGCACATCTTATGAAATTAGTGAAATAGATCCATGAAAAGATGTTAAAGTCACTGTTTTTTCTCAATTTTTTGGATGAAAAAAAAAGTCCTTCACTGCGTGAACGCGTCCGGATAACAGAGATTTCCGGATAAAAGGAGGCCGGATAATCGAGGTCGAACTGTTCTAAATAAAGATTCTCCAGAGAGAGTTTCAGGTCGTGAGGTCAAGGTCAAAGGTCAAGTGAATAAATCTATTATGTTAAAATTTCACTTTTTTCTCCATATCTCGCAAATGGTTCAAGGTATCTTCATGGAACTTAGTACATATGCATGTACTGACTGGCAGTGATTATGTAGGGAATTTGGGGTCGTGGGTCAAAGGTCACGGGTCAAAGGTCAAGGTCAACTCTTCAAAATTTCAAAATTTTCATATTTATGCAATGCCTGCAGGATTTTTCTTGAAACTGAATATGTTGCATGTATTACCCAATAGAGATTCTCTGGGAAGTTTCTTGCCAAAAGGTCAAAGGTCACATGAAAGTGTTAAATTGCACTTCTTCCTCCATATCTCGAAAATGACTCAAGGTATCATCATGAAGTGTATCACATATAATGCATGTTCTACCTGACAGTGATTTTAGGGTCACAGGGTCAAAGGTCAAGGGTTAAAAGCCAGGTTAAATGTTAAAATTTTTGTATTTAATACTGAAATACTGACACTTTTTCTCCATACCTTGACAATTACTCAATGCATAAACTTATCATAGGGTCAAAAGTCAAGTAAAAATCCTCAAATCCCCACTATGCCTGCATATAGCCATTCATCCAGCTAGGTAGTTCAAGGAAAGAGGAAAGTGAACATTCAACACAAAATTTGTGACAAACCTGTAATTTCGATATTTTGTCAATTATGTGAAACTGTCATCACACATTGCAAGACATTAGACTATATATAGACCTATTAGGAGAACCATGCATTATGGCGGAGGCATACCAGTCGCCATAGCGACATTTCTAGGTTTCTTTCTTTTTTTTTTCTCTTTTTTTTTTTTTCGTGGCTCGATCGGACCACCATAACACATTTTTCTTAAAAAGTACGAAGTCCTGTGGTACTCCTGTGGTAATTACCACAGGACGGTACCACAGGACAGTACCACAGAAAAGTACCACAGGACAGTACTACAGGAATTGTCCTGTGGTATTTTGGGACGTACCACAGGACAGTACCACAGGAATTCCTGTGGTATTTTGGGACGTACCACAGGGCAGTACCACAGGAAAGTACCACAGGACCGCTACCACAGAACAGTACCACAGGACAGTACCACAGGACTTCCTGTGGTATTTTGGGACGTACCACAGGGCAGTACCACAGGGCAGTACCACAGGACTAGTACCACAGAACAGTGCCACAGGAACTGTCCTGTGGTATTTTGGGACACTACCACAGGACAGTACCACAGGTCGATCATTACCACACAGCATTACCACAGGGCAGCACCACACAGCATTACCATGGTACCACAGGAGACTACCACACAGGATAGATCGAAAAAAAAAATCTGGGAGAATTTTAGCCAAATATCAAGGCATATTCCTGATAGGTGAGTGATGGGTTTCAGAACAAACATGGCCCTACTTAATAACCTGTCCTACTCCTAAACCTCAAACGAGAGTCTAATGGCCAAGTGCCATTCTAGTCCTATAATAGATCTATATAGTCATATCCTATTCCTAGGTAGCCATCGACCGTATCAGTACATATATATTAACATAACATAATTAGACAATCTTTCATAAAGTTCAAAGTAAGTCCCATCATTAATACTTTGACTTTTTAAGTCATTTATGTATTTTCTAAAATCTATAGTGCTTTTTATGAATATTCATGAGCTATGTAAAAATTTGTACCACAGAAGTACCACAGGAGTACCACAGGAGTACCACAGAAGTCCTTATGAAATTTCTCATGCTTTACATCAGCACTTTCACTAAATAGGTAATACTGTAGGAGTATAGGACAGGTTAAGTAATGGCAAATCAATTGCTATAATTCACAGCATAACTCATCTATCAATTAATTGAGGAATATTAATATGTACTTTTTTGTTTATATTTTTGTTATTTCAGTTGGTTCTGCCTTACAATTTTCCTGTGTGGTACTCCTGTGTGGTACTGCTGTTTGATATCCTCCTGATGTGATAGTCCTCTGGTATAAAATGTTAAGAAAAAAAAAAAGAATATCCTGTGGTATTTTTCTGTGGTACTTCCTATTGTATACATGTGGTATTGTTGTGTGGTATTGCTATGGGGCACGACTGTGTGATATTACGCATTTGATTTACTGTGTGGTACTTCTGTGTGGAACAGTACCATGATCTTCCTGTGGGATTTTGGGACACATACCACAGGAATATCACAGGATTAGTTCCTGTGATACTGTCCTGTGGTAATGTCCCAAAATACCACAGGACAGTTCCTGTGGTAATGTCCTGTGTTAATGTCCTGTGGTACTGTCCTGTGGTACGTCCCAAAATACCACAGGACAGTTCCTGTGGTACCGGTACTCTCCTGTGGTATACGTCGAAAATTACCACAGGAATTCCTGTCGTACTGTCCTGTGGTACGTCCCAAAATTCCACAGGACAATTCGTGTGGTACTGTCCTGTGGTACGTCCCAAAATACCACAGGACAAGTCGTGTGGTGCTGTCCTGTGGTACTGCCCTGTGGTACTGTCCTGTGGTACGTCCCAAAATACCACAGGACAATTCCTGTGGTACTGTCCTGTGGTATATGTCCCAAAATACCACAGGACAAGTCGTATGATACTGTTCTGTGGTACTATCCTGTGGTACTTTCCTGTGGTACTCTCCTGTGGTACTGCCCTGTGGTACGTCCCAAAATACCACAGGACAAGTCGTGTGGTACTGTCCTGTGGTACTATCCTGTGGTACTTTCCTGTGGTACTGTCCTGTGGTAGTGCCCTGTGGTACTGTCCTGTTGTATGTCCCAAATTACCACGACAAGTCGTGTGGTACTGTTCTGTGGTATTATCCTGTGGTACTGACCTGTGGTACTGTCTGTGGTACTGTCCTATGGTACGTCCCAAAATACCACAGGACAATTGCTGTGGTACTGTCCTGTGGTATACGTCCCAAAATACCACAGGACAGCTCCTGTGTTACTGTCCAATGGTACGTCCCAAAATACCACAGGACAATTCGTGTGGTACTGTCTTGTACTGTCCTGTGGTACTTTCCTGTGGTAATGTCCTGTGGTACTGCCCTGTGGTACATCCCAGAGTACCACACGAGCCTGTGACACAGTACCACACAGTTCCTGTGTTAACATATATTTGTGTATGTGTGGTACATTGTGTGGTACCGACCAGTACCACAGGGAGTACCACATGAGCCTGTAAAACAGTACCACACAGTTCCTGTGGTAACATTTATTTATGTGGTACATTGTGTGGTACTGACAAGTACTACAGGGAGTACCCTACAAGCCTGTGGTACAGTACCACACAGTTCCTGTGGTAACATTACAAGTGTGTGGTACATTGTGTGGTACCGACAAGTACCACAGGGAGTACCACAGGACTTTTTTGTTAGGGCGTGGTAGTCCGATATCTATTTCTGGTGGCCCCGGGCCACCGGGCCACCAGTAATGTCGAGCCCATGGTGATACATATAGCCTACATAGGCATACATAATTATGGGACCTACAATGATGTAATGTATAATTTATGTAAACGGAAATTAATTCGAGCTTCTATAACCGTCGGGCTTTCATGCAATCCGCCTTATAGGCCTATATACTAGAGCAAATTAAATGTAAACGGGGGGAGGGGAGCTCTTGAATCTCGTTAAACTGAGCCTATTGAGTACAGGTTACGTCATGAAATAAAATGAAAATTATGCAAGTTGATATGCGTCTTTTAGTAGGCCTACACGACAAAAAAAAAAAAAAAAGTAGCAGGCCTAATATACATGTTCCATGAGGCATAAGTACGTAGAAAATGTGTTGGGGGGGGGGGGGGGGGGGGATTCACGACGAGATTGATGTGTCCAGTGTTACTAGGGTCTACGGAGCAATGTAAATCGAGTATTTCCCTTTGTACAATGTATTAAAGAGAGTCATTATATATGCCATGGGAATTCAGCGATTCCAACATTGACATCCAGGCCCCGTGACTGTTGTTAAAAAATGGTTCTTTCATTCCTCGCTAGATCAACGTGAAAATTTGCATTATAGACAGCAATGTATAACGAGATGATGCACCCCTCCCCCCCCCCCCCCCCCCCCCATTTTATGGAGCTTGGCATACCATAACCTGTGCATTATATTGCCATTGGTTCTCAGTTTCAGACGAAAAGCTGGGAATTGTTATTGAATGAGGGGAAAAAATACCAACACTGAAAAGGCGCACGCTGAAGGTGAACCTGTGTGAGGTCGTCTGCTGAAACTCATTGTGTACCATTGGCGTTCCATAAAAGGCAGTGGCACCATATGATGGCGTGATTGCGGCATGTCACATGTACCGTCTATTGCAACAGTCTAAACAGCGAGCTTGTGTGTGCGTCTGCTACGAGTAAATCAGCTGACTCCGATATCACCTACCCTGTGCGCGTGCATGGATGGATGCAGGCGATGCAGCGAGGGGAGAGTGCCGGTAATTGGATGCACGCGCTCTTTTCCCATGTGCGCCTATGTAAGCTGTCGCTGTCCGTCTGTACATTCGATTGATCTGAGGGTAAACGCACACGGCTAGCGATAAGGAAGGCGAAGACATCTAGGAACATAACGCATGAAGTAAACATTCTCCATCTGAAAAGCTGAAGCCGAGAGTGCGCCCAGGAGCTGCGCATATTTCGTCACTAAATCTGCGGATTCAAATTTGACGCAAGCATCCTCGTCTTGTGTTAGAAGAGGGCTGGAACAATATCATACCGTCTGATTCATAGCATCGATTGGTGAGCATAAGCAATGTATCATAGAAATATATCGTAGACTGGTGAATTTTTCGTTGTCTGTGTAGCTTGCTTATGTATTTGTTGCCTCATTCTTCATCTTGATAATGTCGCCTCAGTTGACCCCATCCCATAATGAACGTCGGTGCACCTCGGATCAAATCTAAATTACACAACGTGGATTAAAAAGGAAATGAAAATCCCGATTGCATGAAGCCTATATCCAACATTTTTCCCCATTCATTTTATAGTCCATTTATTATGGTGAAATCTAATATTCAGACCTCGAACCAGGAATTGAGTCGGACATGATTTCAGGATGATGCCAAGTTCACTGTAGGTCCATGGTAGTACGTAGAACCCTACTCGTGCTACTGCGGTCTGTGGGAATGTAATCTGAGCTGAGGAGGGTAGTGTTCAACTTCCTGTAAATCAAGTGCTCCTGCAATTAAGTCGTGCGATTTTTCTTCCAAAATTTGTCAGAAAGTTAGTTTGTCAATTTGTCTTCCAAATTTTTACATGGAAGTAATTGCTTTTACGCTTTACAGGAATCCTTTTAACGATATGTATATATATATATATATATATATATATATATATTCGATTCCCGGCGGAGACCAATTTTTCAACTCTTGCGCTTTTCCAAAAAGGAGGAACAGTAAGAGGAATAACGATGTCAAAGCTACGCACCGATTTCTCCTCCCTTTCTCATATCTCATATATACATATATATATATATACTATTTTTTTTTTTCCCGGGGGGGGGGGGGGAGGTAACTTTACTGGTTTGTCGAGTTTTTCAGGCCATAGTGCATCTCTGAGGTAAGGATCTGCTGCCAGAAAATGTATTCATGTACGTTAACACATTTAGCATAGGCCTACAGTCATGTGTTAGGTATCACACAGGCCACAGCCCTGTCGCTGTGCTATGGTCGCGCTATCAATGTGTAGGCCCCATAGGCCTACAGATATACAGATATGTTGAGATTTCACATATTGGATCCACGAAGAAATGAGAAACAAACTGGTAATGCATTATTGGCCAAAAATGCATTACCAGTTTGTTTCTTCATATATATATATATATATATATATATATCTTTTTGTAATAAATATCGAATTGTGAGTGCTGGTAAAAAGGATGTGCTTTCCGTAGGCTTTCCTTGATTATAGCAAACGACTTTCACCAACTGAAGCTCCGGAACACCAGTGGCGGATCCAGAGGGGGGCGCAACCGGCGCACGCCCCCTCCCCCTTTATTTTTCGTAAAAAACAAAAGAAATATTAGTCACGCCACCCCACCCCCCCCCCTTTACAGAATTCCTGGATCCGCCCCTGAACACGTCTAAAAAACGAAAGCAAAGAGAACATACAGCTCATTACTTGCCACTTTTTCGCAAACGTCTGTGAATTAGATACATACACCATAAAACCTATAGATTCAACTTTCATTTTTACCCCTACATAATGTAGCTCACTTAGCTCAAACGAAATTAATTCGATGTTGCATGATAGTATACAACTATCAAATCTACTGCAGTCCAATACAGTCCGAATGTATCGTGGCATTGTTGTGAGTTATTTTAGTTGGTTACTTAGATTAATACCTCTCCGATAATTGCGTCGCCATTTCAGATAATTTATGATGCGCAACTGCTTAGTGATCCATTTTACTCTCTCCCCCTCTTTATCTTCTTTTTCTTAGGTATGTAGAAAATCGGGTTTTACTAGAAGCGTTTTGTCAATCAACGTGATCAAGACCAGTTCGTCTAAGCTGCTTAGGCCTAAGGTCTTTGACTATAAAGTGCTCCTAATCACGCGTAGTCTGTCCCATAACCTATAGATTCTCCTATACGTTTTTTGTAATCGTCATTATTTTTTGTTCGGGGGGGGGGGGGGGTCCAGCATGTGAATAAAGAAAGCCAATAACAGTATACTAGGGGGGTCCAAGCAAGATCCGCCATTTGGAGTAAAAAGAGGACACTTTCTGGGATTTCGTCCTGTTATTCCTCTCCTCTTTGTGATGTGGGTTTCTTGATGTTCCGTTTACCGCCACAATTTTCTTCAAAATGACTAATGGCCCATGCCCTATGATTCGTGGTGGAGGAAGAACAACGGGAGTTCCGTGCGTATAGGCCTATTGATACCACCTGGAAATATACAGATCAAGATAGGCCTGGTTCCGAGATGAGAGAACGGTCTTCATTATAATATCAGTGAATTTAGAGCCTAAAAGTGCATGGTTGGCAAAACTCACCAGCATTGTTCATGATACATGCCTTGCTTGCTCTTGGTATTGTCGATTGTGGCATGATTATTAAATAAACACGACATATCTAGGGATTCTTTTATGAATGTCTATCATTTAAAGTGAAATATCATCCATGTTCATTTATTCAATAGATAGAGCAAAATCAGAATAGGAAAGGTTTGATCAAAATTCAAAGTTGTTTCAAAGATTTATATATATATTTTTTTTTTCAATTCAAAGTTTATTTCATTTTTCGACAAAACATATGTTACACTTCTTTTGACAACAGAGAATAAGGTAAACAGAACATTATGTATTGAAGAAAATGTATAACAATTGAGGAGGACCTTACAGTAATTATACATTGTAGTTAAAAAAAAAACAACAAAAAACAGAAGTGACCGAAATAAAGTACATGTATAACTTTGCTTTAAGTGCGAAAAATGGAGAGACCCATATATATATATATATATATATATATATATATGGAGAGACCCATATATATTTTTTTTTTCAGTTCAAAGATTATTTCATTTCTCGACAAAACATATAAGTTACACTTCTTTTGACAACAGAGAATAAGGTAAACAGAACATTATGTATTGAAGAAAATGTATAACAATTGAGGAGGACCTTATAGTAATTATACATTGTAGTTAAAAAAAAAAAACAGAAGTGACCGAAATAAAGTACATGTATAGCGAAAAATGGAGAGACCCACTAAAAAGACAGAGCTTGTAGAATGTGGGCCCCTCTGGAATAATAACATCAATGGAAAGAATATATAATATAGATCTACATTAAACAAACAAACAAACAAAACTAAGCATGTATCGTTTGCAACGATATGGGCACCGTACCGTGTGCAGGTCAGTATCTGTACCTGACTGTAGTATTTTATGACATGTATAGAGCTGGTGTAGGGTTCAAGCTTCTTGCTCTCGTGAGCTCCAAAAGCCAAACAAGACACAATGAACCAAGATTTTTTTGCCTAATTCAATATTTGCTCCAATAAAAAAAAAAAAGCTTTCTATAGTCTGTCTATGAGCTATGGATGGGTGATCAGAGAGAACAAAGTCACCTAGAGCTCCGCTAGCAGCCGTGAGAGTGTGCTCACACAATGCTTTATTTCATTGTACGGCAGATTGTCGGTACAAGGTCATGTGCGGATGCTATTCATGTTATACAGTGCACATGAATAGGTTGTGCAATAATGCATGGCGACATTAATACATTGTTTACGTGGATATGGGAAAGAAATAAAAGCGTGATCATGGTCCGTGATCATTGTCATCAGATGAACTTGCAACTTTGAACCCGCATCGTTGACTGGCGGCATCTTATTTACCAAATTATAATCTATACTCTCTAAAATCTCTCTTCGATCGCTTAGTGATGCATTCATTGAGATATAAACTTAAGTTCTTAGTGGAAGAGTTACTTTTGTGTTTATGGAGTTAATTTTTTGCATCCTTGCTCGAATATATACGGATTGGATGAATGAAAGACCATGCACGTATTTAGAAATTTGCTGTTAAGTCCAAATTAAGTGAATGACTGGTTCTTCGTCAAGCATGATATTTCTCATCAGCGATTAAGCCTATATTTACATCCCAAACACAGCATTATTTTTGGCAAGAAGAACACCGCAATTTGCCAGTGTCTTGCAATATAAACCGCCGCTGGGTAACGGTAAGCAAGTTTTCGCTGTTGACAAAATAGCGATTTTATTATGTATACTGAATAGTGTCGATAACTGAAATAGACCCTAATGCTGCTTTTATTGCGAGAAACATAATTATCATTCTGCCGATTTTTAACGAATATGAATACTTCACTTTTAGACACTAAAATAATTGATGCAAACGTCGTGGTATACACCTTATCACTTGTTTTGACCAGTTATAGGAATAAAAAGATGAAAATGCAACATGAATTGTGATGTGTATTCTATCCATTTTATTAAACAAGCTTCCATTTTAATCTGAACCAGTGTCAATACAGATGTGCAGATTCCAGTCACTTGAGTGTTTTTTTTTTTCTTCTTTTCAACTACACGTCGTTTATGAGCCAGGTTTAACGGATCGTGTTTTGTGGAAGAATCATGAGCTAAAATGTCGAATTCACAACGCTATTAACTAATTGAAGGAGATCTGTCCCAGATGAGCAGTGCTAGTTGTGTACGTGTAGATGCGTCACACATAGCTGTGTCCTCGTATGACCTCGGCACCCCTCGAGTGTACACACTAAACCAATCGAACGAGGTGGTATATTCGCTGACACACAGTTTTGCGGTCCAGACGCCAGCTTTTATTGCACTGACTTCATTGTGCAAACAACCTTGCTATATATAGACCAGTGTTGCATGCGTAATATATGTATTTTATTATCAAAGTGTTATCTTTGCATATGAATAAAAAACCCTCAGCCAAAAACAGTTTTCACAAATTAGAGGCAACTCTCTATCACCAATTTCAATGAAACCCAATCTAAAAGATACGATAACGCTAGCAAAACGAGACCCCCGCCCCATAACTCTTACGCAATTTCAGCATTATTCACATTTCAGCCATCTTCTTGCGAAGTGGCGGCTTCACGCAGCTGAATAGTTAAATCGATATTTGAAACGGACATTCATACAATACAGTTACAGAGCTAATTGTTATAAATAATATAAAGTTCTGCCGTACTTAAATCCGGATAAATGCGCAAATTGCCAGTGATGTCAAACATTCTATTCAGGCTTTTGCTTTTAGCTTTTTTCCTTGCCTTCTGAAAGAGGAGGTCAGTCGCTTGGAATTGAAATGTTGTTGTCTGTTGATATCTGTTTAAGATTCCTTGCAGTTTTGGAAGACTCTCTAGTCTCTTGCGAAAAATAAAATGGAACAAATCATTGGGGCATACATTCACTTGAGGGATCTCTGTGGAATAACGCTGACCAAACACAAGTACGAAGTTCAAAGATCATTAAAGGTCACTCGGTTAAGTGATCCTTTGTCTCTCGTTTCAGTCTTGTCTACAACTTTGTTTGTCTCTGTGTGGATGTCACACTTTGGTGTCCATCTCACGTTTTGTCCATTTGTCTTCATTGCACCTAATACCAATTAAAACCCAGTTATTTCTCCTCTTCAAGTACTGCACATGCCTAGATGATCATGCATGTGTCATGTGAAATATAACTTTCTCAGGTTTAATCAGAATTTGCTGAAGCTGTATTCGTCCTGTTCTTTAAGGTTCTTTTCACACAATTGTTTTTCCATGGTGGACTTCCTATTAAAGTATTTATACACTACATAGCAGCATTTTAGACGAGTTAAAAACTGTGTATGCGGCAGCGTCAGGGCATGAAGACAGTGAATATTATTTCCCCGACGACGGTTATGATTACCAATGACAACCATGGTGCTACTCGAATGGGCTGACAGTTTGGGGTCATCCCACAAGACCGACACCCATGACGAGTCATAGATACGGCCCACGAGTTCGACAATAAAAAAAGGTCCAAGAGTCATACAGCCCATAAGCTCGATACAAGGCAAATAAGGCCTGTGAATCCGACAGTAGCCAAACACGGCCCACGTGTTCGAACTAGGTAAATATAAGGCCCTTGAGTCCGACACTATAGAAAAACAAGGCCCAAGAGTCCGACACTAGAAAAAAAAAAAGCCCACGAGACCGACACAAGCCGAGTGATAAGTGTAATTGGCCTCAATTGTTTGCCTACTGTCGGACTCGTGTACCTTGTCTGCGCAATGTCGAACTCGTGGGCCTTTTTGCCTATAGCGTCGAACTCGTGCATGGGCTGTATGATTCGTGGGTGTCGAACTCGTGACGTGCAAACGACAGTTCAGACTTCAGTGGCGAGGCCGGGCTCGTAAGAGCATGAAGAGATTGGTAGACAGTGCTTGCAGAAAGAAAAAAAAAAACACACGAATTCCCAATATCTGTTAGCTTTGTTTACGCTTGCCGGCACCTCAATAACCTCTACAGAGTGCAGTTGCACGCAAGAATTCATTATTTTCCGTTTTGATTTTATTCTATTAAACTGATGAAAATCTCATAAGTCATATGAGAAAAACAAATAAATAAAGAAACCAAAACGATAAACAAAACTGAACAAAACAAAAGCAATCCAATCCCCAATCCCATAAAAATATCAAAACAAGCAAGCAAATAAAAGTACAATAGACAGGACTAGACAAACAGGTTATAACACGACCGTGCTGCTGTCCCAGGTTTAGGCTCTCATCTTCAACTGGATTTTTTTTTGCAGTGCAACCTTCATGATGCTATTACATCTATTAGACTGCGAGATTACTATTCTCAAACTAACGTATTAATGTGTTTTGAAACACAGGATTTATTAAAATGAAAACACAGGATTTATTAAAATGAAAAAGTCTGTTATCACCCATTCTATATTCAAAGTATTCGTCAGGGTGTATACAGAATTCCAGAAAGCAATTTTGTTTTCATGATCTAGTTGCATTACGTTAGATGGTTGTGTAGCAAATCCCATTGCCCTCTCCGTTTAATTTTTTTTTTTTTTTTTCACAGTCCGACCGTGTCCAACGCGCTTGTGGCCCATAGGGAGAGAGAGATAGCGGGGGTGATGTTGTGTCCTCCGTGCAAGATACGGGTTTAGACATTAGAATGTTTTTTGTTTTTGTTTTTGTTTTTGTTTTTGTTTTGTTTTTTGTTTTTATTTCTTGCTTTCGGGAACAAGAATCATGATAGCATCACCCCGTGACACTGACTGTACCCGGAGTACTTAGTATACGGGCGTGTCACGATGTAATGACAGCATTCACGAGAAGGACCACTTCGGCGTTAACCCCTTCCCTGCACTGCAAAAAGTCCGGTGTTAAATATGAAACACCGAGCTGGTGTAAAATTTTCGGTGCTCATTTTTGGTCTTAAATTAACACCTCCTGGTGTCACTTCAATGTATGAAAATGTTTTTTGACTAGTTACTTGGTTACTGTTTTTCTTGTTGATTTTGAACTTTAACAAAACGATCAAGAACTGTCCGATAAAGTACTT